>NC_091454.1:21459010-21830260 GCF_027789765.1 Dendropsophus ebraccatus | reverse complement strand
TCAGTACTTGCAGTATGAAGCTCTGCACTGCAGGTACTGACGAGTGTTTGGCGTTCGCGCCCGACATGAATTTTACCTGCCGATTTTGTTGTTTACTATACGTAGAATAAAGACTGTTCACGGAAAGAGGTGAGTGCCCACAATCTTTTTTCTTCTAATTTAATTTTTGCATATGTACTACCAAGTGGTCTCATATGAGGAGCACCTCCACGTTGCACAAATCCACATAGTCCTTTCCTGCACCCGTACTGGAAGCCTTCTAACTAGTTAGTGCCGGTAAACTTGTTTTGTTTTGGATTTTCTTCACTATATAGGTAGGTGGCCCCCAGTAGATAGGTTCCCCAGTATATAGTTAGGTCTCCCTACTAGGTAGGTATGTTTCCTTGTTATGTAGATCCTCCAGTATGTAGGTAGATTCCCTGATAAGAAAGGGTCCCAACCCTAGGTAAGTACTTTCCACTTGGTGTACACACTCTCTACACAAATACATATTTGAAGAGGCACAATCCAACATCTTCTATGGACCAAATTAGTACAGTATCATATTACAATATATGTGCACGTGTAGCACTACATTTATAAAACTTTCCTTATAAAATATGGAAAACCCCTTAAGAACTGGGCCAATTTCCATTTTTGCGCTTTAGTTTTTTCCTCTTTGTGCTTAAAAGGCCATAGCAGTTGCATTCTTCACCTAGAAACCCACATGAGCCCTTATTTTTTGCGGCACTAACTGTACTTTGCAATGATAGGCTGAATTTTCGCATAAAGTACACTGCAAAACCAGAAAAAAAATAAATGTGTGGAGATATTGAAAAAAAAAGTTTTAATTTGGGGAGGTTTCGTGTTTACGCTGTTCGCCCTGTGGTAAAACTGACTTCTTATATATGTTCCTCAAGTGGTTACGATTACAGTGATATGTAACATGTGTAACTTTTATTGTATCTGATGGCCTGTAAAAAATTAAAACCTTTTTAAAAAATATATGTTCCTTAAAATCGCTCTATTCCCAGGCTTATAGCGCTTTTATGCTCTGGTCTATGGGGCTGTGTGAGGTGTCATTTTTTGCGCCATGATGTGTTCTTTCTATTGGTACCTTGATTGCGCATATGCGACTTTTTAATTTGATTTGATAATTTTTCTGAATTTGATGTGACAAAAAATGCGCAATTTTGCACTTTGGAATATTTCTCCGCTTATACCATTTACCGTGAGAGATCAGGAATGAAATGAATTAATAGTTTGGGTGATTAAGCACGCGGCGATACCAAACATGTTTGTTTATTTATTTTTATTTATAAAATGGGAAAAGAGGGGGTGATTCAGACTTATTAGGGGAGGGGATTTTTTTATTAATAATTTTTTTTTTACACACTTACTAGAAGACCCCCTGGGGTTAGGGCTATTCCCCCTGGAGTTAGGGTTATTCGCCCTGGGGGACTTCTAGTATATCTACACTGATCTATCATTGAGATCTATACAGTATAGATATATAGATAAAGTATAGCTATACTGCATAGATCGATGAGATCAGTGTTCTATTGCTTTCGGCTGCTGCAGCCCAGAGCAATAGAAGGCCTAGCCGGGATCAGCCCCATTACGGTGCAGTCCCCGGTCAGGTGAAGATGCGGGGATTGCTCCTCCGCAACCACGTGGCGGGAGGGGGGGGCGATCCCTCCCCCCACTAGACACCAGGAAGGGGAAAATAAGCATTTTAAATGCAGCTGTCAACTTTGACAGCTGCATTTAAAAGGATAATTAGCAGTTGCCGCTAATTGCCACAGTCCTGGGCTGCACATAGCACCCGGGATCGCAGCGGTTCAGAGTGGGGTCGCCCAACGGCCCCCCTCTTAACGACGCAGTTAACGACGCAAGGGCATACATTTACGCCCTTGGTCGTTAAGGAGTTAAATTCCACAACACATCAGCCGTCATATGAAATATTCTCTGTGAACACTTTCGCTATAGCCACCTTTGTTTATTAATCACTATCACATTCATTTAGAACAATTACATAGAACACGGAGGCTGATAATTGTACAGTGGAAATGGATTCCCAGATTAATCGGCAGCTTCGTTTACAGCAGACACTTTATTACAATGACTCTGTACAGGAATTTACTTCATTGTCTGAACAGTTTTGAAAACAACTTGTAATTAGATTGTGGGGGAAAATTAAAATCACTGAAATGCGTTGTGAAATTGGTATGTGAAGTATTGATTTACCAGGAGATAAAAAAAACAATATTCTCAAGTTTAACGTACTGTGTGTACCTGATAGAATTTGGCGTGAACCCAGACAGAGGTGCAGTCTAGGGGTGGTCTCCCATAGAAACAAGAATATCTCCTGCCTATTATTTCCTATATCTATAAGGTTGATGTAAAAGTAGCTCAGGCAAAATGGTTCCCCCTATAATCATGTATATAAAATAACTATCAGGGACTAAAAAAAAAATATGTATTACATCTGTTTTTATTCAAAGGGATTGTCCAGGAAAAAGTACAAATTTTCATCATGGTTGGGAGATGGCATACACATAATAAACATAGTATACTCACCACTTCTGTTCCCCCATGCAACACTCTTGGTCTCCACTTCTTCCAGGTTCTGTATAGTCCTTACCCAACAGGATATTCCTGATCACCCAATCAATGACCGAGGTTGGATACCATAGCGACAACTGATTGGCAGAGTGGGCTGGTCCTTGGTGGTTGGGATGACAACCAGTGGGAAACCAACAGTGGAGGTGAGTATTTATTTTAGTGTTTATTATTTTTATGCCACTCACAGCCATGACTAAAAAAAAATTTCCGCCCGCAACCTCTTTAAAGCGAATGTACCATGAGGTATATTGTTTTAATTTTTATACATGAATGAATCGATGCCGACGTGGGGGTGCCGATGCCGTGGTCCTTTTTTTAGATCTCCTGGTTCCCGCGCATAGTGTCGGTCTATTCCTGAGTACCGCCCTGGCATGAAGCACCGACCCCCCAGTGTGACAAACCCCCTCCCCTCTGTGTCGTGGCTCCATTAAAATCAATGGAGGCGGGTCACAAAGGGAAAGGGAGATCGTCACACCGGGAACTGGAGGGTCTGCCCCCAGTGCTTCATGCCCGAACCATGGCACCTGCATCCCCGCACTGGCGCCGCTCCATTCATGTAAAAAACTTAGTGATTTATTTGATAGTACAATCACTTTAATAAATACCCTGATTTTTACCATAAAAAATGAAACAAATGGAAAGATTGATGACCATTGCAGTGGCGTTAATTTAAAGTCTACCTATCATTAGAAAAAACTCTCCCAACCGAGCAGGACAACCTGCGGGAAGCCCACCATGCTGCTGTGCGTTCATCTCTCCCTCCTATGTCTGTTTAAGCTGGTCGGCTCCATAGACTTACATTCTGAGGCAATCCAGGTCATGTAACTAGTAAAAAGTTAATTCTAATGACAGGTCCACTTTAAAGGGGTTGTCCATCAAAAAATGGTGTCAGAAAGTTATATAGATTTGTAATTTACTTCTATTTAAAAAATCTCAAGTCTTCCCATAATTATAAGCTGCTGTATGTCCTGCAGGAAGTGTTGTTTTATTTACATTCAGACACAGTGCTCTCTGCTGACATCTCTGGCTGAGAGAGGAACTGCCCTAAGCAGGAGAGGCTTTCTATGGGGATTTGCTACTTCTCTAGGCAGTTCCTGACATGGACAGAGGTGGCAGCAGAGAGCACTGTGTCTGAATGTAAATAAAACAGTTCCTGAAGCTAAAAAGTATGGGAATACTTAAGATTTTGAGGCTATGTTAACATTTAGTAAGAGAATGCCCGGATCATCCCAGCCGGTACTGGTACCGGCCGAAGGGTTCTGATGCGGGCGCATCGGCGCGCGCCCGCATCAGAACCTCCCACAGCACACAGTGAAGCTTACAGCCGGAGCCGCTCGCTTTATTGTGTGAACTGACAGGTTTTTCTGCTGCCGCAATTCACTGAATTGCGGCCGCAGAAAACTGACATGTCAGTTCTTTGCGGGTCCGCATGGGATCCCGGACGGAGCATATACAATATGCATATGCTCCGGCTGGGATCCCACAGCAGATATGGCAGTGTTTCACTCCACATAAAGTACGGCCGTACTTTTACGTAGTGTGAACATAGCCTTAAATAGAAGTAGATTACAACTCTATATAACTTTCTGACACCAGTTTATTTGAAAGAAAACATTTTTTCGCTGGAGTACCCCTTTAAGGTTGGGTTAATAAGAGCTAATAAAGAAGCCTATATTTGCAGGCTTAGTAGTAAGTCAGATAAGTGGCAGCTCCTGCAGGCAGCGCTCCGTGTGCAGCCATGCCAGGGTCACCAATCTGCCGGCACCGATCCAGTAAGTTACGCTTCTAATCAGGCCGCCTGTTGCCATTTGTGCTTTCCATGTGAAGAATCTCCATTTATTAGCATGCTTTCCTGGCTCCATATGGAAGGTAGTGATCATTATTGGGCTGAATAAACAGAGCGGCGGCCTTGCTAGCTGGATGCCATTTTACGGACTAGGACGGCGCCAGCTCTTTATGCTACAGCGCTCGTGTATTGGTATTATTATGACTATCTTTATATCGCCGGCTCCAAAAATATTGATTCTTGGAGAAAATTTTAATTTGTATATATCCAAGCTTCTTTTGTCAGAGCAATAGAAGAGAACAGGAAAATTGCAGCAAAAATGATACTGTTGATTGGCTAAAATGCACCTGTCAGGCCCACACAGTGGAGGCGGCCATCTTGCCTGGTAAGACAGTATAATTCAGAGGAACTATTCATTTGTTAGGTGTCCCTGACATTGTGGTTTAGGTGTCAAGCTTTTAAGACTATGTACAGTATGTTTCCTTACAATAGATTTCATAGACTGAAATATATAGAGGACTAGATGGCAGTGCCAGTATGGCACATGAGTAGTTGTCGGGCTGCTGCATGGCTGCTATCTATAATGGGGATAAGAGAGCTGGTATGATGTGACACTATGGCTGAGATGATGGGATATTACAGCTGGTATGGTATGGGCACCATGGCCACTATGATGTCACATTACAGCTGGTATGATATGGGCACCATGGCCACTATGATGTAACATTACAGCTGGTATGATATGGGCACCATGGCCACTATGATGTCACATTACAGCTGGTATGATATGGGCACGATAGCTACTATTATGTCACTTTACAGCTGGTATGATATGGGCACCATGGCCTCTGTGATGTCCCATTACAGCTAGTATGATATAGGCATTATAGCTTCTATGATGTGACATTACTGCTGGCATCTTATTGGCACAATGGCTGCTATGACTGCAGGGAGGGACCACCATGACCCTAGGGCCCAGCTCCACCCAACAACTATGAACCCAAAAACAGACTCCAACACGTTGTTTACTTTTATTGGGCGGGGTCGGCCACAGCTTTATTCCTTATTAACTTGTGAAACAGTTCACATACACTTGGAGGTGATACCACATGTGGTGTGCCGGCCACCATTATCCGGCGGGCACTTCCACCTACCATCCTCCGGAACAGCTTAAATTTTATTTCCAACCTGCCCCTGACTACCAAATGGGGAGGAGCCAACACCATGGGCTGAGCCTACTTAACCCCTAACCTTCTGATTGGCCCCCTGGCAGTCCAGGACACCTATCCTTAACCAGGCAGGTGCCCAAACATGACATGATATTATAGCTAACACACAAATGCAACAGCACACCGCAACGGCAAAATACAGACCCACTACAGACATGAAAATAGCAGCTCCCCCCAACTGCTAAAAAAATTCCCACAAAAATAATGAGGCTCTTGGTTACCATTTGCAAACAGTGTAAACCACCCCACCAATGATAAGGTGGCCTCATGCTTGGGTGGACCCTACACTGTACTATGGCCTCTCCATGCCATGTAATTACTTTTGCCAGTATAAGATGGATGCTGCATGCCCAGAGCATAGGCGTATTACACGCCATGGAGAGGCCAGAGTACAGTGTAGGGTCCACCCCGGCATGTGGCCACCTTATCGTGGTGGGATGGTTTACACTGTTTGCAAATGGTAACCAAGAGCCTCATTATTTTTGTGGGATTTTTTTTAGCAGTTTGGGGGGGTCTGCTTTTAACTATTTTCATGTCTGTAGTGGGTCTGTATCTTGCCATTGCGGTGAGTTGTTGCATTTTTGTGTTTTTGTGTGTTTGCAATTTCAGCCATAGCGACATGCTCCTGCCTAGTGTGAATGGTGTTCTAGGAGAGCTGACCAAATTTGTCTTTTTTTATGATATTATAGCTGGTATGATGTTACACTATGAATACTGCAATGTGGGTACTACTTCCATGACATCAACACGTTATATACCATACATCGTCCTTGTATAAGCACTGGTATGGATATACTGCAGTCACTATGGCTGCTATAATGTAGGCACTAAGGCATTAATAATGTGGACACCACATTTCTATGATTTAAGTTTTATGCCTGGTATTAAGTGGGTATTACATTACATGTTTTGTTATATAGCACTATGGCTACTATGATGTTAATTCTTTTATACTTTAATTATACAGATTATTAATATATAATTTTAACTATTTACATTTTTAAAGATTCCACCAGAAATCTCCCTGCTCATTAGTTTAACCCTTTGTGGCCATTGCCTACAGCATTGGAAGGTCATCTCTCCCTGATTACAGCATTGAAGGGTCATCTCTCCCCTCCTCTTCCCCACAGCATTGGATCATGTAAGGTTTTTTTTACTTACGGGCGTTGTCCCTAGATTACCGATGCAGTCATTTTCATCAAGTATCTCTTTACTTCCTGTTGTTCTGCTTTCGAAGCCTCTTGAATAATAATTCATCAGAAGAAAGGGTCATGTAAAGAAGGGAGAAATGTTAGATTGTTTCTCTCTAAACCTATTACATTGTTTGATAAGAGGCAAAGCATTGCAGTTCCAGAAATATAATATTTTACAAAATGGAAAAAAAAAGATGTTGTTAAAGGGGCTGTAAAGGATTGGAAAAATTACTATTGGCTGCAAGATATCAAACTGGTTCCTGGCGTCTAACGTGTCATCTAGTTCGCAAAGATGAAAAATCAGTATAGGCCGTGTTCACAATACCGTCATGGCTGCCATTCTGTCCTGAAGGGATGGGAAAAAAACTCTATGGCAGGGAAGGTACAGCCTAGATTATTTTATATTGATTATAGCCAGATAGTAAAACATGTTCTATTTTCGTTTTCTATTTTCTCATTGTATTTATTTTTTGTAAATTATTATGGGGCTGCCATCTTGCTTGAGATGTTTTGACAGCATTTAGACATATGCTTTACAGCAAGTCTCATGGGCATAGACAACAATAGTCTGGAGTCTAGACTGTCTCTTTGACATAAATGGCAAGGGATTCTAGGGTATGCTCTATGCCCCAGGGAGGGGGAGGCTGAGCTGTGAGCCTTATATGTTCTCTTCTCTTTCTGCTGGTGTCACCTTTCACTCTATTGCTGTACAGATCACTTTCCAGCAGCCTCCTCCTTGTCATCACAGACAGAACTGGAAATTTAAAGTTAGTTTTAGGCCTAGTGGTGAGAATGCAAACCTCATTTGAGAATTATTTTAAAATATAGAAATATATGGAAAACTAGAAAATAACATTACCAAAAATTCTTTTAAAATATATTTAGAGGGACCTGTAACCACCCACAACCCCCTAAAATACAGGTACCATTGGTTAGCTGCCATCAATTGCAGGGATTAAGTTGGTTCTGGTGTCTTCTTTGGTTTAAAAAACACATTTGTAACCTTGGGGGAGCAGTGTCAATGAAGTAGGGCCTAGAGCTTAGGTGCCCTAGGTCTGCCTAGGGTCTCATGGGTCTTTCTGTGTATTCAGCAAAGCCTCCGAGAGGAGCTTTAGAGGATAAATCCACCCGGGGATGTTGCAGAAGACAAGGGGGCAGGGAGTAAGCCCCAAGGGGCGTCGTAGACCTGGGTCGTAACCGTCGTAACCCTTTAGGCCCCGCCTCATACCGATTCACTTTAACATAAAACGTACCCATATTCTGATAAAAGATTTCCTTTAGGACAAAGGAACGCCATGGGCAAAAACATGTCAACCCCGATGTCTGGGTTTCATAATTTAGACAATTTGTTTAATCAAACTAGGGAAAGACATTCTGAAAGGGCCCAATAATATACAGCATGGCCACTAAACAATGTATGGAGCTGTCTGCTTCTGCTTCCGGTTGTGTGGGTACCGTGTATCTGACAAACAACTAATGAAGGACCCCCATTGGTAGATAACCTCAGGATAGACTATCCATTAAAACAGTGGGATCAACGCTCTCTTACAAATGGGATTAAGCCACTTATTATGGCCTTTTAGAATAAAGTAAAATGATCCCCATTCTAAAACATGTCAGATTGCCTTCCTGGACATTTCCATGAACAACAGTCCAGCTGTTAATTTTCTGATAGATCCAGACGGCTGACATACAACGTCCCATAAAGGTGCACAGCAATTGTATATCTGCCCAGTCGTGATGCTTTACAGAGCGGGTAGAATCATTTCGCTCTAATTGTTCTGACACTTGGCATTTCTGTTATTTCATGCCTGAGATGGTTCAGACAATAAATAAGTAAAATTATTGTGTAATTGACAATAACCTCCTGCCTGGGATTCTGCCTTATTAATATTCAGAAATTAACATGTCTTGTTAAAATAATATTCAAATATGCAATGTTCAAATATGCAATGTGAAAGAAGTGGGCTGAAGATATGTTTTGCTGGGTGAGGACTTGTATACTTACACGACCATTTTCCTTCATTGTGCTAAAGCATCGAAAATGAAAAATGAAGCCATTTTGTAAGCACATTTTATTAGAATAAAATAGAATGTGTCTCCATGGTTCCAGACTACAAACACACCTTGTGTAGTCTGATCCTGCAGCTGTACTCCCCACCATCCGTCCTCTTCATAACAAATGTATTATGTTAGCAAGACATAGGCTATAGATGAAGTGAATGAACACTGGATCAGACTACACAGGGTTTGTTTGTAGTCTGTAGCCATAGTGATATAGTTGTCTGGAAACCTGCTGTAAACACAGAACATATGGCTTCCTTTGCCATATTAAAATAAATATGAGAATATAAAGGAAACGTATATTATCCCAACCTACTATGTCAAAGTCAAATATATTAAACTACCTGCCATGATTCTTCTTTCTCTCAATGGGCATGCAGTTGCGGCTGATGCTGGAGGACTGGGTTGCCGTGGATACGTCCTACTGTGGTCAAATTTCATGCCCAAGACCAATTTATTAGAATAAGGCTCGAGTACAGAACTTGGCCTGTGTAGGACAGAACCACTGCAACCGAATCTTCTGACCTGACCATGAAAAAGAAAAGAAGAGAATAAAAAATAAATAAATAAATATATATATATATATATATATATATATACACACCCTGAAATTTGGTGCTGCTTCTGGACAAAAGCAGCCATGTTTTTCTAATCCTGGACATCCCCTTTAAAGCAAATGTACCATTAGGTACATAATTTTGTTTTTTCACACGAATAGATCGTTGTTGGCGCAGGGATGCCAGTGGTGCGGTCCTTTCATTGAATCGTTCATGCGCACAGCGCCATGCTATTCCTGATTAGCGGCCCGATATGAAGCACTGGGGGGCGTGGCCCACTGGCCCCCTCTGTTACGAAGTTCTCCTCCCCTCTGTGGCGCGACTCCAGGGTTTTATCACACTGTGGGCCAATGGGCTCAACCCCAGTGCTCCATGCTGGGCCAGTGCTTGGAAATAGACTGGCGCTGAGCACAGGCGATTCAAAGAAAGGACCGCGCCACCAGCATCCTCACGCTGGCGCTGATCCGTTCATGTAATAAACCCAAAAGCGATATACCTGATGGTACATTCTCTTTAAAGCAACTCTGTACCCACAATCTGACCCCCCCAAACCACTTGTACCTTTAGATAGCTGCTTTTAATCCAAGATCTGTCCTGGGGTCCGTTCGGCAGGGGATGCAGTTATTGTCATAAAACAACTTTTAATCCGGCAGCGCTGTGTCTAACGGCCAGGGCTTACATTTGTATATGCATTAGGCTGGCACACCCTCCCTGTCCTTCCTCCCCACCCTCCTCATGATTAGGAATGCTCCAGGCAGATTGCTTCCTATTCCTCACCTGTGTGTATAAATGAACATGGGCTGGATCGTTAAGACACCTGTGCAAAGCTCAAACAGCAGTAAATGTTCCTGGATCATTCCTAATGATGAGGAGGGTGGGGAGGAAGGACAGAGAGGGTGTGCCAGCCTAATGCATATACAAATGTAAGCCCCGGCCGTTAGACACAGCGCTGCTGGATTAAAAGTTGTTTTATAACAATAACTGCATCCCCTGACGAACGGACCCCAGGACAGATCTTGGATTAAAAGCAGCTATCCGAAGGTACAAGTGGTTTGGGGGGGACAGATTGTGGGTACAGAGCCGCTTTAAGGGGAAAAAGGACTTGTCCACATAGTCAGGTACCATGTAGATTGCTTCATAGAGATGCAAGGGGGAAGTACAGAATCGGCTTTTACCATAACAATCTTATTATCGGCACCTGATGTAGATCCTGTCCCGGTTCGCGTCTTTTAACTAAACAACATTTAATATAAGAAGTAGACCAGCTTTACTGCCACCGTCCCATCCCATCACGTATCAAAGTGTTTTGGGGGTTTTATCAAAGGATAATAAAATTTTAAGAATGTCTTTTAGTAAGATGAAAGCCTTTACATTACAGGTCATTTGCTTACGGGGAGAAATAGTGAACGGTTATTGTCGAAGCCCAGTCCGGCTAGGAGAACATATACGTCCTCGGTATAAAATTCCCTGTTTGGGTAATGTTCAGAGGAAGTGACAAGCACATAACGAAATGTATTCATTTCTTCCAAGCCTCATCTCCAATTCTCCAAATCCCACTTCGGTTCTGCCCCTCCTCGTATCTTAGATCTTCTCTCTCGGCAGTCGCCGCAAAGCTGTTAAACACTATCCTCAATCTGCCTACTGTGTTTGCAGCCGTACTTCCCACCACAGCCCTCCGAGTATTCTAAATTCATCCTCGAGTGCTGCGCCGACTCATAGACATCATTTCCATACACAGTTTAATTCTGATCAACCGCCGCACAGGCTCATCGACTGCGGCGGCCTGACATATCCTTAAACAAATGTATCGCCAAAACGCAAGGTAATCGTATTCAAGTAACAGCTCGGAGCGGTCCGATCGGTGATTGACTGTAAATGTCAGGCTTGGAAATTTCATGCCGATGGGGAAAATTGGTATTTTAAGGAAAAATTTCCTGTGAAGGGTAAAGGGTCAAAATAAGATATGGCAGAGCATATTGAGTCATTGAAATATCTTCCTGTGTCAAGTTAGTAAGAATCCTATTTGAGTGTTTCTTAGTGATATACTGTATGTAGAAGATGGATGTAGCGATGACACTTTATGTCTTTGATCAATGGCTTTTAGTGAACTTCGATTGTGATTCTAGACCAGGGGTAGGGAACCTTGGCTCTCCAGCTGCAGAGACACCATCACTTGTCTCGATGTCAGTGAGCTAGCCAGACCTTCCTCCAGGAAGGAACAACCAAGCCAAGGAACGTCTCCAGTCAAGGAAACCACCCAAGCAAAGTATCCATCCACAGACAGCTGTTTCGGGGTATTTGCCCCTCATCAGTGTGGAGTAGGATTCTGGCTAGTGAGAGCAATGCCTAGAAAGTGCATGCAAAAGGACACTGGTTGACCTTAGGGAGATCAACCAAAACACCGCAGAGACACCATCACGTGTCTCGACGTCAGAGTATTTTAGGACATTGCCCCCTGGGAAATCAAATATGCAAAAAACACTGCAGAGACACCATCACTTGTCTCGACGTCAGACACTGATGTCGAGACACATGATAGAGTCTCTGCGGTGTTTTGGTTGATCTCCCTGAGGTCAACCAGCATCCTTTTGCAAAGTTTTAGCTTTGGATGTCCATGCATGATGGGAGTTGTAGTTTTGCAACAATTGGAGAGCCAAGGTTTCCTACCCCTGGTCTAGACAGTGTGACCGATCGATCATGGACGTGTCAGTGTATTTGGTCAAGCCGTGATTCAGGCCCAGTCTCTGACCATTATATGGATAGTCCATGGACACAATCACAACGACAAGAATTCACAGTGGAGGGCAAGGGTCACTTTAAGGCTGTCTACACACTATGGGGGCGGGGAGTCTCTTCTTACAAGGAAAGATCTTTCCATGAAGGATAGTGGAGTGTGAGAGAAGCCACTGAGCACTAAGGGCTCTATTGCACGAAGTTATAAACGGCAGAATAGGGCCAGTTATCGCTCCGTGTAATAGAGACAATGATCAGCTGATAAAACGATCATCAGCTGATCGTTGGTTTAGGTTTGGACCTAAAATCGTTGGGAGCCAACCTATAATATTGATGCGCGGCCGACGGCTGTCAATTGCCCAAACACCTGATACCTTACCTCTTCCTGCTCCAGTCTTCTCTCCTGTGCTCCGCAGCTTCCTTGTCCCAGCAGCAAGGACCATGCAGCCCTTGCTGCCCGATTATCGGGCCGTCTAATAGGTCTAGTAAACGAGCGCCAATCTAGCAGATCAGAGCTCGTTCACTAAAATGATCGGGCCGTAGTCAGCCCATGTAATAGGACCCTAACTCATGGTTGGGGCAGCATGAAAGTGATGACAGGTTCCCTTTAAGAGGCGGCGTCCATTATAATATTGTAAATTATATAAATAGTTCTCAAAAGAGAAATGGTTATGTGTCTGTAATATAGTTATGGACTATGCAGTGTAAATCACCTAGTAATTATGGTTTAGTGTGTCCTCGCTACTGAATTATTCTCATCTCAGGCCTCACGAAATGAGAAACGTAAAGGTAATCCGATCAATGGTCTTTAATTTTTCTAAGTGGAAAGCTTTTGGTGTTAATAAAACAAGTGATATCTTCTCGTCTTCAGCTCCCTTTATGTATAATGCCTAACGGCGATATTCAGTAACATTGTCTTGATAGTGTAGCGTAAAACTCAGGCCTTGTTCACACGTTTGCCATTTTCATGCTGTTTTTAACCAAAACTCTGAATTGGACAGAGGAAGCGCTTTAGCGTGAAATGGCCGTAGCCTAATGGAGCTCTTTGCTGTTGCTCTTTGTCTAATATAGCATGTTACCAGTGTTGTGTGATGCACGAATAAAATAACCACAGAAGTCATTGGTGAGTGCCGTTCATCTGTTTTTTCCTGCTCTAATGTGAATTAAATACACATACCCCCACTCATTCTTACACCAAACATAGGACTAACATCTTCCCATATGATGACCTCTCAGCAGACCTTTCACATGCTACTGATGAAAGCTAGCCAAATCTTAGTATGAAAGTATGAATACATACTGTAGCATCAAGCTGCAGTCCAGTCCCATTCACTTGAATGGATCTGTGCTACAGTTCCCTGTAGAGGATGCAGTGCCACACCAGCCCTGCATCCCATTCCTTTAGATGATCACGAAACAGAGGTTTTGGAGGGGCGGGAGGGGCTTGATGTGGATTTTGCATTGGGGCCCTGAAACATCCAGGTACCTCTACTTCTACCTCTTCTTCTTATTGCACACTAATTGGGTGTGGTTTTCCATCATTAAAGGGAACCTGTCAGGTCCCAGAAATTATTTGTGAGGCCGAGGGGATCTGACAGGTTTTCGTTAATGGTAGGAAATCACACCCATACATTCCAACGCTGTTGTCCTGAGCCCATCCCCATGCCTCATTGCATTGCATTCTCGGGGGAAATATGCAAATTAGCTAGAGTCTCTTTAGCACTACCTATAGGTAGCTCCCCAAGTCAGTGTCTGGCCCATAATAGAACCATGATGCGTGCCTAAAGATATTAGCTAGAGGCAGGGCCGCTTTAACCAGAGGGCACATGGTGCACGTGCACCGGGCCCACTGGTTAAAGGGGCCCCCCCGAGCAGGCCGGCCGTTGCTATGTGCGACCAGTGCGGTCGCACAGGGCTCCGGCCACCAGCCTGTCAGGGGGGAGCGCCATGGATGGGTAATCTACTTACCCCTCCATGGCGCCCCCTGCAGGGCCCCCCCGTCCGCCGCTGCCCCCGTCCGCTGCTGCTGCGGCGCTTCAGCGCTGCAGCAGCAGCGACACTGACAGAGAGAGAGCCATTGGCTCCCTCCCTGTCACTCACTCTTGTGGCCGCACTTCCTGCGGTCACAAGAGGCCGCGCTCTCCCTCTAGCGGCCGACGTCACTGGAGCGTCGGCGCGAGGGTAAGGGGAGTGCAGCCTCTTGTGACCGGAGGAAGTGCGGCCACAGGAGGGAAGAGAAGAGGAACGCGTGGACCTAGGTGAGTAACAGTGTTTGTTTTTTTCAATGTTATATGGGAGGGGGAGCTATATACTACGGGGGGGGGGGGGGGGGGGGGGGGGGGGGGGCACAGGGGGCTATATACTATTGGGGAGCACAGGGGGCTATATACTATGGGGGAGAACAGGGGGCTATATACTATGGGGGAGAACAGGGGGCTATATACTATGGGGGAGAACGGGGGCTATATACTATTGGGGAGCACAGGGGAGCTATATACTATGGGGGAGAACGGGGGCTATATACTATTGGGGAGCACAGGGGGCTATATACTATGGGGGAGCACAGGGGGCTATATACTATGGGGGAGAACGGGGGCTATATACTATTGGGGAGCACAGGGGAGCTATATACTATGGGGGAGCACAGGGGAGCTATATACTATGGGGGAGCACAGGGGAGCTATATACTATTGGGGAGCACAGGGGAGCTATATACTATGGGGGAGCACAGGGGGCTATATACTATTGGGGAGCACAGGGGGGCTATATACTATGGGGGAGAACGGGGGCTATATACTATTGGGAGCACAGGGGGCTATATACTACTGGGGAGCACAGGTGAGCTATATACTATGGGGGAGCACAGGGGAGCTATATACTATGGGGGAGCACAGGGGAGCTATATACTATGGGGAGCACAGGGGGCTATATACTATGGGGGAGAACAGGGGGCTATATACTATGGGGGAGAACGGGGGCTATATACTATTGGGGAGCACAGGGGGGCTATATACTATGGGGGAGAACGGGGGCTATATACTATTGGGGAGCACAGGGGGCTATATACTATGGGGGAGCACAGGGGGCTATATACTATGGGGGAGCACAGGGGGCTATATACTATGGGGGAGCACAGGGGGCTATATACTATGGGGGAGCACAGGGGAGCTATATACTATGGGGGAGCACAGGGGGCTATACACTATGGGGGAGCACAGGTTAGCTATATACTATTGGGGAGCACAGGGGCTATATACTATTGGGGAGCACAGGGGAGCTATATACTATTGGGGAGCACAGGGGTCTATATACTATGGGGGAGAGCACAGGGGGCTATATATTATGGAGAGCACAGGGGGGCTATATACTATTGAGGGGGAGCACAGGGGGGCTATATACTATTGGGGGAGAGCACAGGGGGGCTATATACTATTGTGGGAGAGCACAGGGGGGCTATATACTATTGGGGGTGAGCACAGGGGGCTATATACTATTGTGGGAGAGCACAGGGGGGCTATATACTATTGTGGGAGAGCACAGGGGGGCTATATACTATTGTGGGAGAGCATAGGGGGGCTATATACTATTGGGGGAGAGCACAGGGGGGCTATATACTATTGTGGGTGAGCACAGGGGGCTATATACTATTGGGGAGCACAGGGGGCTATATACTATGGGGGAGAGCACAGGGGGCTATATATTATGGAGAGCACAGGGGGGCTATATACTATTGAGGGGGAGCACAGGGGGGCTATATACTATTGGGGGAGAGCACAGGGGGGCTATATACTATTGTGGGAGAGCACAGGGGGGCTATATACTATTGGGGGAGAGCACAGGGGGCTATATACTATTGTGGGAGAGCACAGGGGGGCTATATACTATTGTGGGAGAGCACAGGGGGGCTATATACTATTGTGGGAGAGCATAGGGGGGCTATATACTATTGGGGGAGAGCACAGGGGGGCTATATACTATTGTGGGTGAGCACAGGGGGCTATATACTACTGGGGAGAGTGCACAGGGGGGCTATATACTAATGGGGGAGCGCACAGGAGGGCTGTATATAACTGGAGGAGCACATGAGGGTCTATATACTACAGGGACACCTTAAAACTATGGAGGCACAGAGGGGTGTAACTATGTAGGAGTACAGAGGGGTGTAACTACTGTATAGGGGTACAAGGGACCTAACTACTGTATGTGTTGGAGCCTAAAATATTTGTCTGGCAGATTCTGGAGAGAAGATTCACAGCCAGGAGAAGACTTCAAGGTGGCCCAGGCTGGATGGAGAGAAAAAGAAAAGGTGACAGACTCTGATCGGAGAAGACGCCTCCGGTGAGTCACTGGATGTAACTTCACTCTGTTATAGGCTTGTACTGATAGGGGTCATGGTGTGGCGGTATTATGTAATGGTATCAATGGTGATATCTTTCTGTTTTGTTTAGTGCAGTTTTTATGTAATATGTAATCACTGAATGGTGGAAATAGTGTTATAAGGTAACTACTGTATGTATTGGGGCTCTTGATACAGTGTGGGGGCAAATTCAGTACATTATACAATGTGCAGAAAGGTAAGGGGGGGCCCACTCTTGAGGGCTGTGCACTGGGCCCACCAATGTATTAAAACGGCCCTGGCTAGAGGTAACAAGATGTCTGCGGTATGGCTGACGTTACTGGCCATGCCACCAACCTCTATTAGGGTAACTACCTATAGGTGACACTACAGAGACAATTTTCTTCCTCTAGGATGGGAGACTTACGCTACTTATTAGTCCATGTAAGAAAGTCTTTTATAGGTTTCTTTATTTTTATCCTGAATACCAAAGCGATTTTCATGCTTTGTCTTAAAGATTTAGAAAAACAAGAGACAGGTCCTTGGAGAGTGATCGTTCCCCAGGCTAGGAGAATTTTAATCAGTGGTGCTATCTCAGGGGGCCGCATGTCCATCATACAAGCCGGTAGCGTATGCTCCAGGCTTGCTGTTACGTCTCCTGGGAACAAGAGCTGACAATCTGTGTTGGACATCTTGGGTGGGTCTTTAAGAAATTCCGAGGAGACGGGCATCAACATCTATTGAGATGCACTGCTTGAGTCATTGCATGCAATGGCAGCTTTTATTTGCAGATGTCTATGTAGCAGATAAGTGTAAGTCTTGTTGGCAGGTCAGAGCTCAACCTTTTCTATGTCTATACCTGGATATGATTGACAGGGTCCACAGAGTTCAGGAGGAGACATCTCTGGGTCGTGGACCGAGGTTTTTATGCAGTCGGTGACAGCAAGGGATTTTGACGTCCGCTGGACAAGGAGACAGGCTGCCTTATCTCATTTGTCTCATACCCCAAATACATTGCCGTCATATCTCCTAACAATCCTAGTTTGAAATAGTCATTCGAGCCAGAGAACTTTTGCCGATCATCAACTATAAATAGAGTGTTAAAGGGGTATTCCCAATTTATAGAGAGATGGCTAGGATCCACCACCACCCATCTCCAGTCATGTAGCAAGTCAAGCCTTCCCCTGCCCATTCACTGTACAGTACAGTACCGTTCAAGTGACTGGGGTACAGCAAGGTGAATAGCAGCATCAATGTACAAGAAAAATGAGAAAGGATCCACAGCACCAAATCAGCAATGCAGCCCCTTCTTCTCAAAGTCAGTGGGGATTAGATCCTAGTGATATACCATCACTTTATGAATTGAGAATAGCTCTTTAAAGGGGAAGTTTGGGGTTGGACATTTTTATCAAAAGAGTTGGGAAGGAGGTAGCTGAACATAACA
Organism: Dendropsophus ebraccatus; assembly: GCF_027789765.1. Taxonomy (NCBI): domain Eukaryota; kingdom Metazoa; phylum Chordata; class Amphibia; order Anura; family Hylidae; genus Dendropsophus; species Dendropsophus ebraccatus. The sequence goes on along the minus strand of NC_091454.1, from coordinate 21,812,314 downwards.
AACTGTACTTACCTCCCAGGCTCCAGTGCTGGGGTCCGCTGTCCTCTGCTCTGGTTGCCGGTCCCCTGGCCGCTTCCTGGCCTAAACGGGGAACCGGGTTGTGACGTGTCAAGCCTGCTCAGCCAGTCAGTGGCCATAGTGGGGTCCTGCCTCGTCTGCTTAATGGCTGGAAGACTAGGAAGCAGCTGGGGGACTGGGAACCAGAGCAGGCGACAGTGGACCCCTGTGCTAGAGTCAGGGAGGTAGGTGCATGTTTTTCAGGTGTATGTTCAGCCACCTCCTCCTAGCTCTTTTAAAAAAACATAAAGTCAGACCCTGGACTTCTCCTTTAAGGCAAATCAATTAAAATAAAAATTTGCAGTTCCAAAATTTAATTTATTAATTTATTTTCATATTTTTCTATTTTAGAAAATATGTTTACCTTTTTGCCCGTTTTTTCCTTTCTTTTTCTTTTTTTTTTTGCTTTTCCCATATTCTCATCTATTTTGCTGGTACAGTCGTACACCCACAAAGCCCACAGCATACCTGTCCCATGGTGAATATACCCTATATAAGGCTATGTTCACACTACGTAAAACTACGTCCGTAGTTCTAGCCGCAGAACTACGGCCGTAGTTTTGCGGTGTGTAATATAGCCTAATTTGTAATGGGATCCCGGCCGGAGCGTACACACATTGTATGCGCTCCGGCCGAGATCCTATGCGGCGCCTGAAAAAACTGACATGTCCGTTTTCACTGTATTCCGGCCGCAGAAAGCCCTGTCAGTTCACACAGTGAAGCAAGCGGCTCCGGTCGCTTGCTTCACTGTGGGCTATGGGAAGCTCTGATGCGGGCGCACGCATCAGAGCTCTGCGGCCGGACGGATCATCAGGCCGGCACAGACCGGCCGTTCCGTGACCCGGTCGGGGTCACGGAGCGGCTGGTCTGATACGCAGTGTGAACATAGCCTAAGGCTGTGCTCAAACATTTAGTATTTGGACCCTTATGTTTCTTAGTATTCTTCCAAAAGTTTGTCCAAAGCACTGAAAAAGTTAGAAATATTTCCAGTATAGGTTTTATATGTGTTGCTTCTATTATGTTTGATAACTTTCCCTTCATATCAGTGTTTGACTCTTATTAAAGGCCTTAGAACATGACTGGAGAATTAAGCCAAGCCAGAAATCTCTCTCTGCCAGGGGTAGCGACCTGGGGCTTACCTGCCGCAGCAAGTCCATCCCGTCTTGCGGTGGGCACTGGTGAAGACCAGCGGCCCCTTAGACTCAGCTCCCTGGTGCGGCTTACGCCATCGCTACTGGTGGTACAGCGGATCCTTGACCCCAGTCATTACAGTAGGACATGGATCTGAAAGAAGGATTGTCCACTAACAAGAGAAGATCCAGCCACCAAACGTTCTTCTCAATGCTACTGAGAAGCCTTGATACCCAGAGTTATTCAATATGACAGTATCCTTGGTTGTTGATCTGGTAGCCCAGCTCCTGTTGGGTTCCCTAAAGGGGTTGTTTGGTATAAGGCGTCTATAAACTTTCAAATAAACTTTGGAGCATCCGAAAGTTCATAGACACCTGTCCTTGAGCCAAGTCCTCTTTAAAAACTCCTCAATTAAAGTTGCGAATACACAGGGGAGCTAGATGGCCTAGGGGGCCTGCGTTACGGAGCTTGACCATAAGCATCGCCCTACTGTACTTGATATTGTTTTGCTGCTTAAAATAAATTACAAGGTTAATTGTAAACCATGATGTATAAAAAAATATAGCAGCGAGAACAATTTGGACATGGTTCTCTCTGGAACATCATTTCCAGTGTCCTCCAAGTGACATTGAGTGAGATATAGCATACATTAATCTAAAGGCTGAGACAAGGTGCCTTCTACTGGAATAAGAAGCAGCATTCAATGCTAAAAAGTACTTCATAATAGTATAATTTCATTTTGTGCATCCATTATATCTATATTCCGCCACGTCATGCAGTACTTGTAGTAGATGCGTATAATTTGCCCTTTCAGGATCCTCAGTTATTTCATTGTAGATTAATGACTTTGTCTGTAAGTAATTGGAAGTGTATGCAGGTCCAAAAAGTTTTTTCTATAAAAAAAAATAAAAAAAAGTGGTGGGACCAAATGATGTTTTTTTTTTTTTCCAATTTGTCCAATTAAGAATCCAATGCTTATCTGTGGTTTTAGGGCATAGGGTCAGAGGGACATATTACACGGGACAATTATCGTTCGAGAAATTGTTACGTCGTTGGGATTTAAACGATAATCGTTTTGTGTAATAGGCAACAATAAAAGGACCTACAAGAAATCATTGATCGTTTGATAGAATCTGGACCTATTTTCATGGTTTATCTTCACAAATCGTTCCAACATGGTTCGGTGTGATAAATAACACGTCGTTCGGTTGTTCCTTGGTCTATCAGTCAGGAAAGGACGAGCACAAGAACGACCGTAATTAACGATCATTGTCCTGTGTAATAGGGTGAACAATGTAAGATCGTTCGTCACATCGGTCGTTTGATATCTTTTATCGTTAATCGACACAAAAATCGTCCCATTATATACCACCCATAGATTGGGGTTTCTCATTTGGAACCCCCTCTGTGAGTCAGAATAGAGAGACGCTCTTTGAGAGTGTCACCCGTTCTGGTGGATTACCTTGTATGAGTAAGAGGTCATGCACATAAAGGAGGCACAGCACGGCAGTATAATTCACTTTACTTAGACATTGTGTTTCGAGATGCACAACAATCTCATTCTCGTGACCTGAGGAAGAGATTATCTTGAAGCATGTCCCAATAAAGTCATTTTTACTGATGGATTTTTATGTGCATGGCATCCTAGTATTTCCTCATTGCCTGACTATGTGCCAACAGAGCCTTGCACTCCACCATCTCAATCTAACTCATTTGACAAGCGTTGTGCCTGGCACCCACACAACCACCCAAGGAGAGTTGGGTTCCCCCCAGCCCTTAAAGTCATACCTGTTTCTGTTAGGTCTTACCTAGTCTTGCCATGTCTCATGGGCAGATGTTTATGTGAATGGCCAGCATGCAGAACTACATTTCTCCTGTAATGTTTTTTAAAATGGGAGTCAAAAATAAAAAAGCAAAGCAAACCAGCTTGTCTGATGCCCCACAACTATGTTCCAATGGTCCCCGGACCCCACTGGTCACTGCATATTGACCCTGCAGAATAATATCCACTCGGCCAGTCACTAGGTGGGGGCACTGACAGTGTCGGACTGGCCCACCAGAGGACCGGAGGATGCTCCGATGGGCCCCCAGCTTTAGAACCTGCACTAACACTGACTGACATATTGTTTCTCACTGCTTCTTCATTGGTGGGCCCCCAGGATCATTTCCTCTGGTGGGCCCCAGATACCTCAGTCCAACGTTGGGCACTGATACTGCAGCAGTGGACTGGCTGCAGGGTCTATATAAGAGGGAGCGGAAAGTAGGGACCAGGAGTCTTTGGCAGTTTTGGGCATCAAATCTTTAAAGGACCCATGACTTCTCTCAAAATTTCTTCCTCACTGGAATACCTTTATGTAAAAAAATTAAAATAAAAAAAGGTTCTTCCCATTTGAGACTGAGCTGTTGATTGAAAGGAATTGTAGCCAAATTAATTTTATATTTATTTTTTATCTTGGAAACTCTTTTCCATATACCCTACTTGGGTTCCCCATTACCACCGTTCTGTCGGCCAAATTAAAAAGCTGCAAAGAGCAGCTCTTAAGGTGGGCATTCATCTTCATAAACTCACTTATCTCTCCCCTCCCCATACACATGAATGTTTATCACGTTCCTGTGTTTTCTGTGGGGGATAAGAGGGTTAAGCCATGGCCAGACCTCTCTGGTGCCGGTTTAAATCTCTAAGAACAAAGGTGCCTTAAGGGCACAGATTATCGCTTTGTGTAATAAAGACATTGATCAGCTGAGGACACCGATCATGTCTTTTGGTCCTACCTAAAAATCATCATCTGTTGACCGTGCATGACTATTTTTAATAGCGATGAACGGTCAATGGCTGATGACTGTGTAAAAGAAAAATAGACTTTATACATACCTGTCCACGCTCCCTGGTGTTCTTCTCACTTCTGCCCGCTCGCCGCCGCCACTGCTGAGGCTTCTACACGCATCTATGAAGTGACCGCCTGCTCAGCCAATCACTGGCCGCAGTGCTGTCCCGTCTCGACCAGTGATTGGCTAAGCACCAGCTCTGAAGTTCCAGCGGCTCCTGTAGGGATCGGGTACAAGCAAGAAGACTAGTGTGGAGAGGTAACATATATACTTTATTGCTTACTGTATACAGCCCTTGCACAATTATCAAGCCGTGTATTAGGCTCAGGAAGCAAGTGCCGATTTACAGTTCTGAGCTCACTTATCCCGAATATTGGCCTATGTAATACGGCCCTAAAATGCCTTAAAGGGAACCTGTCATCCCCCCCCCCCCATGTCAGGGCAGAGCCAGCCGACCCCCCGCTGCAGACACATACACTTACTGCTTCCACAAAGTCCTAGTCCCGGTGCCTGTCCCGCAGCAGAGATATCCCCGTCTGAAGCCGCGCACGCGCTCATCAGAGATGAGTCCGATGCCCATAGAGAATGACGGCTCTAGTCATTCTCTGTGGACGTTGGACTCATCTCTGGGGAGCGCGTGTGGTTTCGGACGGGGATTTCTCTGCGGTGGGACGGGCTCCGGGACTTCGTGGAAGCAGTAAGTATATGGGTCTGCACCGGGGGGTCAGCCGGGCTCTGCCCCGGCACGGGGGGTGACAGGTTCTCTTTAAGGTTCTCTTTAATAACTGACATCCAAATGACTGTTCTGCTGTCAGTTATCTCTCCCGTATTTACTGCATCCTCTTTATACACCAGACTACTCTAAATGTGGCTTATCCCTCTGAAAACAAAGTGGTCAGGCAGGAATTTTTCCATAACGTCTGACTTCTATCTCTACCGACATGATCTGTCGGTGGAGTTTCGCGAGAGACCCATACACCCTATACTTACAATTTGGCTGACATAACTATAAAATGTATGGGGACCTTTTCTCTTAAAGAACTAACCCAACCCAGAAACTCTAAATCCAAACCACTCTAATCAGCTGATCGCCAGGCTACCTCCAGTCGAATAAAAGAGATGTCGACATGACTCGTAAAAGTTTAGAGTTGGATAACTTTGTTCTGCAGTAATAATTTCAAAACCCTTTTTTTGGAGTTTACCCAAGTTCCCGCGGTCTATTAATTTTTTCTCAAAAATAAGAAACCTCAATATCTGGTCACATCTCTACAGGGGCAAATCATTTGCGCATTGTATTGTAGCTCCCAATGGGGACTTTTGTACCTTTTTGATTCACTTAGCTGTCTTTTAACAAAAAGTAGTACAGAAAATAGAACAAGTTTTGTTCCATAACGTGACAACCGTCTACAAAGCACAGAGGACTGAATACAGATCAGACCTGCAGTTTCACCGTGTGAGTTAGTGTTTTGATTGTAGCGGAAAAGACTACACTTGTTAGTGCAGCCTTTGTCACATTGAATATATGTAATGCCTCCAAAACACAGACTAAGAAAAGGTAGAGAATGGGCTTTTTACATTAGTGACAGCAGGTAGACACACTGGAGTCAGCCAGGGACACAGCTCATTCTACTACGTCCCTGTCTCTGACAGTGCATCTTGCATGCTGATTGCGACATGATGTCAGACTGTGGGCCACTTTCTCCCTCAGCGCTATCTGTAACAGCGAGTGAGTAACCACAAGAGACAACCGACTGCACAATGCTGGCTCCTCCATGTGTAAGTGCGTCACTTGCTGTTGTCTAAAGAGTGGGCTGGAAGAAGTTAACTACTTCAGTATTGAGGAACCCAACTTTAGTTGTCGGTACCTAAGCATGGTATGTCCTGAGACAACCCCCCTCTCTATAGTCCTTGTTAGGGTTTATGGGTACCATAGAGAGAGTCCTTTGGGACCACACTCTATGATCCTATAGCTCAAACTCATTTGAGGAATCCTCATGGGCAGGGCCACACTAGTAATCATTCATCTACTGATCACCTAATACAAAGGATGATAGCAGCTCTACTAGGTCCATATGGGTACCATAGAGAGAGTCCATCCTTTGAGACCACCCCCTATGATCTCATAGCTCAAACCCATTTGAAGAGTCCTCATGGGCAGGGCCACACTAGTGATCATTCATCTACTGATCACCTAATACACAGCGTGATAGCAGCCTTACTAGGTCCCTATGGGTACCATAGAGAGAGTCCATCCTTTGAGACCACCCTCTATGATCTTTAGCTCAAACCCATTTGAAGAGTCCTCATGGGCAGGGCCACACTAGTGATCATTCATCTACTGATCATCTAATACACAGCGTGATAGCAGCCCTTCTAGGTCCTTATGGGTATCATAGAGAGTCCTTCTTTTGAGACCACCCTCTATGATCTTATAGCTCAAACCCATTTAAAGAGTCCTCATCGGCAGGGCCACACTAGTGATCATTCATCTACTGATCACATAATACACAGCGTGATAGCAGCTCTATTAGGTCCATATGGGTACCATAGAGAGAGTCCTCCCTTTGAGACCACCCCCTATGATCTTATAGCTCAAACCCATTTGAAGAGTCCTCATGGGCAGGGCCACACTAGTGATCATTCATCTACTGATCATCTAATTCACAGCGTGATAGCAGCCCTTCTAGGTCCTTATGGCTACCATAGAGAGAGTCCTTCTTTCGAGACCATCCTCTATGATCTTATAGCTCAAACCCATTTAAAGAACCCTCATGGGCAGGGCCACACTAGTGATCACTCATCTACTGATCACCTAATACACAGGGTATCTGATCGCCACAGAGGCTGTAATCTGAAATTGTTTCTGAACTTGTGTGCATCCATTTCAGTCCATTAAGTTTCTATTGACTTATTTTATAAAAATTAAAAAAATAATTTAAATGGATCAGTTTTTTGTTAGCGTAAACAAAAACGTGGTTGACCACGTTTTTCTATGCCTTAAAAGTAACCATTTAAAAACGCATCCCTTAAACAGTGTGAACCCAGTCTAACCTGGCCATGCTCCAGTGCTCCGGCTCTGAATCTCCCCCTCCATCCTATGCTGCCCTCAGATAGCATAAAGGACATATCCGGGGATGCGAGCGCCAACCTGTCAATTCAGCGTTCGCTTCCTCCTCTGTCTCCACTAGTGGGCAGTGCTATTACATGCACAGACAGAGTAGGAAGGAGCAGAAGGGGCCATCCGAATGATCCTTAGTTCGTTTGAGTGGCCCATTGAAGTCAGCGGTGGTCTGCTTCTGCCACTCCTATTAAACAAAGCGATGCGCAGCAGACCGTCGCTTCACAAATGGTTATCTTTCACCATGTTTGAAGACCACAATCAGCTGACAACGTCCATGTCGGCTCATTGTTGCCTTTCAATATGCGATGCCTGCAATCGGCCAAGCAAAGTCAATAATCAGTGTAATAGGGCTTTAAGAACGCCTGACAGATCCTCTCTCTATGATGCGACTGCTAGTCTGTTGGTGGTCTGTGAGCAACAGTATAGTTGGATACTGAACATCATTTAGTGCTGTATAGCTGTAATTTAAACACTAAGGGGGAGATTTATCAAACATGGTGTAAAGTGAAACTGGCTCAGTTGCCCCTAGCAACCAATCAGATTCCACCTTTCATTTTCCAAAGAGTCTGTGAGGAATGAAAGGTGGAATCTGATTGGTTGCTAGGGGCAACTGAGCCAGTTTCACTATACACCATGTTTGATAAATCTACCCTTAAAACTGCACTGAATGCAACCCTTTAGATGACTAAATTTAGCTTTGAAGAAAACGTGTAAATCTAAATCACTCAAGGATAAGTAAAACCAATTGTAGGCCAGATTATTCTATGTAGACCGATTATTTCAGGGACAACAATGGGGTACATACTGGCACCCTCCCATGCAAATTAATTTATGGGTTCAGAGTTTACTTTGCTCTTATATGGTCTTTTGCTGGTTGTCTTCATCACTTTTTTCTCAATGCCATGTTCTTCTTTGGCCAAAGTTAGGCTTAGTGCACTTATATAGACCCATGTTAAACAGGGCTTCTGCAGGGGGGGCAGGGGCAACTACTGAGCTTGGTCAAGACATGTGAGTAAGTGGTCATTTTTATTTAAGAAGATAACTTGCATACATGGTAAATAACTGACTCAGAACTAAAGTTAATCCTACAGTATGTTGTCCCGGTTTGCCCCGTATCCAATCAACATCTGGTTGTCATCCATAATTAATCACTTCGCTTTTGCTCCTTTGCTCCTTAGTGGCCAAAGCTGTGTGGCACAAGGGGTGTATAACAACTGTACACGTTGCCAAATGAATGCCTCGGGGGAAGTTTGCATGCTATATGAATAGCAGCGTACAAAAAAATATGTTTTGTCTTTATTCCAAGCTGGCATAAATCACCCCAAGAGAATTTTTTTTTATCGGTTTCACCTTAAAAGCCTTTGTTTACAGTGAGCTGCCATGCTCCGCCATTAGCGTGACTTAAAAAGGTAGAATATTTTTAGCCTCGGCACCATATGGCTGCCTTATAGTGCACTGACCCATAACATCACAATATGATGTGAACTTAAATGCAATAAAAAAAAAATATATATATATATTTGTCAGTATATTGGTGCTGGATCTACTATGTGTAGAGATAGGGATGTTAACTAACTTTAACTAGTAGGAATTATCCTCTGTTTGAAGTGCCAGAACCCCAGCGATCAGTGGTTGTGTGTGAATCTAGTTTCCCTGCAGTGCCACCACAGGAGGAATGAGGTATTACACAATGTCCATTGAAATCAATGGGTTGTCTGTGTATTACAGGACAGGATAGGTCCTCCAGGGCATGAGATACTCTTGTGTAAAAAAAAAAAAAAAAAGGGAAAATTACCTATAAGGGTGTATGGAAATAGGTTTCATAAACTGGAAACCCCTTTAAGAATAAAATATAGTATAGTCTGTCAAGCGCCCCATGGTGCCCTATTAACATATTATAATTTTTATGTAAAATTGCAAGTCTAATTACACTTTATAGCGGCTGCTACTATATCAGTCTGCCTACTCCTTTCACTGAAATGAATAGAAACCCTAAGTGGAGAGGTTTTCGTTTTTAGCTCCCAGCATGCAGACGTTCCTATTTTAGTGACATAGTAATTCAATGAGGCAGTGTAACTATAGGAGTAGTATTCAAAAAAGTCAATGAAATGTGAAGAGGATGGAAGGTTAAGTTGTGCGCATGCTGAGTAGAGATCAACGTAACTTGAACATTCGGCATTTGGATACCAGTGGCTGAAGAAGTTGGATGCGGCCTTAGGGAGCCCAGGAAACAGCCATAGGTTATAGGGCTGCTTCAACTTCTTCAGCCACCGGTATCCAAATGGAGCACGATCGGCCTCGAACATGCTCAAATGCTGAGTGATCATGTGACCAAAGAGCGTTCTCCATAGTATCCAATATGGTAGCTATAGTTTATAACTTCTTTTGATACTCAGATGGGTATATACAGTATATCATTGTGGGCACTGTGTTAGCCGAAATAGCAGACAAATCCTGCTGAATCTAATCCTACACAATGGGGGAGATTTATTAATACTGGAGAAAGGCAGAAGATGTGCCAAATTCTTTCCAGTGATACGGTAGGTGATTGATCTGGGACATCATTCTAGATGTGTTAGACTCTTTTATTTTTAATGTCTCTTGATCGGCATCTTTTACCCCAGTAAATCTGGTTCACTTTAGAAATCCGCACCTACTTTTCTTAACATTAGACAAAAGTGTCTAGTAGGGCTCAAATAATGTCAAACACAAATATTAAAGCTGGATTTACATCAGCACTATGTTACATGTGTCAGAAAACTGTCAAAATGGTATACCTGTACTGCAGTATACTGATAGTGAGCCCAGGCATACAATGAGGTATATTGCACTGTCCCCTATTTACTTATATATAATTTACTGTGCCTCCTTAATGAGTTATAACGCACTGTGCTTTTCTTGATAAGGTATGATACACTGTGTTTCCATGTAATGAGGTATGATGCAGTGTGCCCCTCTTAGGCTATGTTCACACTTTGTATGACACCGGCAGTTCCGTGACCCAGCCGGGTCATGGAACGGCCGGTCTCAGAAAAGATCATCCCGGCCAGTCCTGCAGTACCGGCCGGATTATCTTTACTGCCACTGAATTCGGATGTGGGAGCATCCGTACACGCCCGTATCCAAATTTCCGCACACTCCATTGTGTGAACTGACAGGGTTTTCTGCGGCCGCTATTCAATGACATGTCAGTTTCTTGCGGCACTGCTAGGGATCCCGGCCGGAGTGTATACCATGTGTATACACTCCGGCCGGGATTCCTTAGAAGGCAGCACTATGTAAGTTCTGTAGGAATCATGGCCGTTGTTACAACGGCTGGGATTACTAAGGAATTTACATAGTGGGAACATGGCCTTAGGCTGCATTCACACATTCCATGGCCAATGGTCTGAATGGAGAAAGGGGAGGCCGAATGGTAGCATAAAGTTCTGGGGGTGACTTATCTCCCCCAAACACAAAATTTTTCAATCAATGAATTAACATCTGTATTAGTCAAAGTCTAAAGTTGACCAAACTTCAAGTACGCTCAAAGTTTGCTCAACTCAATTGAAGATATAAAAGTTGTATGGGGGTTTATTATTTATATAAAATATTCTAGCTGTATTATGTGCAAAACGGGTTCACACCTCATTAACAAACAAAAAAAAAAACATTTGACCTGTACTTGGTGTTCCAGCCATCTAGTCCAACCCAACCCCTGTGCGTCATCATACCTTTTTAACAGCTTTCTGACCTAAAGTGATGTGAATCCAACCTAATCTGCCCAAAGTCCCAATCCTGTTATGACCATATCAGCCATATCTGTTCTGCTACAGCCAAGAAAATAGATTTGTGGAGGAAAAAAAAAACACCGCCTGTAGATGTACCCTCATAGGTAGGAGCCTAGGGATAATACCGTGTTTTGTCTTGCCTAAAAATGTGTTTCTTGTATTTAAAAAAAAAAAGTTCATTCTTCCTCAGTTCTGAGCTTTATATCCAGAAATTAGAGCTTAAGCTCTCCTGGCCGAAATTCCACAGCCCCCGTATTGTTCTACCTTGTAGAGAACAGTGCATCCAGACGATAGCAGCATGCTGTAAGATAGTGATAGGCTTATCGGAAGTCTCTAATGGATTCACTTGCTCCTACGTATTCCGCTTCCACCGCACCATCCCTTTCTATCCCATGTTCCTGTGGTCTTCAGTAATTAATGTCAGACGAGGGACTTGCATTATAAGCTGTGCTTTTCTTCATTCCCTTGACCCTGTCAAAGTCTGTTTAATCTCCCGCGAAGCGGCTGCAGATTTTACTGTGGAGCAGATACAAAAAAAAAAAAAAAAAGCGCTACTCTCGGCTCAGTTCAAAAACATTGTTGGGCTGGTGTGCGGTTGTGCAGTTGGGTTTCTTCATCCGCAGAGATAAGTCGATATGTAAATTCAATCTGCTGTTTCCAATTCTCAGACGCGACCGGTTGGATCTCAAATGGATGAGGAGTCGTAAGTAATCTCTTTAAGAAATTTTTGTTTGGTTGGAGAAAGCATGGCGGTTCACAGAATTTTTAACGTATTAATATTCATGCCTCGTGGCCTCGTAGACCTTCTTTTTTTTTTTTAAGCAGTAGAAAGCGGTAAAACCCAAAGTTGGCTTCTTCTAAAGAGGCGGCTCATAAGGATTCGTGAGTATGGAAGTCTTTGTGGGAGTCCGATGCAAGGGGCAGACGTATAGCATGGGAAGCCTGTGAAGCCGCATAGGGGTCCCAAGTGAGGAGGGGGTTCATACACTCACACCCTTTGGGGCCACTTAGATTACACTAAATCATTCCAGTCAGCCAGTCGCCAAGCATTTATAATTGTTTAAGATGTTCTGTGATCGGCTGATGGGATGGAGGAACAATAGTTAGCTCCATTTAACATGCTAAGCCATTGTTAAAGTGAATGTACTGAATTTTTTTTTTTTTAATCCACCTGGTCAGCGCCAGTGAGGAGATCCTGGTCCATTTATCAAAAAGCCGTCTGTTTCTTACAATTGACGCCAGTTCTGCTCTATGCACTGGAGGCGAGCCCAGCGCCCCTAGTGTAACAAAATCCCCTCCCCTCGGTGATGCACCTCCATTAAAACCAAGTCTGGCCAAGTCACCGAGGGAAAGGGATATTGTTACACAAGGGGTGCTGGGCCTACCTGTTATAGAATCAAGAGCGGGCCAAAGTGCATATGAAGAAACCGTCACTGATCGCGGGAAGCAGGCAGTATTTTGAAGAATGGACCGCGTCGGTGCCGACAAGGTAGTGTAAAACAAAACTGGCCGCCCCAGCAATGTGACCACGTAAGTTCCTAAAAGGATGTTTCCATTTTCCTTCACTGTCCTGGACCACTTGGGAGGTTACTAGATTTTTTCTTTTTACTGGCTTAGCCCACCAGGGACGTCACCAATAATCCTTTCAGTGTTCTAGACCTCCAGGAATGTTCCTATAAGTCCTTTACCGTCCTAGACTACCAAAAAAGTTATTAATTAATTCACTGCCCTAGCCTACCAGGGATGTTAGTATTATTCCTTCACTGCCCTAGCCTACCAGGGATATTAGTATTATTCCTTCACTGCCCTAACCTCCCAGGGATATTAGTATTATTCCTTTGCTTCCCTAGCCTACCAGGGATGTTAATATTAATCCCTTCATTGTCCTTGACCACAATGTCATTGCTTAAATTAACTGCCCTAATCTACCAGAGATTTTACTATTAATCTCTTAGCTAGTCTAGCCTACCGAAACCCATAACTGCATTTTTTGTACCATTATTATACGGTATATGTTGAAGTGGTATTCCAGCCATTTATCAGCATTAGGGCCATCTGTATTGAATAGGATCCGCAGGGTAGATTAGTGCCTACTGCTTTATTCGAACTTTTCTTATCTGGAGTCATGTGGCTGGAGGGTGGGGGGTGTTATTAAGACTGGGGTCCTCCAATCTGTCAGTCAATGGGGGTCCCAGTGATTGCAATCTACACCCAGCATCTACTGCTGATCCCAACCTGACCTTTACTTTATCTGCAACGTTCCTGTTTTCGCACAGACCCCAGCATGCGCTGGTCATACATCACCTCTAGAACCATTTAGCTAATAAATTCCATTAGCCTCCAACTTTCCGATCTCGGAACATTGAGACTTTTGATGTTTTAGGACCCAGGAAAAATGACAGGCTAAAAAAAAGTGTTGTTCCATCTATAAAATGATGGAGCGTCGCCGGCGTAGACCATCTCCAGACTCAAGTTAATGTTCTCTTATTCGTACAGTAGTTCCTGCCTCGACAAAGACATCGTAGATTACATATTCAGTGCTACATGAAAAATGATTATAAATTACTTGTGGCAGGAAAGGAAGAGGATTTTGTCAGCTTAATGTGTTCTCTGCCATTTTGTTGACGAGCAATGAATTGGATAATACAGTACAATAAAAGAAAAATCCATTTCTTTAGACTGGTGTTCTTTGGAGATTCGGGTGATGTGGCATTGTCCCTACTTTGTCGTCTACTTATAGATTCTTTTAGCAATTTGAATTCTGGAGAGATATCAAGCATCTGTCTCAATCTAAGACTATCACTTCAAGAGGAGGCAAAGTTTTATAGAATGGATTGTGCGGGGTGCTTCTAGTTCTCCAGACCTTGGATTGTGAAATGTCATTAAGCGACGAGTAACGGATTGATGGAATGTATGAATATAGGCCGAGCAGCCATAACCGTAAAAACGAATACAGTTACAATATTAATCGGTTCCAGGAAGACAATTGTACGTTGAAAATATTGAGACCAAAGATATCTATTGAGTCATTGAGATATCTTAAAGGAGAAGTCTGGCGTATTATAAAATCCGGTATCCCGCAGGGGGAAATTGATTACAAGTACAGACCTCTCCCTATGTCTGCGGTGAGTGGTGGGACCGGCCTCGGGACCCCTGGCGATCTCTGGAACTGACACGTCACGACCTGGCTGATGGTCTGGCCGCTCAGCCAGTCAGTGACTGGGGTGGGACACTGCAGCAGTGACTGATTGGCTGAGCGGCCAGTCCATCAGTCGGGACAGGCCTTTTCCCCCAAGTTGGAGCCTTATTACAACTCAGGGAAAAATGCCTTCTGGATGGGCCCCGAGGCCGCTTCAGCCGCTCACTGCGGGCATGGGGAAAGGTAAATTAGTACTTGTAATCAATCCCCCCCCCCCCCCCCGCCAGATTTTAAATTCCTCTAGACTTCTCCTTTAAGATCAAAAGCCTATGGAAAATTAGTAATTGGTGCTGAAGCCCCCAAAATAGAAAGGGATACACAGAGACCCCTATATACTGAATTGTAATTGATTTCAATAATAAAAAAAAAATCTTCAGTATTTATCAGCTGATATATGTCTGTAGGAAGTGTTGTATTCTTTCCAGTCTGACACAGTGCTCTCTGCTGCCACCTCTGTCCATGTCAGGAACTGTCCAGAGTAGTAGCAAATCCCCATAGAAAACCTCTCCTGCTCTGGACAGTTCCTGGAAAGAATACAGCAGCAGCTAAATTTTTTTTCCCTATAAAATTAATTTTATAATATTTTTGTTTCTCAGGAGTACCCTTTTAAGTACTCCCTTTTAATTGTAAGATCGATTTTGAAGGAACAAAAATGCAGGTCACATGAAACGGCACAAGAGAGGCCTCAGACTGCTCCCTATGCAGCAGTATGCATGTCACAGGTGGTATGTAGTGCCATGCCCACTGCAGGGAGTGGCCGAGACTTCTTCTAAAAGAAACATTAAACAGCCTGCACATTACTGGGACCCTCTCAAATCAAGGATAGGAGTATATTACGGGCCAAGTGGGCCAGTGCTGTAGTTGGTGGCCGTCAGTGCTGAATCTTTGGGGTGGTCAGTATCTCGACAGTCAAACCCCATCCTATCAGAAAAAGATGGCAAATTACTTGGATTCTCTGTGCTGGAAATAACCCTTAACGTGTTACTGTCCTTTTATTTTTAACTTTTTTGCAAAAATCAATAGTACAGGCGATTTTAAAGGGAACCAATCACACTAAAATTGGGCATAAAGGTAAGGAAACATGCTGGTACATCAGCCAGCACGCTTCCTAACCATCCCCCTGTCCCCCCCGTCCCATGAACATTCAGCCCGCAAAGTTAGTTTAATCGTGTCCAGCGCTCTATGCAAATTACCATACAAGTAGTCACGGTGGGCGGGACGGCTGTTCAAGTAGTCACGGTGGGCGGGGTCTTTGTCAAGTAGTCACTGGGTCCTGGGCCGGCTACGGCGCTGTAATCACGCCCCTCCGGGCGTGTTGTAAAGCGGCACCAGGTGATCACGGAGGGGCGTGATTACAGCGCCAGAGCCGGCCCAGGACCCAGTGACTACTTGACAAAGACCCCGCCCACCGTGACTACTCGAACAGCCGTCCCGCCCACCGTGACTACTTGTATGGTAATTTGCATAGAGCATGGGACACGATTAAACTAACTTTGCGGGCTGAATGTTCATGGGACGGAGGGGGCAGGGGGATGGTTAGGAAGCGTGCTGGCTTAAGTACCAGCACGTTTCCTTACCTTTATGCCAAATTTTAGTGTGATTGGTTCCCTTTAAGAAACTTTGTAATTGGGTATTAGGCAAATATGCTATTATCTGCATTCAAAAAGACTTTCCCCAGGTCCCCCCCCCCTCCTCTCTCATTCACTACTTATTATCAGGAAATCTCGTACATCAGTGGAGTCCTGTCTGTTCTATAGAGAGGGGAGGGGGGAAGAGGAAGGAGGGAGATTAGTCGGCAGCAGAGAGCAGAGAACAAAGCATTACACAGCAGGAGCTGCATGAAAGCCATATTCAGAGGTCAGAGAGGTCAGTGCTGGCTGCAGAGGAGTTAGCCGGTGATGTAGCTGTAAATTAACTCTTTGTTGTCCTGTTTTGGTGCCTCATCTCCCACCATGCTCTCCATAGAAAATCATGAAGACAGGGGGGAGGGCTTTAAACTGCTTTTTCATGATAAAAATGCATTTTTCTGCTAATAAACCCAATTACAAAGTTTCTTAAAATCGCCTATACTAGTGATTTCTGCAAAAAAAAAAATAAACGATTGTGACACTTTGTCTACTAGTGAAAGCACAAACCACACTATTGTATGCACCGAACCCAAACTAAGCTGAAAATATTAAATTTCTTTTATAACAATAGCATGCGGAAATGTTATAATTAACTTAATTGCCAAATTTCCATCTGAATTCCAGCCGCACAATCAGGGAGCTGTAATGTGAGCCTAACCCAATATTAGACAGCTATGATAATGTTTGTACACAGTTCAGGTAGGTCAGGCAGATTTCTCATATAATGAGATTTGTTTTATTCTTGTGAACGCTGTGATACACAGTAACATTAAATTCGATTATGTTTTGTTTGCTTTTTTTTTTTTTTTTTTTTTTTTTTTTTTTACAGCCAGAAATATAATAACTATTTCGAACTAATATAAATAAATAAAAGCCATGGGAAAAAATGAAACGGGCCTTTAGTACAGATACGGCTTCCCAGAAGTGTTTTCTACTGCATACTGCAATGTAGTGTATTTGCCTCTCAAGAACTTGGGAATATTTTGTGACAACCCCTTGGCTCCCAAATCTAAACCCATGGCAGGGCAGAGGCGCAGATTCATTCCTGAGATTGGGCAGTGTTATGGGCTTTGTGGCTTCATGCCTCATGCCCCTGTGTGATGATCAGCCCTTCCCTCTGAGACGCAGCTCTATTGATTCTAATGGAGCAGTGTCAGAGAGGGGAGGGGGTTTCGTCACACTGGGTGCCAGCCAGTGGGCCGACCTCCAGTGCTTCATCCCCGGACGGTAATCAATAAAAGACCGGTGCTATGTGCAGGAACCAGGCCGCAGTTCAAAAAAAGGACTGCAGCACCAGCATGCCCGCGCTAGGGCCGGTCTATTAATGTATAAAACAAAAAGGCAATTTGAAAAAATTCGGTTTGAGCTACTGGCTTTTATTTTTTTTTTTAAAGTGACTTAAAGGGGTTATTTGCTTCCCTGAGATTTTTGAATTATAGCTGGGTGCACAGTTAAGATAAAAAATAAGTCATACTTACCCCTGGATCCCCCACAGCACTCATTCTAACATCACTCAACCAGGACCTGCTCGGTCAACCAATCACTGACTGAGGCGGGAAAACGCTGTGGTCAGTCAATGAATGTGCGGGCAGATCCTGCTGAGAAGACACATCTTGGTAGCAGGAAGTAGTGATGGAAAGTAGGGGGACAAAATGACATTCTAGGGTAACCCACAGTGGGTGGGTATCTTTTTATTTTTTTACTGTGGCATCACAAATTTGCAGTCATCAAAACTTTATGAACATGGATAGTTAGGTACTACTCCCATCTGTTTGCCAGATCTATCTCAGGACTGACACTAGTGGCAACCAGTGGACCCTGTTAACTTATAGTGGGGTCCTTTGGGTTCCAATATAGTGTGCACCATTTTCATGGAAAGAAAAGGGCTTCATCCTGCTCCAGACCCCGTCAGCTTTGTGTTCTGAATGGGGAAAGGAGGAGTAAGGGAGCCCATAAACTTTATATTTTAGTTGGCCAATCAGATCGTTCGTCTGCTGACAAGCTGCTGAGGCTGATCTCCCTGGATACAAAAGGGATCAGGCAGTTGAAGTCTAACATGTCTGATCCTGATCTCCCTCCAAATAATCTATCAGGGGAGTGTCATGACTCTGTGTATGAGGATCTTTATCCCAGAGCTGCACTCCCAATTCTTCTAGTAGAAATCAGAAGCCTGTTAAAGAACGTGCACATTACAGCATAACGCAGGGCATTCTGGGAAAATTAATTTTCCTACATCAAAACGATAGGTCCCTATACTTGTTACAAATATGATGGAAACTCTATATATCAAAATTTAATGATGACAGGAAGGTTCTGGGCAACTTTAAAGGGCACCCGATCTCATTAATATTCATTTCCTAATGTCACTTTAAGAAAGTGCAACCATTCATTAAGAAATAAGAGGATAAAAGGATAAAACCTGGTTGTAGTGGAACACTGTACAGAATAGCCGCTTCCCTTGAAGGACATAAAGAGACCTCAAGCAGCCATAGAGGCTTCTGTGTACATCGGTATTTCTCCCCCCTCCCCCCCAATGTAATAAGCGGCAGAGTACAGAACATCAGACAGGTGACAGTGCTGCTTCCTAATTGCCCAGCAACGCCTCGCGGTAAACATCCAAGGATCGCAGACTAGAACAAGCAACAAACATTGCATCCTCATGGATCAAGACCGATGCATAGTAAACAGTGTTCTTATTGCCCATAACAACCAATCACTATATGTGCATTACTTTAAGCAATGTAATTGTTTGTAATAGACAGCAAGGACATTGCTCTAACAGCGATACAGTATGGTAGTAGTAGTATAGGACATGATTGATAAGGCAGAAGATTTGAGACTGTGTAGGGTAGTATAGTAGTAGTAGCAGCAGTACAGTATAGAACAGTGCTCCTCAATTCCAGTCCTCAGGCCTCAACAACAGGTCATGTTTTGAGGATTTCCTTAGTATTTCACAGGTGATATAATTATACTCAGTGCATCAGGTATTCTCACAGGTGTCCTTTGTATGGGATTTCCTCAAAACATGACCTGTTGGTGAGGCCTAAGGACTGGATTTGAGAAGCACTGGTATAGAACATAATGGACAAGGCAGGAGATGTACAACTGTGTAGAAATAGTAGTTTGGTGGGGCGCATTGACCCAGGGGGGGTAAATGTTGGGAGCACCTCGCAGGAACTTACTTTGGCACTCAGCTAGGGTTCTTTAGAGATACCTTAACCCATGGATCTGAACTTCTGCCTAATGCTGTCTATGGGCACAGCCTGACACAGATCCAGTGATGTAGGACCCACTGTGTGGCTAGAGCTAGCTGTCAGGATTACCCTTAGGATCTAGTATGTTTGCAGTAGAGACTCGGCTTATGCGCTTTGCTAAACTAATGGTTTGTACCTAGAATGATCCTCAGGATAAGAGAAAAGGACATCAGCCCAACATGTATATGATTTAGTCCTGGAGTTCCACAGCCCCTTTCTCGTAGTGCTCTAGCCGGACATGACTAGGTAATCGGGAGATAGGAAGAAACAGAGAATAGCCCGCACATGGGCCCTGGCCGCCTGGCCAGTCCCAACAAAGTCCCTCAGCAGGCTTTAAGAAGTGTTGTCTTTCATACTCACTCTGACTAACTGACAACCGACTCAACCCGCTAGTTCAATTCCAACCCCACTATATATAACCTAGAAGATAGAAAAACCCTCTGTGATAGGGCAGTAGCTCCTGAGGTAACTAGCTCAGAAATTGGATAAAGTGTGGTGAAAGTGTACAGTGACATGACTCATACAATCAATAGTGGAAATCAGTTAACCCTTAGTGTAGTGCACCTTAAGCTGTGCACATAAGACAGTATTAAACAGGGACATCTGGTGGTGGGAGCAGCATTACACATACTTTAGTCTCCAACACATGGTACCGACCTATACCTGTTGCTAGAAAACAGCAGTGGACCCCGCTCTGGGACACTGCAGTAATAGTAGTACTACAGTATGGAACATGATGGTAGTAGTACTAACTAACAGCTGACATTTTCAAGACACTTTCAAGAGAGGACAAGTCAGAGACAACCTCAACCCACGCCGTGTACTAGGAGAGTCACAGAGCAGGACAGTCTCCACAAAAGCCACAGAAGCTAGGAACTTATCCAGACCCTCAGCATTCCGCTTATCCCAGGTAACAAGGTCTGGGGCCTGTGTCACCCTTTAGGATGGGTCCCCCAAATCTAGTGGGCATAAGGTTGAGTGAAGACTATGTGGTCAATACACAGGCACAGGTGCTCTGCTTCTTCTTCTTCTTCTAAGTATTCTTCTACCTCATCCTCTAACATCCCGGCAGAGCACAGTACTACTTGGGTTAAGACTCTCGCAACACCCTCCTCTCTGCTACTCTGCTTCTCTGTATCACTCAACACGCTACTCAGTCAGCACGACTGTATTCAGCACTATATTCCTGTCGCAGATTTGGTTGTTGTATTGCCAAGTATTTATTCACAAGTGTTATCAAGTGTTTTATCAAGAGAAACGTCATAACCTTGTGACCTGCTGCAAGCACGTACTCTTCAGTAAAAACAGCCTTTTTTATAATAAAGAGACTACACCACTCTGGTCATCCGTGACTACACTAACCCAAGGGACCCCGTAGCAGCCCTGAAGGACACTGACCAAAGGGGACAAAGGTAAAATAAAAGCAGGCGTGCCATCACACCTGTGTGCCTACCCGGCACTGGCGTCACAAATTGACACCTCGAGGTCCAGCTGTACTAGCAAGTGAACGGCCAATCCTCCGAAATAACATCACACCGGGGGTACACCACCACATTGTCTTGCTTCACCAGGATACCATTCAAGAAGTTTTTAGGATAGGGAAATTGGTCTATACGTGTAACATATGGAAAAGACAGGGCCTCATGTGAATCATGATAAACTACGTGCTGCGCAGCAGAATACGTCGGTGCCATATAGGCAACGATAAATAAAAGCAGATTAGAGGTGACGAATCCTGACTGTTGTTTTATTCAGGTTTATTGTATGGATATCCTTTATTAATCGGACACTGTGCTGTGCTTTTAGTTCTGTGTAAAGTATCATTATCTCGGCCCTGGGGATATTCAGGAGGAAGAAGAGGAAGTCCAGTAATGTAAAACATGTGTTCCCCACTTTATTTCAGTCAGCAGAGAGCGGGAGCCGCTCAGATCCTGGCAGAGTCTCCATGTTAGAGTGAGGCCGCAAGGCTTTAATAGAGATGAGGTAGAGAGCAGGGCAGGAAATTCTTAGGGGCTGGGCAGGGTCTTGGCTGCAAGTTTGTAACTGGAAAATGTGAGACAGAGACAGCGCAGGCATCTGAGCTCAGGCCTGGCCGGCTGGGTACAGCGAGGTCCGTGGAGCCCCTTCTCTCCTGGCTATGGTGGCGGTGAGGGGATTGTTTATGTCCAGATACTGAAAGGTAAGGTGTATATAGTCGTACAATGTCTTAAAGGGGTTGGACAAGATTAACATTTTGTCTATGAGTCTTGTAGAGTGATTGACAGTGCTGGTCTGTAACAACACAAACCATGAGGTCACGTGACTAAAGACGCAGCCAGCACCCAGGGTCGTAGCCATACCTCCAGAATCCCTTTAAGACCCTAAAGCTCTAACATACAGCGTGTCCGTCAAGTTCCCAACTGAGTATTCTTTCATTATGAATTGTGATTTTACGTTCTTTTTATAGATATAGTTATAGTTTTATACTTTTATACTTTTCGGTTATTGCTTGGTGGTAACATGCTGTATATTTCAGTGTTTATATGCATAACGAAGTGGATTCTGCCGCTAGAGATGGGTTATCCACCTGAGATCCTGGGCAAACAGACAGGTTATTAATATTTTTATCTATGTTCACATAAGAAAGCCGCGGCTCATTGCTGGTATATGTCAGGATAACATCAAAAAGGCATCTGACGTACACTGGAGGGTACCCATGGTGAGCCCATTGATTTTCATGGACTGCACATAGTCCTTTAGCAACTACATTCTATCATATACTTTGCAGTCGTTCACTATCTGCAAGTATACATTTGGTAATGTAGACACTAATAGACTTCATTCGAGCTAGTAAAGTCAATGGGGGAGATTTATCAAACATGGTGTAAAGTGAAACTGGCTCAGTTGCCCCTACCAACCAATCAGATTCCACCTTTCATTTTCCAAAGAGTCTGTGATGAATGAAAGGTGGAATCTGATTGGTTGCTAGGGGCAACTGAGCCAGTTTCACTTTACACCAGTTTGATAAATCCTACCTTTCTGATGGCATTCTGACATATATCACCAACTTACTGCAGTTTTCTGATGCCTGAATTCACATTGTGTTCGGGCTGTATGTTGGTGGTATATGTTGGGATAAAGACAATGTATGGTGAATACGGTTATCGGTAGACTACACATGGCCCTTTAAATTTAATGGGTCCACCATAGTACATGTTGCTATATTGTTTTTCCTGTATACCAACAATGTACAGCCTTAAAGGGATTCTCCCGGATTCTCCTTTTTCAAAAACAGCGCCACCTCTGCCCTCAGGTTGTGTGTGGTATTACAACTCTGCTCCAATGAAACAGAGCTGCAAAACCCACACTCAAACTAGGGACAAGAGTGGCGCTGTTTCTGGAAGAAAAAAAAAGCGGCCATGTTTTTCTAGGCCCGGAGAACCCCCTTAACGTAATGTAAGTCCAATTGTAAGGAGGAATAATACATCACCATTTTATGGGGCCATTCTCTACACATAGCAAAATAGGTATGCAAAAAGCTTAGGCCAAACTCTTATCCAGGACCCCAGGCAGCTGTATAGTCTCTCTCTAGAGAGTATATTCACTATATACATTTTCCATTCTCATATTCCATTGTATAAATGTTAAAGGGGCACTCCAGGGAGTATTTATTTTGTGCTGTGAGAGGAGTGCCCACATGATGGCTCATACACCCTCAGAGTTCTCACCTCAAGCAACTTATTCAAGGCTGGGGTAGTTTTTGTGGCAGTTTTTTTAAGCCAAAGCCAATAATGAAGTCAAAAGAATCCAAAAATTTAAAGAAGGACATAGGGTACTGTTACACGTGATAGATTTGTAAACACCTGCATTAATTTGTTAGATTAACCCCTTAGAGTGGTGGTGATTTTAGTGCTCTCACTGCTGTTGCTAAGTCTCAGAGACCCCCCTTTCTTGGTGCCCAGATATTTCTCATTCTCTCCATTTCAGCGGGTAGAACCACAGATAGTTGTTTGCCAGCAATACTCACACAGGTATTTCTCTTTCCTTACTTATCTGGCCAATCACAGGAAAGCACCTACAAGTTTCTGCTATGCCATAAGATAGTTGCTGATTGAAATGCATTCAACTAAACAGGCTGGCAACATTCAGGGGTATGACTTAAAGAACACTATTATGCAAGGTGTTAAGCGCACTTGGTTTTCAAGGCGCTATATCAGCCGATAGGAAAGATACCACAGCCACACTGGAAGTTGTTACACTAAGCACTGAACTGATGCCTCTTTCCCTGTCTCCTGCACATAGTACTAGCTAAGCCACCCCCCCCCCCTTTTCTGTGTTCCCTCTCAGTGTCTCTGTTGCTAGAGACAGATCTTCCCTAACAACAGGCAGTGGACAGCACATTGCAGGGAAGTTAGACACATAGTTGCCTACATTTTAGGCTAGGTTATTACATGGGGGGGCACTGTTTGACACGACAGTATATTTATTCTGGCTTTGGCTTAAAAAACTATACATATACATCTAGATTTAGGATTCTATCTATTTGAATGGACGGCCAGTCAACCATACCGAATGCAATGTGATTTTTTTAAATAAAATATCTTTCCACTATAATAATGCACCCTTGGGCAGGCACGCGAATGAGTTTGAGCAACTAGCTGGAAACCAGCTTTATGTAAATAATCTGGGCTTATATCGCTGCGGCGTACATTTACAGCCGTCCTCCTGGGTACGCCTTCGCATTGCAGGCTGGTCCGTATCCGCTTTATTTATTAATACAATTGAGTATTTTATTTATACCCTCTCCTCTTGCTGAGTGTGGGTTGCAGTCGATTCTTCTTTGTATTCTGCATTATTAAGTTGCATAAAACTACAATGTGTTGTCATGACATCAGGAAATAGAATTTAAGAAATCAGAATTTTATATCCTACGCTATGGACCTGCCTTTAAACATTGAGACTTTATTTAATAGTTTTTTAGCCAGAAAGAAGTGAATTTTGGCATAGTACAGTCAGGATCTTGTCGTCTTATTAATAGATGCCAGACCCCCACCCCTACCCCCCCTTGTAGTGTCAAGTGTCATAGGGCGTCATGTTCTAATGTTCAGGGTCAGATTTGGATTTTCTAGTACTACACTAAGCTACTGTACATGGATCACTGTGACTCTCTTTACTTGGGACATCTGCTTAGACTTTAACCCCTTTATGACCACTGATACACCCAGTCATTTTTGAGCCTTGAAGAGTTTAATTTGTGTCATTGACCTGTTCAGGCTTTGGTATAGAATTATTGGCCACATATTGTAAAATCTCTTCAAAAACTATACAATGTGTAAATACTAAACTAGTACTAAAACTTCTTAGAGAGTCTTCTTAGAGAGGGAACGGCAAACAGACAGGTGAAGCATAGAGGAGTAATGTACTGTACCGGTAGTATTACTTGAAGGCTATTCTAGTTTGTCTTACAAATGAGGCAGAAGAGCTCATTTAAGCACTTTATATTATTGTCAGCCATACTGGTCACTAGCGACAGGTTTGGTCATTGGTGTAAGGTGTATGGGGCTCTCCCAACCGACTACCAACAGATGATGGTGGAGATAGGAGTCAGGTGTGGTGTCCCACCATGGGTGTTCCTTGTTTGACATCTGTCGTAAAAGCCTAGTACTCCAACCTAAGGTGGTTATGAAGATGTTTGTGAGTTTCACCGCTAGATGTCAGAATTATGTATAAGCTTGTCTATATATATATATATATATATATATATATATATATATATATTGCACAGCTGTGGTCACAGCTGCAGTGGAGATACTTCTTTCTTCCTTATCTATCTCTACTCTCCTTTCTTTGCCCACTCTCTTCTCCACCAGGGACTCTCCTCACAGGGACTCTTACATACCCTGTAGGAAGTAGTCACTTGGGGAGAGGAAGTGTAGTATCAGTTTCTCTCTGATTATCTGAGGAGTAGGACACACACAGACCAGGCATCCCTGCTGAACATAGCCAGGGCTGTGGCTCTGCCAGGTTCCCTGTCCGGGACAAACTGGCTGTGTTAGTGGACCCCTAGAAGAGGACAAGTCAGAGATCACCCAAGCCTACACTTTGAACCTCTCCAAAAAGTGCAGAACGGTATACTAAGACAGAGGAACTGACCCGGATAGAGCAAAGCAGCCGTAACCAAGGTCTACATACTCTATCTCACAGTGCGGGAGAAACCGAGACACCCTTGGACACTTAGCTTTGCTCAGGTAAATTAGTCTGAGGCTTGTGTCACCCTAGTTGGACGGGTACCCTGACACTATAGAGCAGAAGGTGGTTAGTAAAACACGGGCACAAGTATTCTTCTCTCAAGTATTCTTCTCTTCTCACAAGTATCTCTCAAGTTCCAGCACAGCACACTACTACCCTGGGTTGGGGCTCTCCCGACAAACTCCTCTCCTCCCCTCAACACTAAGCTAAACAAGCACTGCTACTCTACCTCAGCACTTAAAGTATCTCCCAGCACAGATTCGGTGAGCTCAAATTTGTATCACAGAAGTTATCTATTATCAAGCTATCCTGTATTCAGTGATCGTTGCACCAGCACCTACACATACCGGCTACATGCTCCTTGGGTTACTCTCCCCCTTCTGTGGGTGGCGGTACAGACAGTCCGGGTGGGTCATCTTCCCACTCCAGACCACTGTAACAAAAGCCCAAGGGACCCATCACAACCCGTCAGGTCACCGACATAAAAGCAGGTATACCATCACAACTGTGTTCGCACTGGCATCACAACAGTACCATCACCGGCTTAGCTGTACTGCACCGCTAACCAACCACCAGAGAAGTGGTGTTACCAGGGACAACCTAGTTAGTGACCGGTCAGGGGACCTACAGTATCACACAGGCATAATGAAAAATCACTGCCTAACGCTTTTGTTCTGGATGAGATAAACCCAGCTCTACTCAGCTCTCTGGCTGCAACTTAACCCTCCCCCATAACACACACACACACACAACCATAGAGAACGTTTCTGAACGTTTCTGTGTTTAGTGGACGACAGGGGCTGAACGGGAGAGATAACTGGCAACTTAATGATCTTTTGGTTGTCGGTTATTGAAGGTATACGCACACCTTAAGACCCTCACTAACTTCCATGCAGAGACAGAAGTGCTTAGTTCAGCTGCGCCCCTTTGTTTCTGCTTGGTTTACATAGACCAAGAAAATGACCAACATACTATGTCTGATCATTGCCTAAATATCATCGGCCCATGGCTATCCCTCCCAGCCTTCACATACGCATAAACATTCAGCATGGCCACACGTTCATGTGTTTTCTATCAGGATTGGTTAGCTGCTCTGGCGGTGGTTTATTCTTTAGTGAACAATAGTGTTTCTGGCTTCAGTGAGGGTCTTCGCACCCTCAATAGTTACAACTTTTGACACAAGTCTTTCAGCTGACAGTTATGACTTCTCTTTTTAGCTGAGTGTTCTTGTGTTTTCAATGGAGAAAAGTGGGTAAACCACTATCAAACTTTGACAGCAGATTTTCTCCCCAAGAACAAAAGGATTGGGCAATTGTAAGCCAGCATGCCCAACCCTTCTTTCATCTATCCTAAAGAGTCAGGAGGCTTCTATACACATCATATAGTTGGCCACTTTTGGATCAGCAGGTTTCAGAGTCAGATCCATATGTTTGTGTACAGCTCCCAACATATATACTGTATATCAAACGTATGCATTAAGAGGTTATCCAGTGCTACAAAAGCATGGCCTCTTTTTTTTTAGCGACAACATGACTCTTGTCTCCAGTTTGCAAATAAGCTCCATTCACTTCAATGGAACTGAGCAGCAAAACCCCGCCCAAGCTGGAGACAAGAGTGGGGCTGTCTCTGGAACAAAGTGGCCATGTTTTTGTAGGGCTGGATAACCCCTTTAACCTGACAGAGGGCAAAAGACCAGTGTTTCTTTCTTTACCGTATCCGTTTTCCGTTTTCTTTACAAACGAATCCTGCATGGTATATATTTTTAACAACCGGCGTCATTGGGCCCCTTATGCGGTAGTATGCCTGTACATTGGCATACATTGGAGAATTCCATCAGTGATAAACAAGGGGAAATCTTTTTGACATGTGCCTCCAATGGATGGCTGAAATGGAGTCTCCACGGAGCCTAAGATACATTAAACCCAATGAACACTTTTGATTCCATTTTCGCATAGTGATCAGTGGGGGAGCGGGGGGGGGGGGCGACACATTCTGATAGACGATAACAGAAATAAAAAAAAAAAATTCACCCAGCAGACAGTTTCCATGGACACGCAAGAAGAAGCCTGAAAATAGCTAAATTCTAAGGCTGACCTGTGCTGATGTGGTATGTCCGAAATGAAATGTGGCTTAAAATGTCAACAGAGAGATCAAAATTAAAGTTGCCCTTGATGTCTAAATAGTTAAGCCGGGACCCATATACACATCCAAGTATTCGCTGCCACAGATGGGTTTTGTTCTTAGCTAAATAGAAGAGGACACTGCTATAGGGTATTGTGACTGGCAATGTTATGGGTGCATTAATGGGGGCACTATAGGTGGTTCGGTAGTGAAGCACTGGAGCACCAAGGGTACTGCCAGTGAAACTGTTATTATGAACATATAATATAATAACACTGAAGGTGGTATGAGAACATGTTGGCTCTGTAATAGGGGTATTGGTACGAACACTTATGGAGGTACTGTTACTTACGCTGTTATAGGTGTATTGGGGTAATGTTATAGATGTACGGAGTATTAATACTGGTATTGTTATAGGTACACTTAAGTTGGTTCTGTAATGAGGGTGCTGTGACTGACACCATGAGTGGAACTATTATATAGTATCTTCATCATTCTTCATATCGGTCGTTTGAGATCATTTATGGCTAAAAAAAAAATTGTCCAGTGTGATACCACCCTAATGCTCTGGAATGGGAGTACTGTTACAGACACTTACGATGGTACTGTTATAGGAGTATTAATATTGGTGATGCTTTAAGTACTCTAATGTTAGCTCTGTAACGGGGCACTGTTACTAAGACTGTTAGGCTCCATTCACATGGAGTAAAACTGTCGGAATTCTGCCAGCCTCCTTGTCATAATAGGAGTCTATGGGTGGCTTGCGCGCCTCCTCTCTCTACGTCTCTCCGCGCTGAAGGATGGACATGTCTCCCATAGACTCTCATTGTGACACGGAGGCTGGCGAAATTCGGTCAGTTATACTGAGTGTGAATGGAGCCTTAGGGGGTACTGTGAGTGTTAGGCGGATAAGAGGTTGGTACTGTTATGCAGGGCTCCAGATGGCGACCAAAATGGTCGCCAATGCGACTGACATATTGCAGATGGCGAACAGCCATTTGCGACTGGCCCCGGCGGCGGCGCGCTGTCTCTTTAAGGACAATGAGCTGCGCTGCTGCCTTCCCACGCGCTTCCCTGACCTCTCACACAACCTTGGCTCCAGTGGCGTAGCTACCAGGGTCGCAGCAGTCGCCGCTGCGACCCGGCCCGCTGCGAGGGGGGGCCCGCGAGGGCCAACCCTTGCCACTGCACTGCTCCCCCCTTAAATTACTCTTGTGACCGCAAGCATTGATTTGCTTGCGGTCACAAGAGCGTGCTCGTCCGGGCCCCCGGCTGATGCGCGGCTGCCGGGGGTGTCCCATCCTATCCCCAGCAGCGCGGCGCATCAGTGAGCTGCCTGGGGCCCTGACTTCCGGTACAGGAAGCGCACGTCAGAGACGCTTCCTGTGTCAGAAGTCCCAGCCCCGGCGTACAGGGAGCTCACTGATGCGCCGCGCTGCTGGGGATAGGATGGGACACCCCCGGCAGCCGCGCATCAGCCGGGGACAGCGCCTGAAGAAGAAGAGGATCGCCGGGGGAGCGGGTTGTCAGGTGAGTTTGTGTGTTAGTTTTTTTTAAATACTGCTTAGCATAGAGGAAGGGGGGGGCATCTATAATGGGGGGAAGAGAAGGGGGGGGGGCATCTATAATGGGGGGAAGAGAAGGGGGGCATCTATAATGGGGGGAGAAGAGGGGCCATCTTCAAGGGGGGGAGAGGGGGCTATCTATAAGGGGAGGGGGTATCTATAAGGGGGGGAGAAGAGGGGGCCATCTTCAAGGGGGGGAGTGGGGGCCATCTATAAGGGGAGGGGGGCATCTATAAGGGGGGGAGAAGAGGGGGCCATCTTCAAGGGGGGGAGTGGGGGCCATCTATAAGGGGAGGGGGGCATCTATAATGGGGGGAGAGAGGGGGCATCTATAATGGGGGTAGAGGGGGTCATCTATAAGGGGAGGGGGGCATCTAAAATGGGGGGGAGAGGGGGCATCTATAATGGGGGGGGAGAGGGGGCATCTATAATGGGGGTAGAGGGGGTCATCTAAAAGGGGAGGGGGTCATCTATAAGGGGAGGGGGCCATCTATAAGGGAAGGGGGGTGCAACATGCAGTGGGGGCCATCTATATATACTATAAGGGGGTCACATAGAGTCAGGGCTACCCACCAAATGAGGGTGTAAAGGGGACAGTACAGATGTGCAGTGTGTAGAGAGATGAGGATGGTGTCAGAGTGTGGAGCCTAATATGTCTGTCTGGCAGATTCTATGGATTCGTGGCTCTGAGAAGTTCTCATAACGGCCCAGGGCAGATGGAGAAGAAGATGAAAAGGAAAGAACTCCGATCAGAGAAGACGTCCCCGTGAGTCACCTGATATATCTGCGCTGTAATTTATATGGTGTATACAACCTGTGTGGAGCTGCTTCCACCTCTATATGAGTGTATGAGGTGATAGTGATCTGTGTACAGTGGATCTTATTCAGTAGCAGAGGTGGTGTTAGTCAGTATGTGCCGGTGTTAGTCGGTATGTGGCGGTGTTAGTCAGTATGTGGCGGTGTTAGTCCTTATGTGGCGGTGTTAGTCAGTATGTGGCGGTGTTAGTCAGTATGTGGCGGTGTTAGTCAGTATGTGACGGTGTTAGTCGGTATGTGGCGGTGTTAGTCAGTATGTGGTGGTAATATTTGTTACTTGTTATCCGGTACTGTGTTTTATTGGTCTCAGTATACTGGTTTTGGTCAGAAACAATGTGGTGGTGATGGTTGTGGTGTTAATATTTGCCCCTTGTATACTTGTATTATTGGCAATATTGGTCTCAGTATACAGTAACAGTATGGCGATAATATATATGGTGATAATATTTTCACTTCCTATATGCTGGTGTTATTGGTAATATCTGTCTTGGAGTGTGTGTATATATATATATATATATATATATACATATATACATACACACACATACACCTACCAGTAGCATCACTTGGTCGTGAAAGGGGGGGGGGCCCAAGTTGACCTCTCGCACCAGGGCCCAGGAGACATTAGCTACGCCCCTGCTTGGCTCCGCCTATATTCTTTAGCCAATCGCGTTTCTACCCAAACTCATGACGCAATTAAAGAAGAACCAATTAGCGTGAAGGCTGCACCAAGCACTAAGCGGGACATTAAGCACACGTATAGCGGGGGACCCGGAGGACCCGACTCGGACCTCACTACTGGAGAGCTCGGTAAGGGCGCAGAGCTGCGGGGGGACTACAGATGTCAGCATGGCCTCCCTGCAGCATCAAGTGTCAGCACGTCAGGGTAGAGAGCCGGGGGGTAACTATGGCTGCACTGGGTGATATATATATAAGTGTTGGGCAAACTGGCTGCAGACACTGGGAAATAGATATATGCACAATTATTATTATCAGGGCCCCTCAGGTGTCCGTATTGTAGGGGGTCACTTGCATTAGTCACTAGGTGAGAGATATATCTATCTATATACACATCTTTTGGGGGGTCACTATGGCTGCAGTCATAAGTCTAGCTCAGTATGTATAGACTGTTGCAAGCTTTTAAGTTCAAGTTCAGAAGAGTAAGCCTCATTAAAAGGCTAGCCAAGTGAAGCTGAAGTACTGAGTCAGACTGTATATGGTTGTCAAGTTGCAAGTTTCCATGTTGAACGTTTTCAAACTAAGAAAAGAAAGGATCTAAAGGAGGAGGATGCTGCCGTGGCCTCTGCACACAGTAAGTCCCATTTAACATAACATTAATTTTACATGGTTTAAAATGTTGGCGACCAAATATTCTATTTGGCGCCTAAATTTTTCAGGTTAGGAGCCAATGGCTCCTAGGTAAATTTTTTAGTCTGGAGCCCTGTTATGGGTACACTAACAGCAATGGGGGACTGTTACTGGCATCTTTATGGAGGTATTGTGAATGGAACTCTTATGGGGGTATTAATAATAGATTCACATATAGTAATGTATACACATAGACCTGGATGTACTTTCAATTGTGTGTGTGTGAATTGCGTGCAGTCAGACCTTCCATATTATACAGTCAGGGAGATACATAATAAACATGACAAAGACACATGATGAGGTAATAAAAGCGGGATATATGTAGAAAACCGCCGGTTGGGCTGCTATGACAATGCATTTTGGTTGTATATCCCTATGGTTAAATATAGCTTGCTGAGAATCCATTACATATTGAATAGGATGCGCCTGGGAGCAGTCCTCCTTTGTACGCCGTTTGCAATGCATTGTGGTAATAGCCGGGACACGGAATAACGTTGACAATGTGTCTTTCTGTTACAGATGCCTCAGGAACAGTATGCTCACAGGAGTACGCTCTCCAGCACCGAAGGACCCCACGTGTACAAGGTGGGGATATACGGCTGGAGGAAGCGATGCCTGTATTTCTTCGTTCTGCTCCTCATGATACTCATCCTGGTGAACCTCGCCATGACCATCTGGATCCTCAAAGTCATGAACTTTACTATTGTAAGTAACCATGGCAACCAGACTATCTAGACGGAATGGGAACAGAGGGGAGCTTCCTTATGGTGTGGAGAGAGTGAGAGGAAAAAAAAGCAGCAGGAATGGGATTATCACTCTGCGGGGGACGAGGGGAGAACAATATGGAGGTTATGGCGGGCCACGGACTACGTTTACTTCACATCGCAACTTTATCTTAAAGCTGGATTCCCACCTGGAGTGTAATTGTGCCATAGAAGCAGCGGGGAGCTGAGCCCAAGCATAGGGAGGCGTAGTTACAAATTTGGCGTACAGCGGGACGCCTGGTCAGGGTTAGCACACAGTAACTTAACACGCCGAACGGTTAATAGGGGAAAATACTGAATAATTTAACATATGGGGTTTTATAGCACGATCTAATGGCCTGTGTGCAACCTGCGGTTCTGTGAGCGACGACTCCTAGTATGCCCGTATAGCTGCGGCACGATGGTAGTCGTAATCCGGCAACTGCAGAGAGTCACAGGTGGCAGACAGTGTATGCTAAATGACAAGCATATGTTCATTGCGTGTATTTATAGGGTGTGACATCCATGAATAAAACCTCCACGAGGTGCGGTTTGCAGTTTCTCTTCTGTTTAGCACATAGACTTATATGGAAGTTGTTTTTTTTGTGTTTTTTTTTTTCGGCACATGTGTCTCAGGATTCACTGTGAAAACTAAAATTTCATGCCTTACCATATGCTGTAGGTTTTGTTTTTAGCTAAACAAAATGGGAAATATAAAAAAAAAAGATGTGTGGGCTGTCAAGTGCGCGTTTCTACCATTCGTTACATGTGGGTTGGTCAAACATCTTCATTTTCGGCCGACCATCTAATGTATATTGGGGTCTGCTGGTTGAGAAGTTGAGAAGAGGAATATGGAGCATGTTGTTTTTCAGTTTTTTTTTCAGCTTTTGTTCTCAGGGAGATAAGCCACTGCCAGAGGTGTCTGGCAGCGGCCAACTCCTGATCTCTCCATTGGCAAAAGTATGAATTATTGGCCGGCTCAGAGTTTAAGTGTAAAAAGAACCTTAAAGCATACCAAAACTTTTCATATGTCACACAGACATATTTAAAGTTATGATCAGTTGGGGGTTTGAGTGCCATGACTGATCAGGAGAACAAGCCAGAAGAACTACACCCTAAGCTGGCTCTGTGTCATATGGCCAGGATGGACTCCAAATGCAAGTCCTTGGGGTTGTCCAGGTTTCATAGACACAGAAGTGCTACTTATCAGAGACCAAACACTTAGACCCTGACTAGCAAAAAATTTCAACATCTGCCTAGGATGTGTCAAAAGTTTTTTGTAGAGTCACGAACACTTTAAATTTTTTAACGTTGAAAAAAAAATATGATATGCTTTCCTGTACACTAAAAATGACAATGCCCACCATACTCACCTCCCATGCCACTGTCCCTGTGGTCCCGACTTAAGTGCTCTTCTTCCTCCTCCTGATGACGTTTTGTGTGTGCAGGAACTACCTGCTCAGCACAGTGATTGGTTAACTGGGCACTAAACATCATCAAAAGAGGAAAGAAAAGGATCATAGCAGGGACTGGAAGACTTGACAGTAATGGGTAAGCAGGCAAGGTAAGTATACAGACTTTGTATTTCCACTACACAAGGAGATATATATATATATATATATATATATATATTCTATTTTATTATTATTATTATTATTATTATTTATTTATTTTTTAAAGAAAACCACTTTAAATGTGATATCTAGCTGATCATTGGGGATCCGACATCTGGGACCCCCACCGATCACAAGATGGAGGTGACATGTCCCCCGTGATGAACTGAGTGTACTGTGTTTTTTGGCCAGTTCTCTATTCATTGCAGCATTGCCAAACAGTGAGATGTGGAATAACCCCTTTAAGTCGGCACAGAATAACAGAGTCTTCATTAGAGAAATAACATTCATAATTTGACAGCACAAAGAAGGGGAGGTGGGGGGGCATTGACTTATTTTTGTATACTTGTATTCAAGTGACAAATGACGTATGGAGTGAATTAGGAGAGCCGGATCTTTCCTGCACACAAGCTTTATTATTTCGATTTAGAGCAGCTTTAATAGCACAGCCCGAAATAAAAAGTAGGTTAAAGGCGATGATTATATTATACTAGAGAATAATCGACTTGACAAAACTTATTTTATTGTATTTTGTACTGGTAAATTCTATTGTGCGCCTTCATGCAGCTATATACAATTGTACCCTGTTAAAGTGAACAATAAAACATTGTGGGCTGTATAAGGCTGGAAAACATGGCTCCTTTCTTCCAACACAATGCGGAACTTCGTGGAACAAAGCCGCCATGTTTTTCTAGGCCATGTACCACCCGTTTTATTATATTACATGTTCTAGACCCACGAGCATCCAACCTTCCACTTTATCACGGACCCTGCTGTGTAATGCTCTATAAATGTGATGATATATGGAGTGGAAAAAAGACAAGGATGCATTCTACTGGAAAAGCCGCCATATTGGATCAAGGGCAATAGTGGTCATGCAGCATATCTAAGAAGACCAGAATTGTATAAGAAATGTATTGCTGCAGCTAGATTTGTGTAAAGCACCATGAACAACACACTGAACACGTCAAATAGCTATGCATCACAGGGAACGTTCCCGGTTGTTGTTGCAACTTTCCATGTTGCTAACTGTTGAACCACAAGAAATATTGCAATCGATTTCTGAGACAATTCTGCTCTTTGATATGCCACATGACCACCTTCCCAATAGAAAAATTTGCCCTTTATCCAATATCAGGGATTTCAAGATGTTCCTGACATGGTCTAAAAGATCGGCCCCTTCAAAAATTTTGCCTTTCGTTTGAAAAATAAAAAGGGGTCCAGAGGGGTGTTGAATGGACTTTCCAAACTTTTCAGTTTCATCAACATTCTCTTGACAAAACTTGGACCAAACTTTTTTGGTATGGGGGTTCTATACAGAGTCGTATAAGGGCTAGTGTTGAGCGGTCTTGCCAAACTAATCAAGTTCAGCAACGCTTTCCGAACATGATCGATCAATATTTGACTCCCGAGGGCTTGGTAAGTTGTATGCCGCCATGGGCAGTCCTGGATAACACGGATACAGTCCTAGGGCAGGCTACTGCATTATCTGTACTCAGAAATATCACTGTGTTATCTGTGGTGTTACATAGGACTGCAGGTGACTACTACATTATCTGTACTCAGAGATATCACTGTGTTATCTGTGGTGTTACATAGGACTGCAGGTGATAGCTACTGCATTATCTGTACTCAGAAATATCACTGTGTTATCTGTGGTGTTACATAGGACTGCAGGTCACTACTACATTATCTGTACTCAGAGATATCACTGTGTTATCTGTGCTGTTACATAGGACTGCAGGTGACTACTACATTATCTGTACTCAGAGGGATATCACTGTGTTATCTGTGCTGTTACATAGGACTGCAGGTGACAGCTACTACATTATCTGTACTCAGAGATATCACTGTGTTATCTGTGGTGTTACATAGGACTGCAGGTGACAACACAGTGATATCTGAGTACAGATAATGTAGTAGTCACCTGCAGTCCTATGTAACACCACAGATAACACAGTGATATCTCTGAGTACAGATAATGTAGCTGTCACCTGCAGTCCTATGTAACACCACAGATAACACAGTGATATCTCTGAGTACAGATAATGTAGTAGCTGTCACCTGCAGTCCTATGTAACACCACAGATAACACAGTGATATCCCTCTGAGTACAGATAATGTAGTAGTCACCTGCAGTCCTATGTAACACCACAGATAACACAGTGATATCTCTGAGTACAGATAATGTAGTAGCTATCACCTGCAGTCCTATGTAACAGCATAGATAACACAGTGATATCTCTGAGTACAGATAATGTAGTAGTCACCTGCAGTCCTATGTAACAGCACAGATAACACAGTGATATCTCTGAGTACAGATAATGTAGTAGCTGTCACCTGCAGTCCTATGTAACAGCACAGATAACACAGTGATATTTCTGAGTACAGATAATGTAGTAGATGTCACCTGCAGTCCTATGTAACAGCACAGATAACAAAGTGATATCTCTGAGTACGGATAATGTAGTAGATGTCACCTGCAGTCCTATGTAACAGCACAGATAACACAGTGATATCTGAGTACAGATAATGTAGTAATCTGTGGTGTTACATAGGACTGCAGGTGACTACTACATTATCTGTACTCAGAGATATCACTGTGTTATCTGTGCTGTTACATAGGACTGCAGGTGACTACTACATTATCTGTACTCAGAGGGATATCACTGTGTTATCTGTGCTGTTACATAGGACTGCAGGTGACATCTACTACATTATCTGTACTCAGAGATATCACTGTGTTATCTGTGGTGTTACATAGGACTGCAGGTGACAACACAGTGATATCTGAGCACAGATAATGTAGTAGTCACCTGCAGTCCTATGTAACACCACAGATAACACAGTGATATCTCTGAGTACAGATAATGTAGCTGTCACCTGCAGTCCTATGTAACACCACAGATAACACAGTGATATCTCTGAGTACAGATAATGTAGTAGTCACCTGCAGTCCTATGTAACACCACAGATAACACAGTGATATCTCTGAGTACAGATAATGTAGTAGCTATCACCTGCAGTCCTATGTAACAGCACAGATAACACAGTGATATCTCTGAGTACAGATAATGTAGTAGTCACCTGCAGTCCTATGTAACACCACAGATAACACAGTGATATCTCTGAGTACAGATAATGTAGTAGCTGTCACCTGCAGTCCTATGTAACAGCACAGATAACACAGTGATATCTGAGTACAGATAATGTAGTAATCTGTGGTGTTACATAGGACTGCAGGTGACTACTACATTATCTGTACTCAGAGATATCACTGTGTTATCTGTGCTGTTACATAGGACTGCAGGTGACTACCAGGGGCGGATTAACTTTACCATAGGCCCCGGGCTGTTCACCAGGCCTGGGCCCCCCCACCCCACTGTAACTATGGCAGCACTAGCGTGGTGTTCATCGTACAGTATAGATAATGTCATGATGTCCTGATTTGTGCAAAATTGCCATTAAAAAACAGTGATTTTTTGCAAATCATGGCGGAAGTGTAGCCAGGAGACAGTACACCACTGAAAGTAGAAGTCTTTTTGGGTGGTTATGGGCCCCCCAGGAGCTCAGGGCCCCGGGCTGCCGCCCGAAACGCCCCTATTATAATCCACTACTGAGGGCAGCATTCAACTTAACCAGCCGCAGGGAGTTAAATGCCGAGTGTTTGGGTTCGGAGAACATTGCTGAGCTCAAACAGTTCTTCGAGTCCGCTCAACACTAGTCCTAAGACTTATGACTCTGTATAGAACCCCCTATACCAGTGTTTCTCAACTCCAGTCCTCAAGACCCACCAACAGGTCATGTTTTGAGGATTTCACAGGTGATATAATTATAGTCAGTGCACCAGTAACTGGCACAGCTGTTCTTTGTATGGGATATCCGCAAAACATGACCTGTTGGTGGGTCTTGAGGACTGGAGTTGAGAAACACTGCCCTATACTGAAAAGTTTGGCCGAAGTTTCGACCCTTACTGAATCAAGTCATTGATTAAACCAAGGGCCCAATTACACGGAGCAATAATCGGTCGATCATGCCGATTCGGGCAATTATTGCTCCATGTAATAGAGGCAATGAACAGCTGACGACAACAATCATCGGCTGATCGTTGGTTTAGGTTTGGACCTAAAATCGTTTGGCGCTGACTGCGCATCTCTAAGTGTGATAGCCATGTGCGGCCGACAGCAGTAATCAGGCAGTAAGGGCTGCATGGATATCGTTAGCAATGTCCGCACAGCCCTTGCCCAAACACCTGATACCTTACCTCTCCCCGCTCCCGGTCTTCTCTCCTGTGCTCCGCAGCTTCCCGGTCCCGATGGCTACAGCGTCTGAGTGTCCTGTCAGCTGATGGCCGCTCAGCCAAACACAGGCCACGGCGGTCCCATCATGTGATTGGCTAAGTGGTCTGTCAGCTGACAGGCTGCTCAGACGCTGCAGCCGTGACCAGGAAGCCACAGAGAACAGGAGAGAAGACCGGGAGCAGAGAGTGGTAAGGTATCAGGTGTTTGGGCACGGGCTGCAGGGACATCGCTAATGATTATCGATGAACTATTATCGGGCTGTCTAATAGGTCCAGTAAACGAGCACCGATCGAGCTCGTTTACAAAAATGATCAGACTGTGGTCGGCCCGTGCAATAGCACCCTTAGTCCTTGACATTGGATAGACTAAAACGGATAAAATCCGCAACTAGGGCAATGTCTACGTCTACCGGAAAGATTATTTCTGGACACATTCCATATTAACCTTTAGTAATTGGATATGCAATAAAAATCATCCAAAGTTTTTGAAATCTCCAAGCCGGAGTATATGATTACTAATAGAGATGAGCGAACCGGGTTTGGGTTCGAGTCCATCCGAACCCGAACGTTCGGTATTTGACTAGTTGGGGCTGCTGAACTTGGATAAAACTCTAAGGTTGTCTGGAAAACACGGATACAGCCAATGACTATATCCATGATTTCCACATGGCCTTAGGGCTTTATCCAAGTTCAGCAGCCACCGCTAATCAAATGCCGAATGTTCAGGTTCGGATCGACTCCAGCATGCTCCAGGTTCACTCATCTCTAATTACTATTAAAGAATGTAAACATTTTTCTAATATTCCGAAAAAGTCTTCCACGCCAGGCGGTGACTACTTAAGCCCAAGGAAAGATTAGTCGGATGATATTTGGAGCAGTAGAGGACTCGGCGTCCATGGCTAGACTTTAAACCACAGCAACAGAAAAGCTGAATGGAGTAAAGGTGACGTTTTTGACTCTTCTTCCCCGTGAACAGTAAAAGGCACGTAACGGAATCAAATTCAGGGAGGGATTTGGAGCAAATATCATCATTTTCCTGGTAATCCCGATGTCTCGGCGGGGAGCATGCCTGGCTTTGTAATTAAAGGCTTTGTGTGGGGAAATATTGAGAACAAAGTGGTTTCATCTCACCTGCCGTCCTTTCCCGTAGACTCATTTAGCGAGGGTTTTTATGTTCTAGGCGTGTGTGGGTTCGCGTGTTTACTCCTCGGTGTTTACCGCCAGCATTAAACCATTATCATTCACACTGGGATAAGTAGATGCATAACTGGACCATGGCGGGGCGAGGGTTTTACGCCTCTTTCTGCTCTGGTGTCTTCTCATCTCGCTTGTAGAAATTGATTCTAAAAGGCTTTGCTGGGATTATGTAAATGGACGGGGGGAAAAATGGTCATGTCAAGTTCTTCGCCGTCCTTATATACAGTGATCGAGTATAACGTTAAATCCGCCCGCCTAATATTGTGTAGGTCACCGTTGTGCTGACAAAGACAGCTCTGATCTGTCAAGACTTGGACGTTGTGTGAAATAAAATGCAATACCAGACCACTCCATGGTTCAGTTCTGATGATTATTGTAAGCTTCCTTTGAAGCTTTGACCCGTTTCTGGTTCTCAGGGCTTCCAGTACTTATCAGCTGCTGTATGTCCTGCAAGAAGTGGTGTTTACTTTCCAGTCTGACACAGTGCTCTCTGCTGCCACCTCTGTCCATGTCAGGAACTGTCCAGAGCAGTAGCTAATCCCTATAGAAAACCTCTCCTGCTTTGGACAGTTCCTGACATAGACAGAGGTGGCAGCAGAGAGCACTGCAGGGCCGGCTACAGGTTTTTGCGGGCCCTTGGGCGACAGAGCCACAGTGGGCCCCTCATCCATCCACTATGCACCCATCATCACAAACACACATTATTGACAGACACTGACTGACTGCCTGACACAGACACTGACTGACTGACACAGACACCATACCTCCCAACCGTCCCGGATTTCGCGGGACAGTCCCGTTTTCGGGGTTCTGTCCCGCGGTCCCGGAACGGCCCCCCGTGTCCCGCATTTTAAGTGGCCCCAGCGAAAAAAACAATAAATCAGTTACTCACCTGTCCTCCGGTCCCAGCAGCTCATCTCCCGGCAGAGCGCGCACTCCCGTCATCCTCCGGGGCGGGCAGCGGGGGTACAGAGTCACTAACTGTACCGGAAGTGACCTGCTCATGAATCACTTCCGGCACAGTCAGTGTCTGTATACCCCGCTGCCCGCCCCGGAGGATGACGGGAGTGCGCGCTCTGCCGGGAGATGAGCTGCTGGGACCGGAGGACAGGTGAGTAACTGGTTTATTGTTTTTGCCGCTGGTGCCACACTAATGGGGGGATTGGCTACTCTGTGGGGCGCTATATGGGGTATTGGCTACTATGTGGGGGGATTGGCTACTATGTGGGGCACTATATGGAGGCATTAGCTACTATATGGGGGGCATTGGCTACTATGTGGGGCATATTTGGGGGATTGGCTACTATGTGGGGCATATATGGCGGCATTGTTTACTATGTGGGGCATATATGGGGGATTGGCTACTATGTGGGGCATATATGGGGGATTGGCTACTATGTGGGGCACTATATGGGGGATTGGCTACTATGTGGGGCATATATGGGGGCATGGCTACTATGTGGGGCACTATATGGGGCATTGGATACTATGTGGGGCACTATATGGGGCATTGCTACTATGTGGGGCTCTATATGGGGGCATTGGATACTATGTGGGGCACTATATGGGGCATTGGATACTATGTGGGGCACTATATGGGGGATTGGCTACTATATGGGGCACTATATGGGGGCATTGGCTACTATGTGGGGCTCTATATGGGGGCATTGGATACTATGTGGGGCACTATATGGGGCATTGGATACTATGTGGGGCACTATATGGGGGATTGGATACTATGTGGGGCACTATATGGGGGATTGGATTCTATGTGTGGCACTATATGGGGGGATTGGATACTATGTGGGGGATTGGATACTATGTGGGGCACTATGTGGGGGATTGGATACTATGTGGGGCACTATGTGGGGGATTGGATACTATGTGGGGCACTATGTGGGGGATTGGATACTATGTGGGGCACTATGTGGGGGATTGGATTCTATGTGGGGCACTATGTGAGGATTGGATACTATGTTGGTCACTATATGGGGGCATTGGATACTATGTGGGGCACTATGTGGGGGATTGGATACTATGTGGGGCACTATGTGGGGGATTGGATACTATGTGGGGCACTATGTGGGGGATTGGATACTATGTGGGGCACTATATGGGGGCATTGGATACTATGTGTGGCACTATTGGGGGGATTGAATACTATGTGGGGCACTATAATGGGGGATTGGATACCATATAGGGCATTTTTGGCGGGATTGGATACTGTATAGGGCACTATTCAGTCAGCAGCATGTGGTGACTGTAGGGGAGTGGCTATGGAGGGTTGATATAGGGGCGTGGCTATGGAGGGTTGCTATGGGGGTGTGGCTATGGAGGGTCGCTATGGGGGCGTGGCTATTGGGACCGCGGCGCACATGTCCCTCTTTGCTCTTTGCAAAAGTTGGGAGGTATGCAGACACTGATTGACACTGACTCACTCAGACACTGACACACAGCACTTACAGCTCAGTCTTCTCCCTCTTCCTCTCTGTCAGCCAGCTCTCCACACTGTAAGGTTGAGGACCTTCAAGTCATGTGATCAGGTCCTTCACCCTTTTCCCTCTCTCATTGCAGGTCCTGCTCCGTCTCCTGTGTCTTCTAATGTTCAGCGCTTACCCTACACTACAGTGAGTGGGTTGAACATTAGAACACGGTCACCCTCTCCCTCTCTGGGCCCCTAGAGGCGCTGTGGCCCAGGTAAGCCCTGGCACTGTGTCAGACTGGAAAGAATACACTGCTTCCTACAGAACATACAGCAGCTAATAAGTACTGGAAGGCTGGAGATTTTTAAATAGAAATAATTTACAAATCTATATAACTTTCTGATTTAAAAACATTTTATTTTCCCTCCCGGGGTACCCCTTTTAAGGAAATACTGTATACACACACTGGTCTAAAGAGCTTACAGTCTACATCTCCATATGTGATAAGGTGTAGCCATGGTCACACTGGTAGATTGTCGGATTGTTAGCAGAAGTCTCTAACTCATTTCTAGTTGTGAGCCGCCATGAAATGTAATGGAATTTGTTGCACTATATATTGCGGTAATTGCTGTTGTGTGGTGTGGAGCCAAAGGCTTCAGGTCTGGAAGCAGAGCTGCTATTAAACATAAAGTAAATTATTGAAGGAGTGATAAAAATGGGACAG
Source organism: Dendropsophus ebraccatus (assembly GCF_027789765.1). Taxonomy (NCBI): domain Eukaryota; kingdom Metazoa; phylum Chordata; class Amphibia; order Anura; family Hylidae; genus Dendropsophus; species Dendropsophus ebraccatus. Next base: position 21,770,230 of record NC_091454.1, on the reverse strand, counting down.
AGCATTATATGACTTAATTCCCCGGCTTTATTTAAATGTCTGCCAGTGGAACGGGGAATGTCTGCCAGAATATTTTAAGGAAATATACAGCGCATTGTTAGCCCAAAAAGTTTGTTCTTTGAGAAACGTAGATGTATACTTGGCCAGATTTTTTTTTTGTTAAAGGAATTCTATAGAATCCTTTGTAAGGGGCCCCTCTCCTCTACGCACAACACAAAGCACTGCGTGTATATATACAGAGGTTATCATAGCAGTGAAGCAGAGATCTCGGTCTTCTGCTTGTTAACCCTTTTTTGTGTTGCAGCATGTAAGTAAACATTGGGTCACTAACACATTGTAGTACATAAGGGTTTAATCAGAAGGACACACACTCTTACCTTCTCCCCCAGGCCCCCCTCCTGCACAGGCCCCATAGCAACTGCCTACCCTGCCTCTATGGTAGCTACACCACTGCCCAATGCTATGAACACTATTCTGCTGGAGATCATGGGTCCTGCCACCATGTGGACAATTACTTTTACACGTACAACCTACCTAACTATTGTACACACCAAGTCACATCTGTAAGATCCCCTAATGGCAGTGGACTCTTTCAATAGGATAATGCCCATAGACCTTATTAAAGAGGTAGTTGACAAAAAAACAATGTTTTTTTTTCTTTTTTCAAATCAACTGGTCCAGCAAGTGCCAGAGATTTGTACTTTACTTCTATTAAAAAATCTCCAGTCTTCCAGTACTTATCAGCTGCTGTATGTCCTGCAAAAAGTGGTGTATTCTTTCTAGTCTGACACAGTGCTCTCTGTTGCCACCTCTGTCCATGTCAGGAACTGTTCAAAGCAATAGTACATCCCCATAGAAAACCTCTCCTGCTCTGGACAGTTCCTGACATGGACAGAGGTGGCAGCAGAGAGCACTGTGTCAGACTTTAAAGAGAACCAATCACGGCCGAAAATCAAAAAAATTTTTTTTCCTTATTGGATGTATATTGTAACTTTAAGAATATTTGTAAATATAATCAATCATTTTTATTGCCGCGTTTTCTAATTACAGACGTTTTACTTTCCTGCCTCGCGCCGGCTCTTTTCAAAAGAGCCGGCTCGAGACAGGAAGCTCCCGTCATGCATAGAGGCAGCAGGGCTGGGCGCCGCCATCTTGATTACGTCACTTGCGTTCCACCGCTGGAACGCAAGTACTGTAATCAAGATGGCGGCGCCGGACTTGCTGCACCAAACAAGAGGATTAGGTAAAGTATAAGAAACATACTGCAAAAGCACTCTATTTATGAAGATACAGACTGCCTTTGCAGTCTGTATCTTATACTTTACCTGATCCTCTTGTTCAGTGCTGGAAGGCCGGGCGCCGCCATCTTGAATACGTCACTTGCGTTCCAGCGGTGGAACGCAAGCGACGTATTCAAGATGGCGGCGCCGGCCTTGCTGCAGGGATCAAGAGGACCAGGTAAAGTATAAGATACAGACTGCAAAGGCAGTCTGTATCTTCATAAATACACAAAATGAAGATACAGACTGCCTTTGCAGTCTGTATCTTATACTTTACCTGATTCTCTTGTTCGGTGCACGAAGGCCGGGCGCCGCCATCTTTAATACGTCACTTGCGTTCCAGCGGTGAAACGCAAAGTGACGTAATCAAGATGGCGGCGCCCGGCCTTCGTTCATCAAACAAGAGAATTGGGTAAAGGGATAAGATACAGACTGCAAAGGCAGTCTGTATCTTCATAGATAGACATAGGGAGAGGTTACCTTTGATAATAGGGACAGTGATTTTTTGGTGATTGGTTCTCTTTAAAGAATACATCACTTCCTGCAGGGCATACAGCGGCTGCTAAGTACTGGAACACTTGAGATTATTTTAATAGAAGTAAATTACAAATCTTTGGCACTTTTTGGCACCAGTTGATTTGAAAGAATGTTTGTTTGTTTTTTGTGAAAGAATGAGGAACATTGTAGTGGTGACTCGGCCTCCAGATTCCTCAGACCCATCATCTGTGGGATATGCTGGAGAAACAAGTCTGATACATATAGGGGGAGATTTATCAAACATGGTGTAAAGTGAAACTGGCTCAGTTGCCCCTAGCAACCAATCAGATTCCACCTTTCATTTTCCAAAGAGTCTGTGAGGAATGAAAGGTGGAATCTGATTGGTTGCTAGGGGCAACTGAGCCAGTTTCACTTTACACCATGTTTGATAAATCTCCCCCATAGGCCGCACCTCACACCTTAAAGGACTTAAAGAGTCAGGACACCTTGGGAGGTCTTGTGAAGTCCAGACCTTAACAGGCCCAATCTGTCATGGCAGCACACGGAGGGCCTACCCAGGTTTTAATGTTATGGCTGATCGGTGTTAAACAACGTAATAAAGCAGAAAAGAAGCTAATGGAAAGACTATTTAGGTCCAATTTCCAAGAATTTACTACCTAAAAGCCGCTAAAACGTGTTACTTTAAATAATTTGTCAGCGTAATTGCCTTTTGTTTCAGAGTTTTCTCACCTATTGAAGTAGTCACTTAGCCGCATTTTCCTTTTTTTTTTTTTTTTTCGTACTTCTTTATGTCATCCGGCAGTAAATTGAGCGTTATCTGGTAATTATTGTTCATTCCAATTAATCTTCATAAACAAATTATCCTTCCTCTGTTTTCCCAAAGAATACATGAAAGAGAAAGTGCTCCAGAGGGAGAAATGGCCTTCAATCGGCAAACTGGTGCACGCCGCTCCGGTGTCACAGATAGGAATAGGAACACCAGGAAATTTTTTACCTTTCCTCGTTCCTGAAGTAGTCCTCTCCATTATGTGCGTGAGCCCATTAGTCCTGGATATTCATGAGAAACAGAAAACTCCGCCTTCCAGCCGCTGATTGGCAGTTATCTATCCATGCTGTGTATAGGCAGTCAACTGTCAATCAGCAGCTGGAGGGCGGGGGGAGGGGTGTGGCAAGAATCCTATTCTACTGCATATTAGGAGAACGGCTGAACAGAATGATGTAAGTAATACGCCGATATGTTCAGCATTACTGTCACTAGTTTATGCTGCTCTCATTTAAGGCGACATAAACCTAGTGACAGATTCCCTTTAAGGTGTTCCTGGAAATAAGAGAAAGAATTCACCGGTTTTGGTGGGATTGGTGGCCTATATAATGAGTGCACTGAGCTGTCCCCATGTTGGACAAAGAAGGATCAGACATGTTGCTTTTAAACATGCCCAGTCCATCTTCTGTCAATATTTCCCTCTTCCAGCCTTACGCTATGTTCACACAACGTAAGTTCCATAGTAATCACGGCCGTTGTTGCAACGGCTGTGATTAGTACGGAACTTACGTTGTGCTGAAGGCTGGGGGAATCCCGGCCAGAGTGTACACACATAGTATACACTCCGGCCAGGATCCCTAGCGGCACCGCGAGAAACTGACATTCATTGAATAGCGGCCGCAGAAAACCCGGTCAGTTCATACAGTGGAGCGTGCGGCTCCGGCCGCACGCTCCATTGTGAGCAGTGGGGAATTTTGATGCATCAGAATTCAGCGGTGCTAAAGATCATCTGGCCGGTACTGCAGTACCGGCCAGGATGATCTTTTCTGAGACCAACCATTCCATGACCCAGCCAGGTCACGGAACAGCCGATGTCTTACAACGTCTGAACATAGCCTTATACTTCGTCATGGTATAGATAATCATTACATTACTGGACTGTTTCTCAAGTTACCTAGCTGTATTCTTCCCCTGAGGAAACCATAGGTTGAAACGTGTTGGTATGTCTAACTACATGAGTTTATCTGTATATCTAATGACCCTATCCTGATATATTACCGAGTGCCTAATTTTTGCTATGTCTGTACTGAATATGATGGGGAGCTGTGGTTTTAAATATTTAGAATCCAGCACCTACCTGCACTTGATCGCATTGTAGCTTCTGTTTATCTGTTCGTATTGGCATTTTCCCTCATACATCACTTTGAGAACCGTGAAGGTAACCTCCCAGAGGGGTGTGTAACATCCAGTGGTGGCCCCCATCTAGGCTGTTGTAGGGAGGGTGAGGTTTGCGAGCAGGGCTGAACTCGACTCTAGGAATTAGGGAAGGAATAATATTTTGATATTGGCCTTCCATCCCTAGGCCCCTATCATATATTTCCTGATCTCATCACTACTAGTGTTAAGCAAAGAGGTCAAACTCTTCGGTTTTGACAATGTTCTCCAAACTTTGTAACTATGTTATTATATAAGCAAATTAAGACAAATTTCTAATACACATATAGTGCTATTTCCCTCAATTTAGTAGATAAGGCAGGCTTTAATTAAAAGTGATGTCACGACTCAGTCTATAACTGAAGGGTCCAGCAGGGGGCGCAGTATATGTAGAGATTACATGTAAAATATGATGTCATCATTTTTTACATGTAATTTCTACATATACTGCACCCCCTGCACTCAACCTTTGCAGGGTGTCAAATTCCAAGCGTTTGGCTGTGGAGAACATTACCAAACCCGAAAACGTTGGTATTCCTGCTCAACACTAGTCAGGACCACCCGACTAATCCAGTACAGGGTTTTTTACAGCGCCAATTTGGCCTATTGTTTGGTGGGATCACCATTTGGTAAAATATATGTTTGAGTTTACATCTATGAGTTTTTTCCAATATTTCCCTCTCTTCTACTTGTCCATCCTTAGGGTCCATCGACAGTAATCTAGCGACGCTATAAAACAAGTTGACTGGTGTGCTGAATGGCATCGTAATGTGAACTTCAGGAATTGTCACTCAAAGCTTCCTTGGCTTCTGTCTGCAATCCTTCCTGTTATGTCTCCTCCTTATCCCTAGCCTTAAATTTTCATTTTCCAGTGATTTTGTCGCAGCTTTCAATGACAGGCCTGAGCTCCATTAGCATATTAAAGAAATCTAAATTGATCGTGAAATTTTACAATTATAACCCCCTGCAGGATGCAGAAAGCCATGGATACACGATAGCTTTGAATACGCATTACCATCATTTTCAGACAGATTTTTTTTCAAAACGTTCTTCATTAGGGAAAATTCACACAGGGAGGATTCGAGAAATGTTTGTGACTGTCTGTCTGGGGCTTGTAGGAGTCTATGTGCTTGGCAGCAATACAATTCTATTCACATTCATGGAACAAATATTCATTTGTGGAAATTTCTGTAACAAATCTTCTACATAAGAAATACAGTGGTGCCTTGGATTATAAGCACAATTCGTTCCGGGACCGTGCTTGTAATCCAAATCCACTCTTAAACCAAAGCAAATTTTCCAATAAGAAATTATTAAAATGCAGACAATTGGTTCCACACCCAAAAATCTTTTTTTATTCTGAATTACATGTAAAACGGATTAAACAAACATTTAGAAACAGCTGAATATGTAATATTATAAGTTACTGTACAGTATATCAATCAGCATGTGAAGTATAATGTATAGTAACTGCATAAACCTGTAGTTAGTAGTTACAGGATGGAGCTGCAGATCCCCATAATGCAGCAGCGTAGTACAAAAGGCTAGAATAGAGAAGCAGGGCTGCGGTCTGTGTGGTCACATGACAGTAATGAGGAAGGGGTGTGTGTTCAGCATGCACCTATCAGGAAGTGAGAATCACAGAGCTGTGCTGAAGGACAGTGACTGAAACCTCTCTATACAGCAGTGTGAATGGCTGAGTGTGAGTGCAAGCACATTATAGCAGCAATGTGTATAGCTGAGTGTAAGTGCAGGCACATTATAGCAGCAATGTGTATAGCTGAGTGTAAGTGCAGGCACATTATAGCAGCAATGTGTACAGCTGAGTGTGAGTACAGACACATTATAGCAGCAATGTGTATAGCTGAGTGTAAGTGCAGGCACATTATAGCAGGAATGGAGAAGATGGGAAACAAAAGGGCTGACAGAGACTGCAGAGAGCATGAAGGAATGAGCAGGACCTATGTGGGCGCAGTATAGCAGCATTCTCTGTCCAGGGAGAGAGGGGTTACAGCTATAGAGAGATTACCTAAGAAGAGTCCTGTCCCCTGATGCAAGCCCCAGTCTGAAGTGAATCTGCCATGATTTGGAAGATGAGGGAGACTTCCTGGGTCAGAGTACAGGGCTGTAGACCCCGCTATGCAGACCATACTCCTCCCCCACTCCCCCTCCCACCCAGTACAGGGAGCTCTTAAACCAAGGCGATGCTCTTAAACCAAATCACAATTTCGAAAAACTGAGTTCTTCTTGCAAAACGCTCTCAATCCAAGTTACTCTTAAACCGAGGTACCAATGTATACCTTTTGGTGAAAGCTGTGCATTTGGGTCATCACACCTGCGGTCAGGCTGAGATTTGTGTGTGCATCATTGAATAGCGGCCATAGAAGACATGTCAGTTCACACAATGGAGCGTGCGGCTCTGGCTGCACTCTTCATTGTGTGCAGCCGTGAATTGGAATGCGGGTGCACACGGGTGCAAATTCAGCAGAAATAAAGATCATCTGGCTGGTAATGATCAATTTAAACAATAATCATTTAGTGTAAATGCAGGCAACGATCAAACCAACGAGAAATCGTTTATCGTTCATTTGATGCTGACACCAAAATCATTGTTAATCGTTCGCTAAAATTTCCCATTCGTTTGCTGTAATTCTGCACTTGTTCTATGACAGAAATCATCCACTTTCATGTACACACAGCTCAGGGTCATTCTCATTCTCTCTCTCTCCCTCTTCTGCGTATAGCAAATGCTAAGCCCACCCACCTTCTGTGTTTTGTCTTGCTCTGTAGAGACAGATTTTCCCTAACAACAGATAGCGGACAGCAGTTTGCAGGGAACAAGACTCTAGTGCTGCTTCTCTGGGAAAGGAGTCATTTTTGGTAAAATAAGTGATCTACAAATATGTTACAGATCACATGGAAGAAGTTTTAAATAACAGCGATCATTTAAAGAAACCTTCTTTGCATCTTATGTGTGATGTGTGTATTTGCTATGCAGTATAGAGGCTAAGCAAGAGCGTAACTAGGATTCATGGGGCCCCATAGCAAAAAAATGTAAGGGGCCCCCCTCCCCTTTGCACAACACGATGCACTGAATATATATATATATATATATATATATATATATATATATATATATATATATGGGCTCGATAATGTGACCATAAAATTAAATCTCTTGTGACCAGAGGCAGAATCCTGCCAGGTGCAAAAGTTACTGGCAGAGCAGAGAGCCAATGGCTGCTTGTTCTGTCAGTCCACTGTATTTACACTATAGGGGCCCATTTGGAGCCCTTATGGTTAATACATAGGAGGAGCAGAATACCTTCTGCTTAACCCCTCATGTACTGAAGTGTGTGAGTGACCCAATGTTATCTTACATGCTGCAACACAAAAAGAAGAATTAAAAAGGAAAACAAGGAGATCTCTGTTTCACTGTTCCTGCACCCATAACCCCGACCTCTGGATGGAGCGCTGCACATTTTCCTACTTGATTGGAGCAGCTAGAGAACAGAGGTCAGGGGTTATCAGAGCAGTGAAGCAGAGATCTCCTTGTCCTCTGCCTATTAAGCCTGTTTTGTGTTGCAGTGTGTAAGTGAACACTGGGTCACCTATACACTGCAGTACATAAGGGGTTAAGCAAAAAAGACACAGGACAGCTCTTATTTTCTCTGTGCATCCCTGGGCCCCCCTTCCCTACAGGCCCCATAGCAGCTGCCTACCTTGCCTCTATGGTAGCTACTGTACGCCACTGAGGCTAAGTGACTATCCCATACATACGGGGATTCCAGGGGTTGTATTAAACCAGTCACCTGCATTTAGACATGAAATGAGCCATTGTCCTTAGCGTGTCTCATTATTGTGCTCCCTCTGTGTATCTATGACCTTGTTGTTTAGACTGTTCTTTAGAATATAATATGAGCACAAGGATTTTACTGAGGAAGAAATAGGGTGTTTGGTAAACTTGTCTTCCTGTCACAATAGCTAAGGGGTTTAGCACAAGACCTACGACCTGCCAATCTGGTATTTATAAGCTTTTGTAATGGAGGTCTTTGGACACAATCCATTACCCCTTCCAGTCCCTTAAGGACCACAAGTAATAAAGGTGACAGTGTCAAGCCTCCCTGTAATCACTGTGTGCTTTACCGTCAGCAATCTGTATTCTCCTTCTAGATCCCTCAGTACTGTTTTATTTTCCTTTGTTGATTGCTTCTTTGTGTTTTTTTTTAACCACATTCATTCTGTCTTTATTGGTTTCTCTCAAGAAGGATTAGGCGTGCACATATCTGAAATAACGGCTTTAGTTACTTATAAGAATAAGTTGGACTCTATTTTAACTTGGGTTGGATTGTCTGCCATTTTTTTTTTATATTCTAAATAGGTCCAAAATTCTGTACAGATAATTCTCTGATTATATACAGAAAGAGGTCAGAGATTCATTTTTCTCACTCTGAGCTCCAAAAGCATAAATGTACAGTTAAATTATGACTTCCTGAAGCCACCTCTAGAGGGAGCTTGGTAGCTAACTGCATACTGCTAGTACATTGAGCTCCATACTAAATATGTATGCTGTTGTGTAGGCAGTTAGTTCCCTTTTGTGGTAGCAAGAATATTTAAAAATTAACTCTAGAGGGTGCCTAGAGTTAAAAATTAACTTGCGGAGTACAAAGTATGTAACAGTGTTAACCCCTTAAGGACCAGGCCAATTTCCATTTTTGTGCTTTCGTTTTTTCCTCCTTGTGCTTAAAAGGCCATAGCTCTTGTACTTTTTCCACCTAGAGACCCAAATGAGCCCATATTTTTTGCACCACTAATTGTTTTTTGCAATGACAGGCTGTATTTTTGCATAAAGGATGCTGCGAAACAAAAGAAAATTTAAATGTGTGGTGAAATTGAACAAAAATGCTATTTTTTTATTAGGGGAGGTTTTGTGTTTACGTCGTTCGCCTTAGGATAAGACTGACTTGTTATACATGTTCTTCAAGTAAGTATGATTACAGTGATATGTAACTTGTGTAACTTTTATTTAAAAAAATTAAAACCGTTTTTTAAAAATAAATGTTCTTTAAAATCGCTCTATTCCCAGGCTTATAGCGCTTTTATCCTTTGGTCTATGGGGCTGAGTGAGGTGTCAGTTTTTGCACCATGATGTGTACTTTCTATCGGTACCTTGTTTGCGCATATGGGTTTTTTTGATCGCTTTTTATTACAATTTTTCTGTATGTGATGTGACTAAATATGCACAATTTTGCACTTTGGAATTTTTTTGCGCTTACGCCGCTTACCGTGCGAAATCAGGAATGTGATCATTTAATAGTTGCGATTACGCAAATGGCGATACCAAATATGTATGTTTATTTATTTAATTTTAATTATAAAATGGGGAAAGGGGGTGATTCAGACTTTAATTAGGGGAGGGGATTTTTTATTAATAAAAAAACATATATATATTTTTACACACATACTAGAAGTCCCCCTGGGATTGAGCTATTTCCCCTGGTGTTAGGGTTATTTCCCCTGGTGTTAGGGTTATTTCCCCTGGTGTTAGGGTTATTTCTCCTGGTGTTAAGGGTTATTTCCCCTGGGGATAGGCTTATTCCCCCGGGGTTAGGGTTATTCCCCCTGGGGCATCCCCACACCAGTCTATTGGTAGATTTGCTTTAAAAGGGGTGGCCACTTTATAGTAAACTAATTCACTGGTTCTGTCTATAAAATGGCCGACATAGATGAGCATGTGACTGTGCCCCACCCCCCAGTGTCCACCAATGAATTTGTATATGTCTATGGGGCATGGTCACATGCTCCTCCAGGTCAGCCATTTTATGGACAGAAACAAAACAGAGCAGGACAGCATAGCCTGGAGGAGGGGAGTCTGATTTTATCTCTATGAGTAACACAGGAAGCTGCAGTCAGTATATACAGTGAGTACACTTACTAATACTGTATACTGAACTATTTTACTATAAAGTGGCCAACCCCTTTAAGGATTCTCTTAAAGGGAACAAATCACTGTTTTCAGCCAGATAAGTAATTGCTATCAGTCCGTTACTCATATGGCTCGAAAACAGGCGGGCCGGCCTAGGGGTGGACAGGTGCACTGAGGGTGGTAGCCCCGCCCCCAGTGCACCAAAACACCTAATTAGCATAAAGATGAAACTCCTAATAGCACAGAAACGGCTATTGACTTGCCCCATGTACAATAGGGACTTAGCAGCAGGTTAGATTCTACTAAAAGAGGTGGAATTAGGGGCAATAACTCAATTAAACATTTTCCACTTTATGTTTTGCACATGGTTCTGCAGATTGACATTATATTCCATAGAAAACTGAGAATTTTTGAAACAGACCTACATCCTTCAATAACTTTATTAAAAATTCAACGCCTCTCTTTCTGGGGCCAGGCACTATATGGTAATGGTATATTCATTTAATTCACATGAAGGAAGAAAGGCTCGGCTCACACTTTTATCTGATGCAGATTCTTTCGCCAGCTCCATCGCCTTTAGATACATTTGAAAATTGGCAAAATTATCCCGAAAAGAAATAAATAAAACTAAGCAGACAGTTTGTCACAGTGAAAAGCTTTTAAAAGGGTCCTGGGGCTGGTTCACCATAATGTGCTCTTACTCATTGGTTGACAAAATGGTAGAGAGACATACTGGAGGCGAGTAACTCATAAGCGCTGGGTTTCCTAGACAGTGGTTAATGAATAACTTTACTGAGAGCGTCCGAAGGCAAATGATAATGATTCTTCTATTTCCTATAGTTCAGTAGACTTCAGCATGCTCTGCCTCCGTAATGATGATGTAGCTAAATGGGGCTTGTTTATTCCACGCTGTATAAGTATGTAGAGAGAACAATTGGATAGATAGATAGATAGATAGATAGATAGATAGATAGATAGATAGATAAATATAAAGATAGGAGATAGATAGATAGATAGATAGATATAAAGATAGGAGATAGATAGATAGATAGATAGATAGATAGGAGATAGATAGATAGGAGATAGATAGATAGATAGGAGATAGATAGATAGATAGATAGATAGATAGATAGATAGATAGATAGATAGATAGATAGGAGATAGATAGGAGATAGATAGATAGGAGATAGATAGATAGATAGATAGATAGATAGGAGATAGATAGATAGATAGATAGATAGGAGATAGATAGATAGGAGATAGATAGATAGATCTATATACAGGGGCGTAGCTAATGTCTCCTGGGCCCTGGTGCGAGAGGCCAACTTGGGCCCCCCCCCTCCTTTCACGACCAAGTGATGCTATTGTTGTGTGTGTATATATATATATATATATATATATACACACACAGTGGTGCCTTGGATTATGAGCATAATTCGTTCCAGGACCGTGCTTGTAATCCAAATCCACTCTTAAACCAAAGCAAATTTTCCTATAAGAAATCATGTAAATGCAGACAATTGGTTCCACACCCCAAATATATTTATTATTCTGTACTGTACAGTAATGGAGAGGATGGGAAACACAAGGGCTGACAGAGACTGCAGGGAGCATGAAGGAATGAGCAGTACAGATGTGGGCACATACATGCAGCACTCTCTGTCCGGGGAGAGAGGGGTTACAGCTATGGAGAGATTACCCCCCCCCCCACACAGTCCTGTCCCCTGATGTAAGCCCCAGCCTGAAGGGGATCTGCTATGATTTGGAAGGTGTTTAGAGTACAGTGCTGTAGACCCCGCTATGCAGGCCATGCCCCTTCTCCACTCGCGCTCCCACCCGATACAGGAAGTTCTTAAACCAAAGCAATGTTCTTAAACCAAGTCACAATTTTGAAAAACTGTGAGCTCTTAAACCAAAACGCTCTTAAACGAAGTTACTCTTAAACCAAGGTACCACTGTATGTATATATATATATATATATATATATATATATATATATACACACACACACACCAAGACAGATATTACCTATTACCGCCATACTGTTACCGACCAAATCCTGTATACTGAGACCAATATTACCAGTAATACCAGTATATAGGAAGGAAACATTACCGCCACACCACAACCACAACCATCACCACCATATTGTTACTGACCAAATCCAGTATACTAAATCACCTCATCCAGTCATATAGAGGTGGCCCCAGCTCTACACAGGCTCTATACACCATATACATTACACTGCAGTTATATCAGGTGACTCACAGGGGATGTCTTCTCTGATCGGAGTTCTTTCCTTTTCATCATCTTCTCCATCCGTCCTGGGCCGTTATGAGAACTTCTCCGAGCCACGAATCCACAGAATCTGCCAGACAGACATATTAGGCTCCACACTCTGACACCATCTCCATCTCTCTACACACTGCACATCTGTACTGTCCCCTTTACACCCTCATTTAGTGGGTAGCCCTGACTCTATGTGACCTCCTAATAATATATGCCCCCCTCTGTGTATTCCCTCTCCCCCTATGTTGCCCCCCCTCCCTTATAGATGGCCCCCTCTACCCCCTCCCTTATAGATGGCCCCCTCTACCCCCTCCCTTATAGATGGCCCCCTATACCCCCTCCCTTATAGATGGCCCCCTCTCTCCTCACCCTCCCTTATGGATGGTCCCCTCTCCCCCCACCCTCCCTTATAGATGGCCCCCTCTCCCCCCACCCTCCCTTATAGATGGTCCCCTTCCCCCCCCCTCCCTTATAGATGGTCCCCTTCCCCCCCCCCCCTCCCTTATAGATGGTCCCCTTCCCCCCCCCCCTCCCTTATAGATGGTCCCCTTCCCCCCCTCCCTTATAGATGGTCCCCTTCCCCCCCCTCCCTTATAGATGGTCCCCTTCCCCCCCCCCTCCCTTATAGATGGTCCCCTTCCCCCCCTCCCTTATAGATGGTCCCCTTCCCCCCCTCCCTTATAGATGGTCCCCTTCCCCCCCTCCCTTATAGATGGTCCCCTTTCCCCCCCTTTATAGATGGTCCCCTTCCTCCCTCCCTTATAGATGGTCCCCTTTCCCCCCCTTTATAGATGGTCCCCTTCCCCCCCCCCACCCTCATAGATGCCCCCCTCTTTCCCCCCACCCTCATAGATGGCCCCTCTTTCCCCCCACCCTCATAGATGGCCCCTCTTTCCCCCCACCCTCATAGATGGCCCCTCCTTCCCCCCACTCTCATAGATGGCCCCCTCCTTCCCCCCACCCTCATAGATGGCCCCCTCCTTCCCCCCACCCTCATAGATGGCCCCCCTCTTTCCCCCCACCCTCATAAATGGCCCCCTCTTCCCCCCACCCTCATAGATGCCCCCTCCTTCTCCCCCACCCTCATAGATGCCCCCCTCCTTCCCCCCCACCCTCATAGATGCCCCCCTCCTTCCCCCCCACCCTCATAGATGGCCCCCTCTTTCCCCCCACCCTCATAGATGGCCCCCTCTTTCCCCCCACCCTCATAGATGGCCCCCTCCTTCCCCCCCACCCTCATAGATGCCCCCTTCTCCCCCCCACCCTCATAGATGCCCCCCTCCTTCTCCCCCACCCTCATAGATGCCCCCCTCCTTCCCCCCCACCCTCATAGATGGCCCCCTCCTTTCCCCCCACCCTCATAGATGGCCCCCTCCTTTCCCCCCACCCTCATAGATGCCCCCCTCCTTCCCCCCCACCCTCATAGATGGCCCCCTCTTTCCCCCCACCCTCATAGATGGCCCCCTCCTTTCCCCCCACCCTCATAGATGGCCCCCTCCTTTCCCCCCACCCTCATAGATGGCCCCCTCTTTCCCCCCACCCTCATAGATGCCCCCCTCCTTTCCCCCCACCCTCATAGATGCCCCCCTCCTTTCCCCCCACCCTCATAGATGCCCCCCTCCTTTCCCCCCACCCGTACAGGCTGATAAAAAAAAACAAAACTTAACTCACCTGACATCGCGCTCCCACGTTGATTCTCACTCCTCCTGGTCTGTCCCCGACTGCTGCGCGGCTGCCGGGGGTGTCACGTCCTGTCCCCGGCAGCGCGCGCATCCCAGAACTCCCTGCGCGCCGGAACCGGAAGTCAGGGCCCAAGGCGCGCAGGGAGTTCTGGGATGCGCGCGCTGCCGGGGGTAAGACGCGATATCCCCGGCAGCCGCGCAGCAGCCGGGGGAAGACGGAGCCCGACTCTTGTGACCGCAAGCAAAACAATGCTTGCGGTCACAAGAGTGATTGATCGGGGGGCCCCGCGGGCCCCCCTTGTGGCGGGCCCGGTCGCGGCGGCGACCCCCGCGACCACGGTGGCTACGCCACTGTCTATATAGATAGATAGATAGATAGATAGGAGATAGATAGATAGATAGATAGATAGGATATAGATAGGAGATAGATAGATAGATAGATAGATAGATAGATAGATAGATAGATAGATAGATAGGATATAGATAGGAGATAGATAGGAGATAGATAGATAGATAGATAGATAGATAGATAGATAGATAGATAGGAGATAGATAGGATATAGATAGGAGATAGATAGATAGATAGATAGATAGATAGATAGATAGATAGATAGATAGGATATAGATAGGAGATAGATAGATAGGAGATAGATACATAGATAGATAGATAGGTGATAGATAGATAGGAGATAGATAGATACATAGATAGATAGGAGATAGATAGATAGATAGATAGATACATAGATAGATCAGACAGTTACATATCTTTAAATCCTTTTGGTTCTCAAATATATAATCCCTGGTGAATATCGGCATACAGTAAATGTGTCAGTACATTATATGGTGTAACATACATGAAGACAGAGCTGTGTCTTTTCTGTCCTCTCTGGTACTTGACGCTTGATGATAATGATAGATAGATAGATAGATAGATAGATAGATAGATAGATAGGAGATAGATAGATAGATAGATAGATAGATAGATAGATAGATAGATAGATAGGAGATAGATAGATAGATAGATAGATAGATAGATAGATAGGAGATAGATAGATAGATAGATAGATAGATAGATAGATAGGAGATAGATAGATAGGAGATAGATAGATAGATAGATAGATAGGAGATAGATAGATAGATAGAAAGATAGATAGATAGATAGATAGGAGATAGATAGATAGATAGATAGATAGATAGATAGATGGGAGATAGATAGATAGATAGATAGATAGATAGATAGGAGATAGATAGATAGGAGATAGATAGGAGATAGATAGATAGATAGATAGATAGATAGATAGATAGATAGATGGGAGATAGATAGATATGAGATAGATAGGAGATAGATAGATGATAGATAGATAGATAGATAGATAGATAGATAGATAGATAGATAGATAGATAGATAGATAGGAGATAGATAGGAGATAGATAGATAGAAAGATAGATAGATAGATAGATAGATAGATAGATGATAGATAGATAGGAGATAGATAGATAGGAGATAGATAGATAGATAGATAGATAGATAGATAGGAGATAGATCAGACAGTTACATATCTTTAAATCCGTTTGGTTCTCAAATATATAATCCCTGGTGAATATCGGCATACAGTAAATGTGTCAGTACATTATATGGTATAACATACATGAAGACAGAGCTGTGTCTTTTCTGTCCTCTCTGGTACTTGACGCTTGATGATAATAATAATAATAATAATAATAATAATAATAATAATAAAAGATTTAATGGATAGAAGGGTGATGTAAAGCACATAGTAATATAGTAAATAATGTGGTGTTTGGATGTAATGTGAGGCCTTTGCCATGTTGTGTAGTTTACAGTGTGGCGTTCAGTACTGTATAGTGTCCTATGATATATCAGGGCTGCATTTACCCTCTGCACGTTCTGCACATACATGAGGCTTCTATCTCTATACGTCATTTTCAGCACATTTTCAGTTAATGAAGATTTTGATTCATCCAGACTCCTTTGTTTTATTTGCTAGGATGCCAACAATTATCCCTAATAAAATGGTCCCTGTTCTAAGTATAGATCTCACCATGCAAAAGGGGACAATATCCTAATAATAGTTATCACAAAGAATAGGAATACAGTACAACCACAGCGCCACCACCCCAGCAGGCGTCGCTCGGTACTGCAACCAATTAACCCCTGCAACATATCAAAGAAACCGGTGACCGGCTTTCCCTAATGAAGAAGGAAAAAAACAACGCACTGTAGGGCTGATCGACACTCGATGCCGTGAATCCCGCTTTGTGTATATTTTTTAATAAAATTAAATCACATCCTGGCTTAAAACGAAATTGAATCATTTTTCAAATATGAAATAAATGAGGAGATAAATAGCCGATAATGAATTTTTATTGCGCTGATTAAAAAAAAAAAAAGAAGAAAAAAAAGACTCTTTTAGCTTTGACTAGCCAAACATATTATATTGTACAGTCGTTTTCTCTAGGCGTTGATTAACCCTTTCCGGACAACCTGTGAACGTCTTTGAAATTAAAGATTATTTGCATTTAATTAAGATCCGTAAGAGAATCGGCTGAAGTCTCCGCCGGCAGATATCCGGTCTAATTGGCCTCTTCCTCAGTAACCCGGAGACTGAGAGCTGAACGAGACAATTGGACTCTCTCAGCGGTGTGCCGGGTGAGATCACAATCCTCTCCATAGGAACTCGGCAAAGCTTCCCGAGAGCCGACTCGTCTCTGCATCATTAATGCCGCCATTCAATCCCCTTTAATTTTACTGTCGGAGAAAAAAAGGTTAATCGGGAGCCGGATCGTTTTATGGATCTTGCAATTCCGTGTTCTCATTGTGTTCGGGAGACGAAGGGAAAGGAAATGTGTAGATTTAAAAAGTTATTTAAGCCTCCTGCTTCTTTTATTTATACGCCCATTCGGTAGCATCTGTAGTCAATTTGCTTCCTTTATGGACTTTGGAAGCACTTTGACACAGTAAAAGGTTGTTAAAAGCATTAGAATAAACAGGTGATGCTGTAAGTAAAAGGCGAAGAACTGGAAACGTACTCGCTCCTTACTGGCTGATCTGTATTGTGCCCGGCTTATACTCGGGGTAGCCATACGCCATAATTAGCCATCAGCCAAACGAATGGCCAGTCCACCCATACACATCAAGCATGCTCGAGTCTGATCGTTCGGTGTCTGATTACCGGTGGGTGAAGTTGGATGCAGTTCTAAGGAGTCCGGCAAAACATGGAAACAGCCATAGGCCATAGGCTGTATCCATGTTTTTCAGGCAGCCATTGTCTTCAGCCACCGGTATTCAAATGATTTGAGCTTACGTTGCGATCATTTCTACTCATGAACAGAATATACAGGGGCAGGGGTGTAACTACCACCATAGCAGTCATAGCAGCTGCTACGGGGTCCGTCCCATCAGGGGGGCCCTTCACTGAAATACACTGGGCCTTCTGAGATTCATACTACCAAGAGAGATGCCTACCATGGGGGACACTATTTACTGGGAGGGAGGGGGAGGATGCTAGGGGAGATGCCTACGATAGGGGACAATAGGGACAATATCTACAATAGGGGCACTATCTACTGGGGGAATTCCAGGGGAGAGGGCTAACATATGGGCAGAGTGCTAATAAATAGGGGGATTACCTACAGTGGGATGGGGGGGGGAGGAGGGGGACCCAATCAAAAGTTTGCAATAGTTTCTAGTCACGCCCCTGTAAAGGGGTTCTGGTGGCGGTTTATACTCTCAAGAGCTAAAGGATCAGGTAGGTGAAAATCAATAGGACTTATCCTTTTTTCTTCCTACATTAGCTATTTGGTAAAAGTCAAGAGACCCAGTCTTCCTTAAATTAGTGCGTCAGCCAACAAATGTCTAATGTGGATGGAAGCCATTACTGGGAAGGTTCTCTGATACAATAGTCCTTAGTGAACAGTGAATAAAAGACTTTAGGGACCCGAAAGCCTTGCAATCTGTGTGTGTATGGGGGGGGGGGGGGGTTCCTATGCTTTTTTAGTGATAAAATGTTTTAAAGGGGTTGCCCCAACAGGGCTTCCTATGCTAAATCAGTATATATAACTCTTATTTCTATCCGTTGTTTCAGCGCTATAGATATAAGCTTTGGAAATCTTATGTAGCTTGGAAGATAAAGCTCACAGGGTGTTACCCTGGGGGCCAAAAGCCCAGCAAGGTTCGCAGTAAGAATAATTACATGCAGGCGTATGGATGTTAGAAGAGAAGGCGGATGAATGTTGCTTGGCTTTTGCCGAGGAATGCCCCTTTGGCTTAATCTCCTAATTCACATGAAACTTCTAAGGCTTATATCTCAGCGCTGGAGTGATGAATTAAAATAAGAGTTATACCTCCTGATTCAGGGTAAGAAATGGTATTGCACACTTT
Source organism: Dendropsophus ebraccatus (assembly GCF_027789765.1). Classification (NCBI taxonomy): domain Eukaryota; kingdom Metazoa; phylum Chordata; class Amphibia; order Anura; family Hylidae; genus Dendropsophus; species Dendropsophus ebraccatus. The sequence continues at coordinate 21,751,956 of NC_091454.1, read as the reverse complement.
TGTTGTGTCCCAAAAACAATGTGCCACTACCTGATCGCAGTTTCTGTCAGTCAGCACTGACGTTATTTTATAGAAGGTTCCCTATGCTCCCAGATGCAGTTGCACTATTACTATTTTGCAAGCTGTACTACTAATTTTTGGCCACAAGATGCCGCCATGGATCATTGTCTATTTTATTTAGCACATTATAGTCAATGAGGGTAATGTTATGTCTGTATTGTATAATATTATGGCTTCCAGCCATGTTTTCTTTCAAATCAATGGGTGTCAAAAAGTGGTAGAGATTTCTTATTTACTTCTATTAAAAAAATTTCCAGTCTTCCATTACTTATCAGCTGCTGTATGTCCTGCAGGAAGTTGTGTATTATTTTCAGTCTGACACAGTGCTCTCTGCTGCCACTGTGTCAGGAACTGCCCAGAGCAATAACAAATCGTCATAAAAAAACTCTTCTCCTGCTCTCCAGACTTAAAAAAAAAACTTCCTGCAGGACATACAGCAGCTGGTAAGTACTGGAAGACTTGAGATTTTTTTTTTTTTTTAATAGAAGTAAATATCTGGTACTTTCTGACACCAGTTGATTTGAAAGTTGTTTTTTTTTTGTTTTGTTTTTTGCTGGGGTACCCCTTTATGTAGGGGCTAGTGCTCAGTTCTAGTCATTAGGAACAGACTACCCAATACCTATAGTGTTTTCAGGTGGTGAATCCCTAAAGCCTTGTCACCACATTGCGGTCCCCACATGTGGCCAAAACCAACCAACAATTGTGCAGCCATTGGAGGCCGCAAGGGGGCATGATGTTTTCTTCTTGGGTTTATTGCTGTATCAATCAGATAAATTGAAGTTGTCACTAGAGATGAGCAAATCTACATTACTAGCAAAGCAAATCGCTTTGCTAGGCTCGGCGGTCGGCTTGCCAGCCTTTTAACGTACTGCTTCGGGTGTCTGTAAAAGCTGGATCCAATCCTGGGAAATTGGAAGAGGTTTACCAGGACTGGATCCAGCTTTTCCAGACACCTGGAGAGGAGCATCGCGAAGCAGCACAGAGTTAAAAGGCAACAGGCTGACAAGCTGACCGCCGAGTCTAGCGAAGCGCTTCATAGTACTTTAAATTCGCTCCTCCCTAGTTGTCACCTAAAACAGTGAGTACAGAGAGAACCTGGCCAAGGGGTATTAGAGAGGCTTCCTTGCTCTTAGTAAGATTTTTTAAATATCCATATTTAAAGGGGTCGGCCACTTTATAGTTAAGCTGTTCAGTGTACAGTATTAGTAATTGTACTCACTACACTTACTGACAGCAGCTCCCTGTATACCTCATAGAGCTAAATCAGAGGCCCCTCCTCCAGGCTGGACTGTCCTGCTCTGTGGTGAGTCTGTCCATAAGATGGCTGACATGAAGGAGTATGTGACCCTGCCCCCAGTGTCCTCCATAGGCATGTATAAGATCAATGGTGGACACTGGAGGCTGGGCATGGACACATGCTCCTCCATGTCGGCCATCTTATGGACAGACTCACCACAGAGCAGGGCAGTACAGACTGGAGGAGGGGCCTCTGATTTTAATTCTATGAGGCACACAGGGAGCTGCTGTCAGTATATACAGTGAGTACACTTACTAATACTATACACTGACCAATTTTACTATAAAGTGGCCAACCCCTTTAAAGGGTATCTACTGTATCTTCTATCAACAGCTCATAGAACTTCCTATCACATCGATCTTCTCCTGAGTGTCCATGCTGTGTCCTGTTGGCCAAGACCTGGAGTTTATATATATTTTTTCAATTTAGGTTTATGGATGTTATAGAGGAGAATACTGCTGTAAAAACAAGGTTATTCCTATTACCATGATTAAGGAGCTTAATTTGGCTGAGATTGTGTATCTATTTTAGGACCATAGAGGGTACGGCTCCGAGAGATAAGACCCAAGCTTCACTCTATAAAATCTCCTAGATGTAGATGTCTCATAATACTGCACCTGATTTATTTACATGGGGGATTTATAGAAAAAGTTTAGATGGAGGGTAAAAAAAACACGAAGGTTTTTCTAATATAAATTGGTACGGCAGCCACATTTCATGCACATTTAAAAAAATCAACTGGCGTCAGAAAGTTATACAGATTTGTAATTTAATTCTATTTAAAAATCTCCAAGTATTCCAGTACTTATCAGCTGCTGGATGTCCTGCAGGAAGTGGTGTATTCTTTCCAGTCTGACACAATGCTCTCTGCTGCCACCTCTGTCCATGTCAGGGACTGTCCTGATCGGTAGCAAATCCCCATAGAAAACCTCTCCTCCTTTCCAGACTGGAAAGAATACACCACTTCCTACAGGACATACAGCAGCTGATAAGGGCCGTTTGACGTCCGTCTTTTTGAGGCCAAATAACGTACATCTTTTTAAAATCATGGTCGTCATTTCAAAATAACGGATGTTATTTGGCCTCAAAATGAAGGACATCCAAAAAGATGAAAAAAGACGCTATGGGGGAGATTTATCAAACATGGTGTAAAGTGAAACTGGCTCAGTTGCCCCTAGCAACCAATCAGATTCCACCTTTCATTTTCCAAAGAGTCTGTGAGGAATAAAAGGTGGAATCTGATTGGTTGCTAGGGGCAACTGAGCCTGTTTCACTTTACACCATGTTTGATAAATCTCCCCCTATGTGTAACTAGCCCTTATCAGCTGCTGTATGTCCTGCAGGAAGTGGTGTATTCTTTCCAGTCTGACACAGTGCTCTCTGCTGCCACCTCTGTCCAGGTCAGGAAGTGTTCAGGGTAGGAGAGGTTTTCTATGGGGATTTGCACCTGCTCATGATAGTTCCTAACACAGTCAGAGATGGCAGCAGGGACCGGTACTGGCGACCTTTCTCTTGTTCCGACAGATTAAAAAAATAACTATTTTAAGTGAAGTTTTTTTTTTAGATTTTACTTTTTATTCCTGAAATACTGTAGTTAACCCAGGATAGGCTAGTCACGTGCCTGATGGGAGATCCGTCCCTGATGATTCCGATACAGCAGTCTGTTCGGGCCTCCTAGAATACTCCTTTAGTAGAGTTAACCAGCCTCTCGCACGTACTCCTAATTTGTGCAGGCCTCAGACATGTCATACTCTTCGCAGGATAAAATACTTATTCGTCCCAGGAGCCCTTGAAGAAAGCTTGCGGGCCCAGTTAAAGATTTGTCTTGATGCATGCAACCGGCGTGTTGTCTTCTGGCAGCTCCTGTATATTACAGAGCTACCTCATATAGCGGGGGAGCCCCGAGGGGAACCCGGCCTGACCCCCCTGAGAATATGTGATGAGAAATCCATTAATGACTGATGACTGCTTGTTCTACAAATTGATTTCAGATTTTGGCCGTCTCAAGAAAAAAAAAAAAAGAGAAGTTTCTGCCAAAATCAATGCGTTTACAACATTAAAATACCAGCAGGGACATGTATCACTTTATTAGCTCCTTTCATGTATTCTCCACAGCTCTGGAATTGTAAGGGAAGTTATTTGCTCTCTTTCGGGATATGCCCCCCTCCTCCTCGGAACACCTAAATATACGTCTTGGCACGCGCCACCAACGCGCCAAGACTCGGTTATCCAAAGTTCAATACGAAATTACTGTGCCAACCTTGTTCATGTACTCTCAGCCTCTGCAGTAAATTATTACCACTTGATATCGACAGGGTAAAGTGCCCCCTTTGACACTTCCTGGACGGGATCTGCGATCTTCATGACTGTTCGCGGGCAATGTTCAATTAATGGAGTGAGGGTATTGGCGCCTCCTTAATTATATACGGTACTGTAGACAGCTATTAATGAGAACATGAACTCAACTAGAAGTCTTAGGACCTTTAGCAAAATCAGGAAGGACCCCTTATACGTTGATGCTGATGCAAAAGGGACATTGTTAAAGGAGAAGTGCGGTGAAAATTTTTATCAAAGTATTGTATTGCCCCCCAAAAGTTATACAAATCACCAATATACACTTATTACGGGAAATGCTTATACAGTGCTTTTTTCCCTGCACATACTACTGCATCAAGGCTTCACTTCCTGGATAACATGGTGATGTCACTTCCTGGATAACATGGTGTTGTCACTTCCTGGATAACATGGTCATGTCACTTCCTGGATAACATGGTGATGTCACTTCCTGAATAACATGGTGATGTCACTTCCTGGATAACATGGCAATGTCACTTCCTGGATAACATGGTGATGTCACGAATCGACTCCCAGAGCTGTGCGGGCTGTGGCTGCTGGAGAGGATGATGGCAGAGGGATGCTCAGTGTCCCTCCAGTGCCCTGTGTCCCTCAGTGTCCCTCTGCCATTATCCTCTCCAGCAGCCAATGCCTGCACAGCTCTGGGAGTCAGGACGTGACATCACCAATTTATCCAGGAAGTGACATCACCAATTTATCCAGGAAGTGACATCACCATGTTATCCAGGAAGTGACATCACCATGTTATCCAGGAAGTGACATCACCATGTTATCCAGGAAGTGAAGCCTTGCTGCAGTAGTAAGTACAGGGGGAAAAAAAACTTTATAAGCATTTCCCATAATAAGTGTATACTGGTGATTTGTATAACTTTTGGGGGGCAATGCAATACTTTGATAAAAATTGTCGCCGCACTTCTCTTTTAATATTAACTGAGCTTTAATGGAGGTAAGGATATGTAGTATGTATGGCCAACTATAGTCTAGATCAGGGGTAGGGAGCCTTGCCTCTCCAACTGTTGCAAAACTACAATTTCCATAATGCCTGGACATCTAAAGCTTTAGCTTTAGCTGTCCAGGCATGATGGGAGTTGTAGTTTTGCAACAGCTGGAGAAACAAGGTTCCCTACCCCTGGTCTAGATGTTTGATCAATCTTAAAGGGGTTGTTCACCCTCCAAAAAATTCTTTCAAATGCCAGAAAATGCCAGAGATTTGTAATTTACTTCTATTAAGAACTTATCAGCTGCTGTATGTTCTGCAGGGAGTGGTGTATTCTTTCCAGTCTGACACATTGCTCTCTGCTGCCACCTCTGTCCATTTCAGGAACTGTCGAGAGCAGCAACAACCCCCCCCCCCCCCCCCCCCCATAGAAAAACTCTCCTGCTCTCCAGACAGGCAAGAATACACCACTTACTGCAGGACATACATCAGCTGATAAGTACTAAAAAACTAGATTTTTTTTTAAATAAAATAAATTTAAAATCTGTGGCACTTTCTGGCACCTGATGATTTGAAGAACAAAAAAAAGAAAAAAAATGGCGAACAACTGCTTTAAAGTGTCACTATTGTTTCAAAAAGTTTTGACTTGTCAGAGAGACTTGCCAAAAGTTTTGATCAAGTGTTAAGACTCTGACTGATGGTGAGAACCCCCCGCTCTGTGCCAGTGAGAAAATGTTAGACTTTCATTATGAGGGAGAGTCAGGAGAAGACCGCACTGATCACAAACTTCTCCCGGCTCGTTCTCAAGATCGGTCAGGGTCTGAACACTGATCAAAACTTTTGACAAGTCAAGTGTTTTTAGTGCAAGACATTGACACTTTAAAGAGTACCTGTCATAAAAAAAAAGTAACAGGGGCATGTCAAAATTTTGATCGGTGGGGGTCTCCACTGTGACACCCACAGATCAAGAGAATGAGCCAGAAGTTTACAGTAGCACATGATCGCAACTGATCTCCATCTAGGAAGCCCCATTTTAAGGGCCCTATTACACAGGACGATTATCGTGTGAAAAATCGTTAAATCGTCCGAATTTAAACGATAATCGCTCTGTGTAATTGCGGGCAAAGATCGAAGAATCATTCGTATGTCGTTGATCGTTGATTTAGATCTGAACCTAAAATTATCGTTAATTGTTCGCTGTAATTTCACATTCGTTCGCTCAAGTTCCGCGTTTTTTCACTAATCGTTCAGTGTAATTGCACACTGTTCATTGTTTTACTGGGATCAGAAGGATAAAACGATCATAGAAACGATCATAGTAACGATTGTAACTAACGATTATCGTTCTGTGTAATATGGTGAACGATTTCAGGTTAACGATAATCTCGTTAGTCGTTAATCGTTAAAAATCGCTCTCTGTGTAATAGGGCCCTAATGCTGCATTTAAACGTAGTGATAATTCGCCCAAACGTACAATTAACGATTTCGAAGTAACGTGTTTTTTTTTTATAACTATCAGCATTTAGACGGAACGATATATTGTACGGAAAAATCGTTTTGCGATCGCTTAAAGAGGACCAATCACCTAAAAATCACTATCCCTATTATCAAAGGAAATCTCTCCCTAAGATCTATGAAGATACAGACTGCCTGTGCAGTCTGTATCTTATCCCTTTACCCAATTCTCTTGATTGCTGAACGAAGGCCGGGCGCCGCCATCTTGATGACGTCACTTTGCATTTCACCGCTAGAACGCTAGTGACGTATTCAAGATGGCGTCGCCCGGCCTTCCAGCACCGAACAAGAGGATCAGGTAAAGTATAAGCTACAGACTGTAAAGGCAGTCTATTTATGAAGATACAGACTGCCTTTGCAGTCTGTATCTTATACTTTACCTGTTCCTCTTGTTTGCTGCAGCAAGGCCGGCGCCGCCATCTTGATTACGTCGCTTGCGTTCCACCGCTGGAACGCAAGTGACGTATTCAAGATGGCGCCGCCCGGCATCAGACTGCAACAGACAAGAGGATCAGGTAAAGTATAAGATACAGACTGCAAAGGCAGTCTGTATCTTCATAAATAGACAAAATGAAGATACAGACTGCTGTTGCAGTCTGTATCTTATACTATACCTGGTCCTCTTGTTCGGCCCGGCCGCCGCCATCTTGATTACGCTACTTGCGTTCCACCACTGGAACGCAAATGACGTAATCAAGATGGCGGCGGCCGGCATTGCTGCCGCTGTGGATGACGGGAGCTTCCTGTCTCGAGCCGGCTCTTTTGAAAAGAGCCGGCGCGAGACAGTGAATTGAAAAGTGAATAAAACAAAAACGCGGCCGAAAAAATAAATAAAAGTATTTACAAATGTTAATTAAATAAATAATTACATTGAATTAGAAAATAAAATTTTTTTAAATTTCTTCCGTGATTGGTTCTCTTTAAGCCTATCTCGCAATGTTCTGCGAATTTTTTGCGAATGACCAAGGACGATTTGAGAACATGTTCAGAGATGAAAATGAACAATTTCTCGCTCGTTCGCTGCGTTTACACGTACGATTATCGTTCGAATTCGATCATTATCGTGCAAATTCGCACGATAATCATTCCGTGTAAACGCAGCCGAAGTCTATGGAGCTACATGGATGTAGATTATTGATAGCAGATCTGCTACCTACTCATTCTCCTGATCAGTGGGGGTCTGAGTGGTGAGACCTCCACCAATCAAACCTTGTGAGGTTTGCCATTTTTTTTAATTTTTGTAATGAAATTTTTAATTTACTAGTACTTGCTTCTATTGAGTGAATAGGAGCCTATGGATACATTAGACCTATGCTTGAAAAACATACAAAGCAAATGTATGGTAGCCTATGATATATTATGTAATTCTCATTTATGCTTGTAGTATTGATTAATGGGGGGGGGGGGGGAGAGTTTTTAAAAGGAGACTTTCTACCTATTCTGCGTCGTAATTTAGATAAATCAAAGGTAAAAAAAAGTTGCCGAACACAAAATAATGTTTATAACTAAACAGGAAAGTCGGAAAGTGATAAATTCTGGCGTCATGTCCTACGCTGTTAGGGAAATGTGTATGTTGAGTATTTTTTGGCAGCAATTAACATGGCTGGAGGAAGCTTCCTATTTGTAAGTGCCTAGATTTGATCTCGGGCCCTAGTCAGCTTTTTCTTTCTTGTCTGTCTTGACTTTCCAAGGCGAATAAGATACCAATTAAGGTCTTAGATGGCACAAACTTAGTCCGCCTAAATATCTCACGTCAAAACAAATTTCCTAAGAGCCTTACGTTTCTCGTTGATCACAAATTGGGCCCGGATCCAAAACGTAATTTGGTAACAAAATAATTACAGGAAAAGCCAAAGCAAGCAGTTACTATTAATGCTGTTTATGTTACATTGCTGGGGTGACAACTATTTTCTCATTTAGATCTGTCCGTCCCCAAGGTGATTAGAAGAACAACCACCTCAGATCTTTTTAAAGGGGTACTTTAGAAAAAAAAAATCTTTTTCTTTCAAATCAACTGGTTTCAAAAAAGTTATATAGATTTGTTATTTACTTCTATTTAAAAATCTCAAGTCTTCCAGTACTTATCAGCTGCTGTATGTCATGCAGGAAATGGTGTTTTATTTCCAGTCTGACACAGTGCTCTCTGCTGCCACCTCTGTCCATGACAGGAACTGTTCAGAGCAGTAGCAAATCCCCATAGAAAACCTCTCCTGCTCTGGACAGTACCTGACATGGACAGAGGTGGCAGCAGAGAGCACTGTCAGACTGAAAAGAAAACACCATTTCCTGCATGACATAAAGCAGCTGATAAGTACTGGAAGACTTGAGATTTTTAAATAGAAGTAAATTACAAATCTATATAACTTTGTGAAACCAGTTGATTTGAAAGAAAAAGATTTTTGCTGGAGTACCCCTTTAAGGGGTTCTTCAGTTTTGTTTTTTTTTTAAGATCAGTTGATACCTATCTTTAACTGTTCACTCCTCTTGCAGCTCCCCCACAGGGAAAATAAAGCATTACATGGTGCCCGTTCACAATGTAATAAATGGTCTTATTACTTGCCTAAGAGACTCAGTTTGTAGCTGTTTTCCACTTTCTTAATTGATGGTTGTACCAACCAAGGGATTTATCTTTATCAATAGTATATTTTAAAATAGTTTTAAAAAAGACCCAGTAGTGCCAGGTGTAGTTTATTGGATATCCCAATGGGAGCAGATGAAGGTTAATGGGTTAATCCCAATGGGTCCAGGCACAATTTATTGAGGGTTCCAGTTGGGGCAACTATGGTCCATCAGTGGTCCCAATGGGGCCATGTGTAGTTCATTGGAGGTTCCAATGGGGCCAGATGCAGTTCATTGGGGGTCACAATAGGGCCAAGTGCAGTTCATTGAAGGTTCCAGTGGGTCCTGGTGCAATTCATTGGGGGGTTCAGATTGGGCTAAGTGCAGTTCATCAGGGATCCCAGTGGGGCATCCCAATGGGGCTAGATGTAGTTCATTGGTATCTCAATAGGGCCAAGTACAGTTCATCAGGGGTCCCAATAGGGCCAGGTTCAGTTTATTGGGGATCCCAATGGGACTAGGTGCATACAGTTAATCTGGGGCTAGATGGAGTTCATCGGGGTCTCAATAGGGCCAAGTGCAGCTCATTGGGGATACCAATGGGATCAGGTAAAGTTCATTAGGATTCCCAATGGGGCCAGTTGCAGTTCATTGAGGGTCCCAGTGGGGCTAGGTCCAGTTCATTGGGGTTCCCACTGGGGACAGATGCATGTTCATTGTTGTCTCAAAGGAACAAGGTGCAGTTCATTCGGAAACCCACTGGGGCAAGGTGCAGTTCATTGGGGATACCAATGGGGTCGGATGGATTTCATTGAGATTCACAGTGGGGCCAGGTGCGATTCATTGGGGTTACCACTGGGGCCAGATGCAGTTTATTGGGGTTCCAACTGGGGCCAGATGCAGTTCATTGGGAAACCCAATGGGGCAAGGTACAGTTCTTTGGGGGTCCCAGTTGGGCCAGATGCAGTTCATTGGGGATCTCAACGGGGTCAGGTATAGTTCCTTACACAGCTGTATGGCTGGGAGTAGGGATGGTCCGAACCGAGCTCGGTTTCGTACGAACCCGAACCCTCGGTTAAGATTCCCGCTGTCTGCCCGCTCCGTGGAGTGGGCGGATGCAGCGGGAGGACCGCCTGGAAAACTGGGATACAGCCATAGCCATAGGCTGTGTCAGGGATGAGGGGCTTTAATATAATTCTAGGACACAGAGAGGATAGTGTTAATATGATTCTCAATAAGACATGATTTACAAAATGCTGATGTTGCTTATCAGGTTGGGTCACTCTGACCCATCCTCAGGACACTTATCTATGTTCTGGTCTACAGAACATTGATAGAGAACTACAGAGACATAATAATTGGAGATAACTTAGCTAAATAAGCAGTAATAAACTGATTAGCGGGGAATCGATCGATACCAACCTTTAACCAACCACATTGGATGTTATTCTTACTAATTTCCCTTACTCTGCAAGTAGGATGTTTACTCATATTGATCACACTGCGCATGACCGGATATAATCACATGACTTCATCTATGGAAAATACCTAAAGATTCTGTGTTAATGTTTAATGAAGTGTACACCCCGCAAGGGGTATAAAAGAAGATGACTTTGTTGCAATAAACATGCTGCTACTCAGAACCATCTCGAGTTGTCTGCATCCTTCTTGGCCAAGATGCCCCTTCAATCTGGCTACCATCCAATATACCTGAAGGTCTTACCTGAAGACCACCCTAACAGCTGTATCCCAGTTTTCCAGGCGTTCCTCCCACTGTATCCGCCCGCTCCACGGAGCGGGCAGACAGCAGGAATCTGCTGCCGAGCATTTGGGTTCATATGAACCTGAACCTCAGCAGGTTCAGACCATCCCTAGCTGGGAGTATGACTTTGCAAGGAGAGATTGTGAAAAGACCACAGCACTATACCAGCCACTATATGCAGCCCTTTCTTTCTCAAGGTCATTGAGGGTCCCAAAGGTTGTACCACCTCGATCATAAAGTGATAGCATAATCTAGCAATCCGCCGTTGTGAGATAAGAAATTGTCTACAGATAGTTGGGTTTGTTTCCATTCCGCTCCTTCATCGTTTCATCCCATTTAAGTGTAAATCTATGCACACATTAAAGCGTGTTTATTTGCTGTCTCTACTACAGAGTATCTCTATATACGGTAACAAAGACTCCACTTGAATGCATTCCTTGGCAGACCGTGCTTTATGTATTGGTCCTGCCACCATCTATTACCAGAGGGGAATTCTTGAGCTGTGAAATAAAGACGATAAAGAATGCAGCCAAAAGCCAAGAAAACCTATTTTCTCTTTTTTTTTCTTTTTTCTTTTTTTTTTTTCATTTTTACTAAGAAACGGTTTGTGCCACTAGTGATAAAAAGTCATATTGTTCTGTTAAACCCCATTCATAAGTTGGATCCTGTTCAGATGTATACACAAAGGGCGACCCACCAGATATTGTGCTACAGCTGATGCCAGTTACATGTAATGCAGACCGACACGGTTTATATTAAAAGGAAGGTACCATAAAGCATGATCGGCTATAAAATATGGTTCTGTGGGGTTGGATAAGGTTACGGACAATAAAACAGGAAGGTTTATATGTTATAATGGTTCATTGATCGGAAGCTCTTGGTTGCCTTTCTGTCAGGGCTTTGTAACTGGTGCTTTAAAGCTGATGAACAGAGATAGTAATTTTACTGCAGTCTACAGCTTACTGGGGAAACCATAGGTATATATATATATATATATATATATATATATTTACAACGCCCCCAACGCCCGAGGCGTACACCAAGAAGAAGGCACAGATTGGCCTCTTCTCCCTGGCATACACCTGCCGTATGCACACCCGCCCATCAGGGCCTGGGTGGGGGGTCGGTAAGGCAGGGAGGAGGCGTGGCCTTCTCCCGTGACTCATTTATCATGATTTACACCTGATCACAGGTGTAAATATGATCCAAATCTATACTTGCTGGATTTGGTACGCCAGGGGCAGGTTCGGGCACCCAGCCATCCCGATTTACTAAGCACTCCATCCCGATTTACTAAGCGCTCAGACCATTCAACCAATCACTGGCCGCAACTCTGTCTCATGTCAGTCAAAGATTAGCTGAGTGGGCTGTCACTCTCAGGAGTGACAGCCTGCTCAACCAATCACTGGCTGTGGCGCTGTCCCTTCTCAATCAGTGATTGGTTGAGCAGGCTGGAGGTGACTGTGATCAACAGGGGACACCAAAGAACCCTAGGAGGACACTAAGGGAGTGCGGACAGGTTAGCATAACCTGTTTTTGTTTTTTATGTGTGTTAAATTTTGCTGTTGCCATCTTGGACCGGGTTCGTCATAAACTTTTTGGAAAGTTTGTAATAAATCTCGGTTTGTGAACTTCGGTTTGCTTATCTCTATTATTGGCCTGTCATCATCTGTTGGGGAAGAGTTAAGAGCCAATACACATTAGATAGTCAACTGGTCCCACCAAAAATGCCGGATTTGGTTGACTTTTCATTAAAGTGTACAGGGCCTTAAGAGTCCCCATGATCAGCAGGTCAACCGACTAACTAAAATGGTTTTTCAAGTCCAACAACCCCTGTAAGATTTTCTCTTCACATCATTGTCTTACAACCAGACGTTGTGGATCGATATATTGTTATAAGTCGTCTTTATTTGCTCTCTAAAGCTTTACAGTTTGTGCTTCGGATACTTAAAGGGTCTTATATCTTAATACGCAGCCATATAAGTTAGAACGTGAAGACTTTTCATTTCCAAATTTTTTATGGATAGCTTTTTAGACTAATCCATAAATCCTGAGCCGCAAACGTATCCGAAATAAAATAATCATCGGAGTATTTGTCACTTAATAAGGCATCATAGACGGGCAATGAAAATCTAGAGAACATTATTAATTACCAGGCAGGATGTCTGGGTGACATTTCCAGATAGAAGCCCATTAAATGTACGTTTGAATAGACTGGCTGGCACTGGACAGTGAGCCAACTTGTTATTAAACGTACTGGCATCTGCCAGCTGGAGACATATATATATATATTTTTTGGAAGCAAATAGAAGTCAAGCATGCCCCAGAATGGAAATCTACCATATGCCTGTAACATATAAGCCCTTTAAAGTCAAGTTCAGTCACTGAGGTTATTAATGGGTGAGAATTGTGTGATTAATATGGTGGAGACCCTTGAGATAGTGGAAATCGACCATTACTCAGTTAGTTCTCAATTGAAAGGACATCTTGATAAATAGGATACTGTGCCGGATTGATCTCAAGACTTTCTGTTCTCGCTAAAGGTGAATGGGAAGCCTTTGGGGTATTTTAACCACTTACGTACCACCATGGATTAAAGTAATGCGTGAGTCGCATTCAACAGAAGACGAGATACCACCACTTTCAATGGCTTCTTATTGAAAGAACAAGGTTAAAGGGAATTGTTGTTCAATACATTTTAGAAAATGTCCAAGAGAACACCAGTAGAGATGAGCGAACGATCGGCATTTGATTAGCTGGGGCTAATCAAGGAAAACATGGAAAACATGTCTGGAAAACATGGTTATCTGGAAAACATGGATACAGCCAATGACTATATCCATGTTTTCCACATAGCCTTAGGGCTTTATCCAAGTTCAGCAGCCAACGCTAATCAAATGCCGAAAGTTCGGGTTCGGATCGACTCGAGCATGCTTGAGGTTCGCTCATCTCTAAACACCAGTTATTTTGACTAAATACTCCTATGAGACAACAAAAATACACACATATAAGTCTTCTCAGCTTTTCAGTGCAATGCTGTGCCACTTTAGTGGAAAATTTTTGCACCTCAAGAGTCTATTAGCAATTGACAGGTACACTCAACGTCCAATGAAGTTCCATCAAGTAGTACCATGTTTCCCCGAAAATAAGACAGTGACTGGTGTAAGGTAGAATTGTCTTAGTTGCCCCTAGCAACCAATCAGATTCCACTTTTTATTCCTCACAGATTCTTTGAAAAATTAAAGGTGGAATCTGATTGGTTGCTAGGGGCAACTAAGACAATTGTACTTATTTTCGGAGGGGGGGGGGGTTGAGAAATAAGACCTCTTCCCCGGAATACTCACATCCTTGAAATACTCGTCACATACTGAAATACTCGTCAAGCGTGCGGCATTGTGCGGTGGGACGTGCGGCGGCGTGTGGCGGGACATGTGGACAACGTGGGGGCCATGGACCAGTATGCCTGCGGCACCGGCTCTGAAGGTCCATGAGGGGATTAGGTGAGTCCTGGGTTGCATCAGGTGGCAAGGGCAGCCTTACTTTGGGGGCGCCTTACTTTCTGGGGGTGCCCTAGTTTAGAGTAGGGATGCCTTATTTTCGGGGGTATGCCTTACTTTAGGCTAGTTGGGTAGGGTAGTTGGGGTGTCTTATTTTAAGAGGGCATCCTTTTTTCGGGGAAACATGGTAGTAGGATGCTATATATGGTCATTGTTTTTTCTTGGCTTTTAAATCATCAGAACTTCTTCCACTTTCTGTATTTTAAGGGACCAATTATCATGTAAAAAAATCTTTATATACAAATTTAAGCGATAATCTTTTTGCAGGCAACGATTGAAAAATCGTTCTTGTGTCATTGATCGCATCTTCTGAGCTTACTATAAAATCATTGTTAATCTGACTTCAACCCAGAGGTCATACTCTTCTATCCTATGTGTCTAGAGGTTTAAGTTAGACAGTGCTCCTAGTCGTCGCCGTAACAAAGCATACGGAAGCATGACAGCTGCTCAAATGCTATGTATGCAAATTTTTAAATATGTAACTAAAGACTATCGTTCTGTGTGTCTATCAGAAATCGGCTAAAATGAAAAATCACTTAGTCTAATAGGACCCTAAGGTATTAGATGGCTGGGATACTGAATAGAAATTCGGCGTCGGCCCATATCTGTGCTAAACTGTATGGTAACCAAGACCCAGATCAGCTCATAGCACTTGCTGAGACTCGAGTAGTGGTGGTGAGAGAACGGCAAAATTACCTACCATTGGAGATGAGCGAACCTGGCCAAGGCTCGGGAAACGGAACAGTCGGCATTTGAACCGCCTACCTTCTCCGTGAGGAAGGAGGAGACAGCCCTAGGTCATAGGCTGTATCCCTGTTTTCCAGATGGGACTCAGATGGGACTGTCTCCACCTTCCCCACAGACCGGGAAGACAGCGGGATTTAAATGCTGATGGTTTGGGTTTGTACAAACCCAAACCTCGGCTCGCTCATCTTTACCTACCATCAAGATCTTCTTCTATTCACTCCTAGTACAGTCTATGTTTTTGGCCATTACTGCCTTACAAATCTCTGTCTTGTGAAATTTGAGTCTTGTTATTGTAGGTGCCTGGTCCTGCTGCTTAGCACTTCTTAGTCCCTGTCACAACACAAGGAAGTGCCTGCTCAGCCAATCACTGACTGTAGTGGTGACACACCGCACCAAGTGATTGGCTGAGTGAGCACTTGTGTCAAGAGGGAAATCAGGAAGTGGTGAGCAGAAGGGACCAGGCACAGGTTGGAATGGTAGTAGCAGAGGATCAGGCAGGTGAAGACAACATTATTTTTATTTTTTTTATCCTGGACAAACCCTTTAATGAAAAAAAAAAAACACCAAAAGGTAAAGGTGGGCACTAGGGATGAGCGAACCGGCTGAGGTTCGGGTTCGTATGAACCTGAACTCTCTGCTTCTGATTCCCGCTGTCTGCCCGCTCCGTGGAGAGGGTGGATACAGCCTAAGGATTGCCTAGAAAACTGGGATACAGCCTATGGCTATGGCTGTATCCCAGTTTTCTAGGTGGTCCTCAAGGTTGTATCCACCCTCTCCACGGAGCGGGCAGACAGCGGGAATAAGAAGCCGAGAGTTCAGGTTCATACAAACCCGAACCTCGGCCGTTCGCTCATCCCTAGTGGGCACACCTATAGGTCTTAGGCAAGATTTTTCTCGGCAAGGTTTTTGAGTAAAAAAAAAAACAACTAGTATATATGTTTTTTGTTTTATTTTTTTTAGACCCATTGAACCAAATCCATAAACCATTTTTTCTTTTCTATGACGATAACCTTTCTGTTGCCTGATAACCACTGGCCTGTGCTGGTATGGAAATGGCATTTCATGGTACTTGATCTTAAAACTAATCATATGAGAATGTAATAAATATGCATGAATGGAAACAGTGGAGGTTCCGTTCCTGATGACAGTACCTGGTACATACACTGAGCATTAGCACAAAAAAAAAAATCACGTTCCATTAAGAAAAAAAAAAACACAATCCATTTTGTAGTCATTTCAATGACTGGGCTAATAAATACGACCAGAAAGCAAATCTTCACATTTCAGCCCCGGTTTCCATGACTTTCAAATCCCTTTAAACCATGTTCTTCAGAGACTGAGGCTAATAGGTGTTGCTATTTGCAGGTTGAATTAGGTGATGGAGTGGAGTCCATTATTAGCAGGACATTAATGAGCGTCTACCTGCCGATCATTACGCCGCACACCGCTTCTTAGGGCCATTTTATATTCCCGAACAAATTGCCACCAGCCTGTATTTTGGTTGAGAAATTATGTAATTTTCTGTAGAGCAAAATTATCATTGAATTCTTTACTCTTTGCATTAAATTTACTTGCCTGCATTATGAACGGAAATCTTTTTCTTGCCTAAGGTCCAAAATGGATAAACCCAATGGAATGGGAGTTTGGTATTATTGCCAATAGAACACAGGGTTCCTATGATATAGCCTTTGCATTAAGGCATGACGCTAGGATATCAGATATGGTAGATATTTCTATATCTGGGCCATATAGGACACTTTCTTAAAGGTCCCCATACACTTTACAATTATGTCAGTCGAACCCTCTGCTCATAGTGTATAGGCCTCTCCTGACAATACACCGGTAAATGATGTTGGTGAAGATAGGGGTCAGACGTGATGGAATTTCACTGCCCGACCACTTTGTTCTCTGAGAGATAAGTCATCACCAGAGCTGTCTGGCTGCAATTGACCCCCCTCTCCTCAATGAGAACTAATGACCATGACTATTTTTCTCATGAGTTGTATCTTCTATTGCGCCTACATTAACATGGGATAAGATAAGTACTCACCTCCCTGATCCCCCACTACTCCTGGTTAGAGATAAGCGAACCTTGAGCATGCTCTGGTTTGTAAGAACCATAACGCTATGCATTTGCGATGAATGAACCTCAAACCCAAACGCTCAACATTTGATTACCGGTGCCTGAAGATGTTGGATGTTGCCTGGAAAACATGGATACATTCATAGGCTATAGCCATGTTTTCCAGGACTCCCAGGACTCCCTGGAGTGTGCTCAAGTTTCGCTCATCTATACTCCTAATTCCTTCTATCATAAAGTCTTAAATATTTTTATTAGCTCTGTGGGTCTGTGCTTGGAGTTTCTTTAGTTGGCCATATACGTTAAGTCAACGATTTTGGTGGACCATCATATGTGTATGGTGTTGTCCTGATGTTCCTCTGATGGTGGTAGATTGAGTTGTTGGACTTAAACATGCAATCTTTTTATTTCCAAAAAAGAGATAAGGTCCCCTTAAAGGTGTCTGGCAGAGACTTGGAGCCCCTCTCCCCTTTAAGAACACCAGCACACCCAACCAAACCAGAAAAGCATGTGAATGGGAGCATCAGTAGGAATAGTTGTTGGTCTAACTAGATAGCCTAGTCAGTGTTGGCCAGAATTATATATAAAGTGGGTTCTGATGGATATTGATCAGTGGCAATCCAGGTGTGGAGACCCCTACCGATTGCTAGAACAAATACAGTAGGTAGAATTCTATACTTTCTAGTGACAAGTGGGGGTCCTGTAGACCATCCTATAACCAAATGACATACTTAGGTGCTGTGGTTGCGTTGTTTACAGGGTTGGCATTGTAATGACAGTAGATGTGATTTTCACATTGAAAAAATATATGTATGAATTTCTATATAAAATCTATGTTCACTGGTAACGCATAAGGAGGATGAACATCTAAAATGTTTTGACTCCAGTAAATGACATGTGACGTTTTCTCAGTTCTCTACTCTATAATTTCACCTGCTGCGAGTTCCCGTCTTGTTCACCTAAATCATCGAGGACTGCAATTAATTTTCTACGTTCCCTCACCTTTCACAGTAATTGGAGCCACCATTACCTATTAAGAGCAGCAATATAGCGACAGTCATTTTTGCATTGTTTTATTATTATATTTTTTTCAGATTAAATGTCTCTAAATCTGCTGTTTTTTTTACATTCAGACCCTATACTTATGCCATTTACTTGTGGTGAAGAATACAGGAAAAACCAATAATTGAATACTCAGATGTATTTTGCAAAAGGTGTTTAGAAGAATTATAATCGGCATAGAAATCACAAAACCTGAAAACTTTTCTTTCGTCACATATACTCAAATATTTACAATGATTGTAATCATTATATACTGTATCTCTATAGCACACCCTAAAAAACAGAAACAGCATGGAGGACATTATAGAGCAGTATAGAACACCTTTATAAGCAGAAACATCATGGAGGACATTATAGAGCAGTGCTGAGCAGTGTAAGCTGGGGTGAAATATAACACTCAATACAAGCTCTTCCAGTCTCTTTGTTTCCAACCACATCCCTCTTTCTTCTCCCCTTTCTGGAAGTTTATATGGATAGCTGTAACCTTATACTTCAATATGTTGACTTTTTAGTAAAGGATGAGTTTAGAGGGGAGTTTGATAAGTGCAAAAGGAGACATTTTTCTCCGATAAGATATATTACAAAGTTTCTCATATTGGCCAGGAGTTAATGTGGGTGGGGCTTCATTAAACCCCACCCCATTAACATTTTAGTTCCTTAGAGAGTACCTTTACATATTACCATTAACAGATCAAAATGCTCTTCATTCGGGAGATCAGTTGCGACTCAAAATCAAAGACTTCACCATGGTAATCGTTCACCCTGTAAGATATCGGTAGACCATTTTGACCGGATTTCCCCTTTAAATCTGTGCACTAGAGTCCTGTGATCCCATTTTCAAAGTCTAATGTCCTGAAGCGAAAACAAATAAAGATTGCAAGTTTTGAAGGAGACAAATCACGGGAAGCGTTGATGCGTTCCTTGTTTTGTTTCTGCTGAACTTTGCATGAGGCGCAGATTAAACTCTGGCGATCCCCTGACAGGGTTTCTTTTCTAATGAATTATCATTATCATGGTGTGGAATCCGCCATGCTGGTCCCTGAGCTACGAGGCTTTTTCTGTTTTTCCTCTTCTAATTTCTTTCATTAGAGCATTAACTGGTGAAAAATCACTTTGTTCATTTTAACAATGCCGATGGGGTCTGTCGTTTAATTATTTGGGTCCTTCCGAAGTATTCATTTTTAATTATATTCTTTTTTTTTCCAGCATAAAGAGCTTTTCAGTCTATTAAAGACACTATGCTTTGGGTTTTGCTGCCCACGAGGGACTTAGGAGGTTTTGATTACCGGACTGAGGCGCAAATCACCCCAGATCTCATACCCTTCTATTTACTTCATTGAATGTTTTCTTGTCTGGTCCCTGATCAAATAAATCATATTAGAAGTGGGAGAAAAACCATAGACCAAAGATCAACAATACTTTTCGAGTGTGGGTGGTGATAAAGTGTTTTTATACCGTATTTACTAGTGTGGACTGGTCTGCTTGGAGACCAATGTTTGGTAAGATATGGTAAGATGTTATAGGACTGGCTTTCTAAGGGGAAAAAAAGGAATTTCCCATGTGGAAGTGAAAGAGCATGCTCTTTAGTGCCACTTATTAGAGGAAACCTCCAGTCAAAGGTCAACTTTTTTTGGAAAAAAATTTTTTAAAGTATTCAACTCTAAAAAACATATTCATAGGGTTTGGTGATAAGTGTCTTAGTAGATCTGCACACACAACATGGGGGTAGGTTGTCCTAGAGGTTGGACTCCTTGCAATCAGACACTTGTAAGTTTTTATCGCTGAAATACCCCTTTACGAGAGATTGGCCCCCTATAACCCTCTACTTTGTCTAATAGGATCCTAAAGCAACTGGCTGGCTGTTTATTGTCCAGTTTTTCAACCAAAAAACACTGTTTTAGGCTGCCTTAAAGTCTTGGAAAAAACAGCAATAAAAATGCAATGGCGTTTTTTTTTTTTGTTTGTTTGTTTTTTTTAACCCAGCAGCCAGATGTTAGGTGGAGGTCAATAAAAATTTAGGATCTGCCTTACACACATGGCATTTTTTGTTTGTTTGTTTTTCTTGGCAAACTGTGGAATTTTTTTCTCCCGTAAACTTCAATGGGATTGTTCTGGTTGTCTGAAAAACGCCATTGCTGTGCATAAGGTGTTTTTTTTTTTTCTGAGGTTTTTTTCAATTTTGGTGGTCCAGTAGCTAGGTCATGTGATGGCAAAGGAAAAAAAAGTTTAGCACACAAAAACACCTAAACCACAAAAAAATAATTTACACAAGTCAAAAATACCAGGAAAAAAAGCCATGTGCTGCATTGGCATTTTTTATGTTTGTTTTTTTTTTTATTTTGCCTGAAAAACGCCAGACAAAACGTGGCACCCCAATGGCTAAAAGGGCAAAACTACTGTGTGCGAACACTGTTTAAGACAGAATGGGATGAAATGTAAAGGGAAGATTTGCTGGGATTTGTGTGCGCTCGCGTTTTCTAGTAAAGAACGGCCTAACCATATACCCTAGCAAACATGGCACATAAAAGATAATTCATTCCTTTTATTTTTCATTTTACTGGCATGTCCTTTGTAAATTATTATGTACCATATGCCATTTCGTTTATGTCGTTTGCCCTATGTATAAAAACACATATTTTGAGCAAGTATAAAAACCCTCTTTATTGCCTTTAGCATTCTGCCAGGACGGCGACTAATATTTATCTCCCTCGTAATTTTTGTTGACATTTCGAAACATTGGGAAAAAAAAATCCAGCAAAGATAAATCGTCAAATATGTCCGCCAGATGTGTGAGTATTAAAAAGCAGCTGCAGCTATTTTACTTAACGGGATTAAGTATTTCCTTTGTTAATTACCTACAAAGTGCTTGCAAAGCTGCGGTGGCAGGGTTGGTAAGCCGGCGCGTTCGGTAGACCCAATTTTTGCATCCAGTCATGGAATCCCATAACCATTTAGGTCACATCTGATTAGAAGCATTTTAAGGGGTCGGAAGTGGAGAGTGTTTGATGAGCTGTTTTTGTCGGCTGCTCCTCCTCCCCTCTCACAGCACAGCATCTTAGGAGTCATGTTCTATGGAGCCCATTAATGACTATAATATTCACTAACCTCCTCCATTAATTATACCGGCCACATGTCAGATCATGAGCATGTCAGACGTAACATTTACCTTCCCTGATGTTCCTCACTTCTCTATAGGACCGAAAAATAACTGGGTCAGAAATAATTAGCGGAATCGTATAACATGATTTTTCTATATCGTCCAAATAGATTAAGGTTAATGCATCGAACTACAAAACTTCACAGGTGTTTGAACATGGTTGATGGCCTTGTGGATGTCATGGCTGCTGTTTCAGAAAAAATGACAGTATAAAAGCAGGGGATTTGGGGCTTTGTAACTGCTTTGACCCCCATAATATGAAGATATATTATGAAATCAGTCAGCAAGAGGTTTGGCCCTATGGAGGTTGAAAAGAAATATTCTTTCATTGAATATTCAGTGTAAGGTTTTGGTAATAAAGATTTTTGGCACAGTGTATTACATCTTCTCCACTCCCACCCATTGCAGCAGCAGCGGAATCTGTTGGCGCTATACAAATAAATAAATATTATTATTATTATTATCCTCTTGCAGCAGCACATCCCCCCCTCCCACCTCTTGCAGCAGCACATCCCCCCTCCCACCTCTTGCAGCAGCACATCCCCCCTCCCACCTCTTGCAGCAGCACATCCCCCCTCCCACCTCTTGCAGCAGCACATCCCCCCTCCCACCTCTTGCAGCAGCACATCCCCCCTCCCACCTCTTGCAGCAGCACATCCCTCTCCCACCTCTTGCAGCAGCACATCCCCCTCCCACCTCTTGCAGCAGCACATCCCCCTCCCACCTCTTGCAGCAGCACATCCCCCCTCCCACCTCTTGCAGCAGAACATCCCCCTCCCACCTCTTGCAGCAGCACATCCCCCCTCCCACCTCTTGCAGCAGCACATCCTCCCTCCCACCTCTTGCAGCAGCACATCCCCCCACTCCCACCTCTTGCAGCAGCACATCCCCCCTCCCATCTTTTGCAGCAGCACATTCCTCCACTCCCACCCCTTGCAGCAACTCATCCTCACTCCCACCTCTTTCAGCAGCACATCAATTTTTCTTCTAGACAATTTTGATAAATAAAGGCCATATCAAGATGGTATAATTAAAATTAAAGGGGTTTTCCAGGTGTTAAATATTAATAGCCTATGGATCAGAACGATGAATAGGGCTAAGAGGTTGTGTCATCTGTGTGTAAGAGCTGCTAAGGCTGCATCCCCCCCACTGCCTGCAGTAACATATAAACCTGCCCCCCTGTAGCAACATATCCACCCACCCCCAGTAGCAGCATACCCTCCCACCACCTACAGCAGCATATCCTCTCACCCCCAGCAGTAGCATATCTTTCCAACCTCTGCAATAACATACGCTCTCTCCACCTGCAGCAGCATATCCTCTCACCCCTTGCAATAGCATATCCACCTACCCACTGCAGTAGCATATAATCCTTCCCCCTGTAGCAGCATATCCATCCACCCCCAGTGGCAGCATATCCACCCATCCCTAGAAGCAGCATATCCTCCCACCATCTGCAGCAGCAAATCCTCCCATCACCTGCAGCAGCATATCTCCCACCACCTACAGCAGCATATTCTTCTGCCACCTGCAGCGGCATATGCTTCTACCACCTGCAGCAGCATATCCCATCACCACCATATCCTCCCACCACCTGCAGAAGCATATCCTCCCTCCACCTGCATCAGCATATCTCACACCACCTGCAGCAGCATATCCTTCCACCCTCTTCAGCAGTATATCCTCCCACCACCTGCAGCAGCATACCCCCCCCTCCTACTTCCACCTTCTTTTGCAGTCCATCTTTCCCACTTCTGTTGTTTCAGAATTGTAAAGAATCTATAGATTCTCACCAATATCTTACCTGGAATGTCTCTTTGTTTTCATATGGATTTAACCTTTTGATGGCATGGTTCACAGTTATGTGTATAGCAAGACACCATTATCTACAGTATATGTTCAATGTCAAGGATCAGAAAAAAAAAAGGCTATTTCCTAATCCTGTACACCCCCTTTAAGTGTGTCATTCTGTCTTCCTATTCCTAACAATGTTTTACAAGCTAAACCCAATTATCAGTGCATTTAATCAGACTAAACCCAAAGAAAATCTCATCTATTTTAATGCCATCCTCTGTTCCTAAATAATTCACAAGCTGCTTGGACCATCATAGTAGCGGCTAGTCCAGTACTCACGTGAAACCAACCACTTAACTCCTTCACTGTAGAAGAGCGACCAACCTTTTTCTTGCTTATATAGTGCAGCATATGCTAATATTAGAGAGTAATTTAGAGGGTTTTGTGTATACCTTGTGCTTGCTTGTTTTAGCTGATATAGCAGACATGGGTTTCCAGTCATATTGATTGACATTTTCCCTCTAAAGTGATTTTCTAATGCTGCCTACATTTTCCATGATACCGAGAGAAGAGTACAATAGTGCCGCAATGTTGCCACAATTGCGTGGACACAGCCTCAGGGGAGGTGTATAAGTATAACTACAGTATATCCTGATATAGCCTTGTACAGGCCCACTAGAGGAACCAGGGATACCCCAGTGGGCCCCAAGCTTGGGTGGCGTCAGCTCTGTCTCTTCAATTGTATCATCAGGAGCACATACAGTTTTTTCCAAATTTCGGGCTTTTCCAAATAGAACTTGCCCCCAAGCAATCTCCAGATCGGCCTCCAGCTCCTATGTATTAAAAAGAGCAGCACTTCGGCATGTGACTATATGGAGCCGTCTGAGAGAGCCGAGTACAGCACTCCATAAAGAATGAATAGAGCTACGGTGCCGAGCTGCTGCTCTATTGAAAACATAAGAGCCAGGGACCAATCAAGCCCGTGATCTCTAACTTGGATAGGGGACAAGTAACATTTAATTGGAAAACCCCTTTAAATAAGGTGCTGTGCTTGGCAGACTGAGTAACCATTGGCGCTCTGTTCTGGCAATCACTTTTGTGGCTACAGGCCTCCAGCCACAAGTGGCTGCTCTCTCTTCCATCACTACAGCGGAAGATGCTTATGGGGGGGGAGGGGTTACTACTTTAATGGGGGTGCTGACGACTGGGGAAGAGAATGCTTAGTATGGGGGTGCTATCTACTACATTCACATGTTCCGTAGGGCTGTCCATAGCCGCGGACCTGTAATTACGAGCAGCCCTATGGACAGTTGCATTCATATGTCTGTAATCCATGGACCCAGCCTATAGACAATAGTGATCGGTAAATCATAATTGCAGGTCTGTAATTTTTTATGCCACGCATCATGTATGGACGTGTGAACTGGGCCATTTAAACTAATGGTTCCGTTGTGCCTACAAAAGATGTGAATGGAGACTAAAAGGGGGATGCCTACTACATAGGGGATACTACATACTAGGGTGCAGAGGGGAACTACCCAGGGGCTTACCTACGGGGGATTACCAACAATCTTGTCCTCACTTTGGGTGTGGTATGGCAGCTCAGTTCTTTTGAAGTGAATGAAGGTTATACCACACACAACCTAGGGTCAAGGTGACACTGCTTTTTCAAGTAGGTAGCTATATTTTTTCTAATTTACAATCCTGGATAACCCCCTTAAAGCGTTTTTTTAATGTAATTTATTGAGGTACTCTCCGCACTGCTTGTTTGTTTTAACAAAATTTTTGTATTCTATATTATTCTGGAGCCAATCTTGTGCCATTCCTCTCTTATCCCTCCTGGAAAGGATTGAATAAATTGACAAGTGGGTGTTTCAATAAACCCAATGTGATTTTCCATGAAATCCCTTTGACCCCTAATAATAAAATGATGCATCCCCAGCGCAGTGTCGGACTGGGCCCACCAGAGGAAATGATCCTGGGGGCTCACCAATGAAGAACCAGTGAGAAACAACATGGCAGTCAGAGTTTTTGCAGGTTCTAAAGCTGGGGGCCCACCGGAGGGGGCAGTGTCGGACTGGTTGGCCAGTCCGACACTGCCCCCACCCCATATATAAGATCTACACAGCTCACCCATTTTGCCTCACTTCGCGTTTCAAAAATATCATTGTCAGCCTTCCTTCTTCAAGCCGCCCGGCAGATGTCCCTGATGTAATAATTAATACATTACAATAACATTAAACCAACAAGCTTAACCACCGAGTACGTGAGACGGTACCGAGCAGCAGCAACTATTTAAATGGGACCGATGAAGCTTTAAATTTATTCCTGGCGCCAAAATTTTTGCTCCCCTGACGGGTTCTGTGCGGATCTCCCTGGATCGCTCAAATTCCATATCAATTATCGGTGTGAAAAGACAATGTTAGCATTACAGTTTGCTAAATAAGCAAGAGAGAACACATAATTTGTCACCGAGAGAAGCAAAGGTGCCAGCGCTTGGCTGATTTTAGTTCCTACCGAAATGCATAAATAAGTGAAATTTCAGCAGTCTCGTACATCACTGCTCTGGTCTTTTTTTTTTTTAACCATGCTCCTGCCTGGAAGATTTATTTACAGCATTGGTCTATTATGAGCACAAGAGAATATGATGTAAGCAATAATCTTGTAGATGTAGCAGAGCTGAGGATTCTAGAGGATTGGCAATCAGGACAAATACAGTAGATGTAGGCATCTTCTATGGTAACATGAATGTTCATACTCTGTTCAGGCAAAAAGTACACTACGACATACTCACATTTAGTTTAAAGGAGAAGTCTGGCAAAAAATTTTATTAAAGTATTGTGTTGCCCCCCAAAAGTTATACAAATCACCAATATACACTTATTACGGAAAATGCTTATAAAGTGCTTTTTTTCCCTGCACTCACTACTGCATCAAGGCTTCACTTCCTGGATAACATGGTGATGTCACTTCCTGGATAACATGGTGATGTCACTTCCTGGATAACATGGTGATGTCACTTCCTGGTTAACATGGTGATGTCACTTCCTGGATAGAATGGTGATGTCACAACCCGACTCCCAGAGCTGTGCGTATATAGGTATCATACATATAGGCCCCACCTTTAACGAGAACGAGGATCTCCTCGAAAGCAGGTGGCCGGAAGGTGAAAACAGCTGTATGGACTGTTCATACTTTACATAGAGTTTGAAGGAATTGCATAAACAGTGAAGTACTTATAATAGTTTTGGGCTTCCTGACGACCACCAGGTTGGAGAGGGCGGGTGACCTTTGTTCTTGAGATAGACACTCTGAAACCCACATCTTTCCGACATTTGTTCTGTGGATATGCCATAAATGTCAGTATAGGAATATCTCCTTAAAGGGATTATCGAGGATTAGAACAGCTACTTTCTTACAAAAACAGCTCCTTCCCTCTCCTCAGGTTATGTGTGGTATTACAATTCAGCTCCATTCGCTCTGAACCCCACACCCAAACTGAGGACAAGAATGGTGCTGTTTCTGAAAGGAAGCGGCAATGTTTTTCTAACCCTAGACAATCCCTTTAACAATTGGATAGGCTATACAAGCTACTTCTGCTTCCATTGTATCAGCGCAATATGGGCGACTATTATAGTTGTGCGATGCCCTGGCCCCTGGGGGCCACTTCCGCAGTGCTGGTGTTATGAGCGGGCAATGACCGGGGCAGCTGCAGGGTGTATACTTGTCACGGTATAGGCCTGAGGGCAGCACAGCTGTAGGGCCGGTCTGAGGAATCTGCGGGTGATGATGGGCATGCGATTCTTCGCTGCACTTAGTCAGGGCACCAGTTAGTGGACACCAATGCCAGGGTTCAGTAACAGCGGTTTTATTATAGATGAAGTAACTAGTAGCAACAGTTCTGTCCGGATGCAACCGGGTATATAGCAGGCTTTGACAAATAAAGCAGGAGTGGTGCTGCATAGGCTGTGAGAATACGTGCCGGATGATGGGAGTAGGAGTATGAGAGAAATAGCGTTGCTGGGTGGATTAGCTTGAGAATAATACTTGCTGTGAATCCTTGCAGCGATGAGGAGAGATAATGGAATGACACCCAGATGAGAGAGAAGACTCCGGTCACTTGAGCAGGCAGATACAGCCGAAGACTTGAATACAGCAGCAGAATCAGTCACTCTTCTTATGGTGAAAAGGCTGCAGAGAAGAAGCCCAACTCCTCTGAGGCAGGAGAGGGACGACACACATCCTCCTTGCTTGGAAGCAGGGGGCAGACTAACTTGTTAGGAGGAAGTGGGAGGTCACATGGTTGCTCCTGGCCAGAACTAGTCGGCCATTGGAGGAACCATGGTTACAGGTCACGTGATCAACAGCCTTGCATACCACTGTACACTGTAATAATATACAGGAATACATGAGAATACACATGAGAATGCACATTACCAGAGAATACTAGGGGAAAACCAGCAGCAGTTGCAGTGCAAACACTTACCAGAACAGGCATTGACACCGCAAGAGAAATGGCCATAATAGGAGTAGTAGTCTGCATGTTCTGGGACACTGCATACCTCCCTAGCAAATTTGAGCCGACCTCGGCGAATCTAGAAGGCAGCAAACATGAATAGACTGGACAATCAAACAACAGGAATGAATGATGAGAGTGAGTGTGATGAGGTGTGTGTTTCCCACGCCCAAGGCACAGGTGAGAAGAGAGAGAGGATGAGAAACCCTAGTGGCAGGACTTCACCTAGGGGTGCCTAACGTACTCTGGCGACCAGGTAGCTAGTGCGTGAACCATCTGACGTGTAAGCCAGGACAACATAACTGCTGGCGGGGGACCCTCAATATTCCAGCCAGTTAGACAGTAGGTTTTCTGTTAAATGTGTTACCCTACTGGAGGAGAACGTGAAGACCTGTGTACTATCTTGGCGTGTTTGTGAAATGTCTTGGATACCTGGAAGAGAAAAGAACAAAATAATAAAAGCAAACATACATGGGGGCCCCTTACATACCGGTCAATCATACAACACAATTACTCAATAGGCCAAACACACGAAAGGGTATCCAAGGTGCAATATGTATGGACCAGTGTGAATATTAGGTAAGACTATGTGTGATAACTACTGCGTTGGGACAAGACAGAGGTAAACAAATACTGGAAACAAACGGAAGGGAAACACAAGGGACAACAAATACTGCGAGGTCTTGAGGAGAACTGGCTCACATGAATCTGAATGAAAATCTGAGAAATCTGAATGAAAATCTGAGAAAAATCTGCATACGAACTGGCTCAACTAAATCTTTCCAGCTATAGATATGATAATACACAATAATGAGACTGGATGAGAAAATACACTCCTACATAAACTGGACTTTCTCTGAGGTATATGTAAACTGACTTCTCTTACTCAGAGGAGGAGCTATCTGACTTTGACACTGGAAAATATACTGTTTTACAAAAGAGGCACTCTACTCTGAGGCAATCTATGTAACCTTGTGCTTACTCAGAGGAGGAAATACAAAGACTTCGATAACACTGGAATGCAATAGTAGAATAAGTGCAATAATGAAATAAGTGCAATAATACCCTGTGTGGAACACACAATCACAGGAAAGTGCATTAGGAAGGAATGGGTTAAGTGTCTCTGTTAGGTAGAGTCTCTTTTAGGCAATTAGACATCGTCCATGTAAAAGGCTCTGGGACAGGCACTAGAGAACCTTTTGTTATTGTAAGTGTCCATCAGCTCATGGCTGGTTAGTACAGGGAACTTGGTCAGGAGAACCAGGCACGAACCTTGAACGTTGCATACACTAGAATGGTGAAACAGTTAAGGACTCTGGTCTCTGTAGCGAAGTGGAGGAATTCCTCTGGTAGAGCGCTCAGACCGTCTCAGCGGAGGATCCTCTTCAACAGTGATTGGTGCAGGTACAGGTGGAAGATCACGCCCAGTGTCTGGTTGTAGAGCTGGAGTTGTTGGAGGCACAATTGGAAGTGGAGGGGCCACTGGAATGTGTACAGGGACCGCTGGATAGCCTATGGCCATGAGGAACGGTTCAACTTGGAACATTTCTTCCAGAGAGAGAGGTTTAGCTGGAGCTGCTGGGGGAGCCGGAGGTGTGGATGCAGGTACCGGACACGGTGCTGTAAGGCCCTGTAGGTCCTCCTTAGTGCAACGTTTTATCCTATTCCGGTGCACCGTCTGCGGGGCTAGCCCTGGTTTTTTTACTTCATACACATCAGTCTCTGGGTAAGGGATAGAAGAGATGACATAGGGCTCAGGCTCCCAAAGGCTTTCAAGTTTGTGAGAGCGATGATATTTCTTTAGCCAAACTTTATCTCCCACTTGTAGTGGTGTGGCATTCGCCCTTTGGTTGTAGGCATCCTCTTGGCGCTGCTGAGCTTCCCCCATCCTCCGGTCAACAATTTCCCGGGCATCCTGGATTCTCCTCTGATGCTCCCGAACCCAGTCAGTTTCAGGTAGGGGGTTGAAGGTGTCAGGAGCTTGGACTCCCAGAGCACGGTCCTGAGGAAGTTGGCCTTGGCGGCCGAACATCAGGTAGAACGGGGAGTAGCCAGTGGAACAATGAGTGGTATTGTTATAGATCTCCACTAGTTCATCCAACAAGTGGGGCCACTCTACTCTCTTCGTCACTGAAGCCGTTCGGAGCATGTTGATAAAGACCTGGTTAACTTTTTCACACAGACCATTCCCTTGAGGGTGATAGGCCGTGGTACGGAGCTTCTTACATTCATGGTAGGCACACAGCTCCTGGAAAAGTTGCGACTCGAAGGCCGGTCCCCGGTCCGTCAGCAGAGACTCTGGGCACCCATAGTGCTTTACATACTCCTTGTAAAAAGTAAGGGCGGTGGTCTTGGCGGTCAAGTCCCTGACAGGTACCACGACTACCCACTTGGAGTAATGGTCGACCATGGTGAGGGCGTAGGTATACCCGCATCTTGTAGGGACCAGCTTCACATGGTCCAGGGCGACTAGCTGATTCGGCCGGTGGGAGGTGATTGGATGCAAAGGGGCCCTGACTTCTCTTCCCCCAGCTTTGGAGATATTACAGGCAGGGCACTCGGCACACCAGTTCTCGATGTCAGCCCTCATCCCGATCCAGTAGAACCGCTGTCGGATAGTGGCCTCCGTCTTGTGTACCCCGAAATGACCGGACCGGTCATGGTAGGCATCTAGCACCATCTTAGCGTCTCGTCGGGGAATGAGGATCTGGTGGCACCTCTCCCCGGAGACCGGGTCAAGAGAGTTCCGCAGGATCAGTCCCTTCTGTAGGAAGAGCCTCTTTCTTTGCCTCCAGAGTCGCCTTAGCTCGACATCAGGATAGGGCCTCTTTATCCGCATGGGGACCCGACCAGTAGAGAGGTAGTCATAGATCTCCCCCAGGATGCGGGACTCTTCCTGGATGGTCTGCCACCTGGCCAAGTCTTGCGGGGCCCTAGGTGGAGGCGAAGGCGTTTCAGGCCTAGCTGCATCAATAGCACTCTGGGTAGCGAACCTTTGGTAGAAGGGAGGCATTTCTACATCTTCCCAATCGCTGTCCTCTGGGGCCTCTTCGCCCTTGGGTAGTCGGGACAGGAGGTCTGCATTGACATTAGCCTTGCCACTGCGGTACTTAATTTCAAACTGGAAATTGGCCAGTCGAGAAGCCCACCGCTGTTCCAGGGCGCCCAGCCGAGCAGTGTTGAGATGCGCCAACGGGTTGTTATCCGTATAGATGGTAACAGGGGTGGCAGCCAGGTAGTCCTTGAACTTTTCGGTGACGGCCCACACTAGGGCTAGTAACTCCAACTTGAAGGAGCTATAATTGTTGTCGTTCTTTTCAGCGCCCCGAAGACTCCGGCTGGCATAAGCTACAACTCTCTCTTGGCCATCTTGAACCTGGGACAGCACAGCTCCCAGGCCTTGGAAGCTGGCGTCCGTGTAGAGCCGGAAAGGAAGGTTATAGTCCGGGTAGGCCAGGATAGGAGGCGTAGTCAACAGGCGTTTCAGGGTTTGAAAGGCAATCTCCTGCCGTTCGGACCACTCGACGGGGAGCCGTCGGTTGTAGCTTTCTCGAGGGCAACCCCGGAGTAACTCATTGAGGGGCTCAGCCACTTGGGCAAAGTGGGGAATGAAGCGGCGGTAATAGCCGGCAAATCCCAGAAAACTTCTCACCTCCTTGACTGTCTTAGGGGTATCCCAGTGTTCCACAGCCGAGATCTTCTCTGGATCGGGTTGTATCCCCTCAGCACTCACAACATGCCCCAGATAGTTCACTTGGGGTTTGAGAAGGTGGCACTTGGAAGGCTTGATTTTCAGGCCGTGATCGATTAGGACCTGGAACACTTCAGCCAGATGATGGACGTGATCTTCGTAGGTACGTGAATAGACAATCACATCATCTAGGTAGAGCAGGACACTCTGAAAGTTGAGATGGCCGAGACACCTTTCCATCAACCGCTGGAAGGTAGCGGGGGCGTTGCACAGACCGAAGGGCATGCTGGTGAATTCAAAGAGCCCCATGGGGGTGGTGAAGGCCGTCTTCTCACGGTCTTCGGGTGCCATGGGCACCTGCCAGTACCCACTGGTGAGGTCCAAGGTGGAGAAGTAGGCGGCTGACCCCAAAGCAGCAATAGACTCTTCGATCCGGGGCAAAGGATAGGCATCCTTGTGGGTGATTGTGTTTATCTTCCTATAATCCACGCAGAACCGGATGTTACCGTCTTTCTTTTTCACAAGGACAATAGGGGCAGCCCACGGACTCTGACTTTCTTGGATAACGTTAGAGTCTTTCATCTCCTTGAGCAGTTTCTTGACCTGCTGATAGTTGGCAGGGGGGATTGGCCGATGTTTCTCTTTGATAGGCAAATGGTCCCCAGTGTTGATCCGATGCTGGACCAGATTGGTCTTTCCGAAATCGAGAGAGTGTTTGCTGAAGGCCTCGTGATACCTTTTGGCCACCTTGAGGATGCCGTGGAGGTATTCAAGTGGGGTATTGGCATCGCCAATATGGAGCTCGTCCCACCAAGGGGCGAGAGCCCTGTTTGAGTCCCTTTGAGTGCCACGGATGGATCTCTGATAGGCAATGGTCTCCTCACAGACGATGTCCTCAGGATCGAGTTGGTATAGCATGGCCACGGTGGTGAACTTGGGTAGGTCAGCTGGGGAGTCTCCAAGGTTCACCAGACGGACAGGGACCTGACCATTGGAGACGGTCACCAGGCTTCTAGCGGCCCTGACAAGAGGTTGCCCCTCAATTTCAATAGCATCCAGAAGGGCCACATAGTCAGCATTGTTAAGGCCCGGACGGACCCTGCACCAGATGAGGAACTCACTGTTAGCTGGGATGATGATCGGACGAGCATCTCTAGTGCGGACACGGCAGATTTCTCCTCGAGGATTGGCAAACTTCCGCTGAGCGGTGAGCACTTTAATGGTCTTCTGGACGGCTTGCCTGTACTGAGGAGAAGCACAAGACATAGAGGCATTCAAGGCATCCAACACTTCAGTGAATACATGACGGATAATATTCATGCCTAATACCACGGTCCTACTATCTCCCTGAGCCTCAGTAACAATGATACCCTGACGTGCTAGCTCTTGCTTCCCTATGCAGACAGTGGGTTCCCAGTAACCTAGTTGCACAATAGGACGACCATTACTAGCAATAAGTTTCAGACGGTATTTCTCAACTGGACCTAGGGTTCTCAGATCCCAATGTTCTTCAAACACATGCCTCGGGATAGTGGTAACCTGGGAACCTGTATCTACCAGAGCCTCCAGGGGGACTCCGTCCACCCAGAGAGTCACATGCGGGCATTGTGAGAGGAACCTTGAGAACCACTGTGCTTCCTGCGGGCCTGGATCTCGACCTCCTGGGTATTGGCCCTCGGACCCAAGGGTAGCCCCGTTTAACTGATAGCATTGGGAGCGGTAGTGTCCATGTCGCCTACAGTGGCGGCAATAGGGGCGCTCAGGGGATCTAAGTCTCTGTGGAGGAGGCCGATCGGGAACTGCATACTCAGGGCAGGGGTCCTGTGGTGGTGGAGGTGTTGGATAGGCCCCTTGTAGCCCCCTTAGGGCTTGGCAGAGAGAGTCAACCACTTGCGTAAGGAGAGCAGGGATCGCTGGTGAGCTAGCCGGGATAGACTGTTGGGCAGCTTGTATAGCGGAAACCGGCTGAACCATATTGGGCACTGGAGGTGAGGGTATAGATCCCACCGGGTCCGGGCAATCTGAACCTGGAGTACAGCCGGCACAGGGATTGTCAATGCCAACCACCCTCAGAGCCAGAGTCTTGAAGTCCAGGAAAGGCATTGTAGGGTTTTGGGCAGCTAGCATACGCAGTTGGCTCTGGATGAGTCTAGAGTCCACCCCCTCTATGAAGCGGTCAGTGATCATACTCTCCACAGCCGAGGGGGCTATGGTATCAACCTGTCTCAGGGCCCGGTAGGCAGATTGGAGGGCTAGTGCATAGTCTCTGAGGGTCTCACCTGGCCTTTGTCGTCGGTCATAAAACTTAAGGCGGACCTCCGTGGGTGACTGTACCTCAAATTCTTTACTCAGCCGGGCCAGGATCTGTTGTACATTAGCTTTCTCCGTAGCTGGCCACGACCGCACCTCCTCTGCAGCGGGACCCTCAAGTTGTCCTAGCAGCAACTGCACCTGCTGAGTGGGAGAGAGTGAGACAAGTTCAAGGGTGCGGGAAATTTTTTCCTTGAAATCAGCCAACGTGTGGGGTTCCCCTTTATAACTGGGAAGATTGTTGGGCCCAATGAAGAACGGGACCGCTGCGGTAGCCATAGCAACGGGAGCCGCGGGAAGTCTTCGCCGGGCCATCGGCGGACTGCCGGACCCGTCAGAGTCACTGTGATGGCCGGTGGACATGATGAGGGGTTCTGGTGTAAGGCGTCTGGAAGAAAGCAGAGGTGAGGAGAGCTTGCGGGAACAGCAGGCACCGATAGGCAGGGTGTCCGGGACCGGAGAGGGATAGGGCGGAAGTCAGCACCAACACTTCCGGCGGTCCGGGCACAATCTCCTTCCCTCCTGCAACAGAGGCTTGGATACTGCAGAGTCGGGGCGGAGCTTGAGTGGAGCGCGCGCGAAGACAGTGCGTCACAAGCTGACTTGACCCCTTAGCAGGCCGCAGCGCAGCAATAGCAGAGTCTCTGAGGATGATGAGGGGTAGCAGTACAGTTCTGGGGACACTGACAGTTGGCACAACACAGTCTGTATCCTGTTCGTGACGCCAAAAATGCGATGCCCTGGCCCCTGGGGGCCACTTCCGCAGTGCTGGTGTTATGAGCGGGCAATGACCGGGGCAGCTGCAGGGTGTATACTTGTCACGGTATAGGCCTGAGGGCAGCACAGCTGTAGGGCCGGTCTGAGGAATCTGCGGGTGATGATGGGCATGCGATTCTTCGCTGCACTTAGTCAGGGCACCAGTTAGTGGACACCAATGCCAGGGTTCAGTAACAGCGGTTTTATTATAGATGAAGTAACTAGTAGCAACAGTTCTGTCCGGATGCAACCGGGTATATAGCAGGCTTTGACAAATAAAGCAGGAGTGGTGCTGCATAGGCTGTGAGAATACGTGCCGGATGATGGGAGTAGGAGTATGAGAGAAATAGCGTTGCTGGGTGGATTAGCTTGAGAATAATACTTGCTGTGAATCCTTGCAGCGATGAGGAGAGATAATGGAATGACACCCAGATGAGAGAGAAGACTCCGGTCACTTGAGCAGGCAGATACAGCCGAAGACTTGAATACAGCAGCAGAATCAGTCACTCTTCTTATGGTGAAAAGGCTGCAGAGAAGAAGCCCAACTCCTCTGAGGCAGGAGAGGGACGACACACATCCTCCTTGCTTGGAAGCAGGGGGCAGACTAACTTGTTAGGAGGAAGTGGGAGGTCACATGGTTGCTCCTGGCCAGAACTAGTCGGCCATTGGAGGAACCATGGTTACAGGTCACGTGATCAACAGCCTTGCATACCACTGTACACTGTAATAATATACAGGAATACATGAGAATACACATGAGAATGCACATTACCAGAGAATACTAGGGGAAAACCAGCAGCAGTTGCAGTGCAAACACTTACCAGAACAGGCATTGACACCGCAAGAGAAATGGCCATAATAGGAGTAGTAGTCTGCATGTTCTGGGACACTGCAGTTGCAATTCACGGGCACAATGACCTGAACTAATAGCATCATAGGGATCTCACATGAAAGAAAACCTGTGAAGCCATTGACAGCGGGGCCAATGGAGATTGATGGAGGATTGTGCTGTGAAGGGCTCTGCATCCCCCGTGTTTTATAAATTGGTATTCTCGTTTTTACATAGTACTGCTGGTAAACCTGCTGCTATATGTTTACCATCGGTATATACAGTATTCTATGTACTTATATAACATCAGGGGCTTTATATAATATAATATTTTGTACTTTTAATAAGATTTTTTATTTTTTTTTACATTAGTAAACTATCACACAAAGACCCTGTACTTAAATCTCCACATACAGCGGAAGTGGAACCTTGAATGGAGGGGATCCGCAAAACACATACACAATGGTCTGCATAGCATCTCATGGTTACCATGGAAACAGCCAGAGTCAAGGTTGAGGCCTACACTTTAATGAACAAAGTGCGTAATTATGCAACAATGGATAGAAATTAAATGTATGGAGCCCAGAAAACATGGACTGCACCATTGTACTGCATGGGCGGAGGGAGAAAATGCTACCGGACAATACAATAGATGGGATATAGATTATACAGTGCTCATAGACCTCAGACTCCCTGCTACACTACTCTGTCTACTCTTAGGCTCCTAAATATTAATTTTGTCTGTTTTTAATAGGATTTTTTTTTCCTTTTTATGAGAGTAATATTTAATTTCATTGACAGGGAAATCCACCCATCCCCTCCTCATCAGTGTTATGGTTGAAGGTGTGGATCTGCTGGACCACGGCAAGCGATGGACTAAGCCACACTAGGGAGCAGAGTCCAAGGGGGCCGCTGGTCTTCACCAGAACCCACCTCAAGGCAGGTTGGGCTTGCTACTCTTGGTTGGTTGGCTAGCTTGCGGTGGTGGGCAGGGTGCAGCACTGTAGACAGGACGCAACTAGGAAAAGCAACAGGGAACGGAGGCAGTAAACAGGCTGAAAACACAGACCGTAAGCATGGTCAGAAACGCGGGCTGTGACAGTCAAGACATAGAACATTAACCCTCTCCCGCTGCCACACTGTAAAATGTCACTGCAGCCTATGCCTGATGCTGCAGTGATGTTAATTTTACGATCCAGGATGACACAGGCGCAGGAGCTGCGCCTGTGTCATCCGCGGCGGGTCCCGGTTATCAGTGATAGCTAGAGACCTGGCGCAACTCCGGTGCTGAGAGTTAACCATATAGATACTGCGGTCAGCACAACCACAGCATCTATAGGGCTTTTGACAGAGAATTCTTCCTTTACAGAGGGTGAATTCTCTGTCTGGTGTCCATCGGGGATCTGCGAAGTAATCACAGAGCCCCGATGGTAGCCATGGAAACTGGAAGCCTCAGGCTACCGATTTCCTGCTTACGGAGGCCAGAGGGGGGGGGGGAGAAGGGAAGGCGGGGCGCACGCCCATGAGCTCTTTCCCCTCCCCTTTCTCCCCTGCCGCTGTCACAAGATTGTAACAGCGGCAGGGGACAGAGAACAGGGGGAAGACATAGGGACATCAGCTTATGGGAATATTATGATCCCATAAGCTGATGTCCTAAAACGACCTGGGCATTGAGGAATAAATGACTCCAGGTTGTGAAAGGGTTAAGATAAAGGAATAATCGGGATTAGTAAACAGCCTATGGCTGTATCCATGTTTTTGCTGGACTCCCTAGGGTTGCATCCAACTTCTTCAGCCCTGCTAATGCTGAACGGCTTGAGTTGCACTCATCTCTAATTCAGAGCTTTAGGGGAATTTTACAGCAATTAGTAAAATCCCCTACAGCGCCACCACAGGGGAAATATAGCATTACACTGTTAAAATCTAGCACTAGATCACTGGTAGCAGACCTGCCGCCCTCCTGCTTTGGTAAAACTACAATTCCAATTCTGCCTGGGCAGCCAAAACTTTGCAGCAGCTGGAAGGCCACGAGTTCTGACTGCTATAAAGTTATATTAAGGATTTGCGTGGACATTCACTTTAAGGCTGGCCTGTGCCTGAGGCTTATATGTCTCCCAGGGTCTGACTTACGTCTCCACTGATGTAAGCCAAGATCCCCATTAATGTCTAATTGTGCATGTGAAAATGGATCTAAAATGTTTCAGTAGAAATGATGGCACCAGGAGCCCTCACATCCTGCAGAAAGGCACGACCCACGTGGCGTAGACCGTATCACATCATTTGCTCCATCCATTCATTTTACGTGGCTGTCTCCCCCCCCTCATTCCCGTCCCTACAGTGCTGTGGTGAAATATATTTTGGGCTGCAAGCATCGGGACAGTAAAACCGGCAAACAGCTGTTTCTATCGTTCATGCTCCATTAAATGTTAAACTGTAATACAACGTCGATATCTTATTAAAAAGCAAAAAAAACTGATCAGGCGGGATATTTTTTACCCAAGACTTACTAGGAAAATAGACAGAAAGGGCTAAGTTGTTGAGTGCCAAGCTCTTAAAGGGGATGTCCATTTTTATATTACTTTTGTACTACTCAATCACACAATACTAGAAAAATTACTCCTGTCTTTTATTCATTGCAATGCCCTCCGTAGAGTATTAGTCCCACTCAGATTCTTGTAGGTTGGAGGACTCTATTACAGATACTGGGGTATCTGGGGCCCACCAGAGGAAATAATCCTGGGGGCCCACCAATGAAGAAGCAGTGAGAAACAACTTGTCAGTCAGTGTTAGTGCGGGTTTTAAAGCTCCGGTCTTCTGGTGGGCCAGTTCGACCCTGGTCAGGGATCAAGGGGTGCAAAGCCTGAGCTAAGGCCCTTATTCACACCACCATTTGGGGCTACATGGATGGTGTATGGCAAAGAGGTACTGTGCTGTACCTATAAACTTTAAAAGACCAAAACTAGCCTATGCTACCCAAACAAAACATAGACTAATCACAGTCACTGGCGGACTAAGTTTGGTCTATTTACGTCAAAGGGCACACGTCAAAATACCTTTTGAAGGTGAAACCCCAAACTTCATACGAAGAGGGTTTTAGTTTAAGGATGGTGTAAACCTTCTCTTACTTTGCCTACTTTTTAGGAGATGGATGTGTTAGGAAAGTTTATGAAATTGTACATGAAGAGTGAAGTCCCGTATTGAAGCCATTTAGGACACAGAACATTGGTTTGCCGTTAAGCTCAATATCCATATCAGCCTATTATTGCGTCCTACATAGCTCCTGTGCCCCGATGAGTATCAACATTGCAGTCTCATCACATGTGGCCGTGTAGCCCAAGCCTTATGGTAATTACTTGAGATGCCGGTTTAGACAGCTTCTCCATTATGCTATATATACTGTATATAAATGCATCTCAGATTATTGGCTTGCTAACTTCCCTAGAGAGCTACAGAACAATGACCTGTTCCCGCTTTTACTTGACAGATATATATTGATTTATTTTCGCACAGTCTTAAATGCTTGCAAACAAGCTCAGGTTGAAAACTGCAATTATTTCTGTTTCTGGTACATCGGCTATTTTGGAGTCACTGTTCTGGCAATATATGACTTTTTCATAAAGATAGCTGAATTAACTTGTGGGGGGACAGATGATCCGATACACCGTTAAAGGGATTGTCCTATGAGAGCAACCCCCTTTCTATATGCCCTAAGTAGATATATGAACATTATAGAGGAGGTCCCCTGATCATGCTTAGGTGATATGGACAGGTGGCTGCACAATTGTGCTCAGCTCCTTCATACCCCCTATAGACTTCAATGGAGAGATATGTATATCTTATATTATTATGATTTTTCTCTTTAAAGCGGTGCTTCAGTAAAAAAAAGTTATATAGATTTGTAATTTACTTTTATTTAAAAAATCTCTAGCCTTCTAGTACTTATCATCTGCTGTATGCCCTTCAGGAAGTGGTGTATTCTTTTCACTCTGACACAGTGCTCTCTGCTGCCACCTGTATCCATGTCAGTAACTGTCCAGACCAGGAAAGGTTTTCTATGGGTATTTGGTACTGCTCTGGACAGTTCCTGACATGGACAGAGGTGGCAGCAGAGAACACTGTGTCAGACTGGAAAGAATACACCACATCCTGCAGGACATACAGCAGCTGATAAGTACAAGGAGACTTGAGATTTTTAAATAGAAGTAAATTACGAATCTATATAACTTTCTGACACCAGTTAAATAGGAATAAGCCCACAAGTATAGACTCGTCTGATCAAGAATTGTAGTTGTGCAAGGATAGGCACCCCCTCTGTAACATCCACTGCTGCCCCCTCGACAGTCATCCACCAGAATATAATCAAACCAGGAGCAGGCTGCAAAAAGACTTCCGAGCATGCTGGGCACCTTCTTGTGGATGCCTGATGAAGAAGGCCGGAGAGTCTGTGAAACATGTTGTACATGGCATGAACCTATAAAGGTATTAGAGGAATCCTGTAGAATTTCCCTGTGGCTTCAGCTATTGGGATTGTTAGGGTCCTATTACACGGAGTGATTTTTAACGATTAACGACTAACGATAAACGATCGCAAACGAGATTGTTTATCGTTCACCTGAAATCCTTCACCATATTACACAGAAGGATAGTTGTTAGTTATGTTATTGCGATCGTTACTATGATCATTTATTCCTTCTGATCCCAGCAAAACAATGGGCAATGTGCAATTACACTGAACGATTAGTAAACAAATGCGGAACTTGAGCGAACGAATGTGGAATTAAAGCAAACGATTAACGATAATTTTAGGTTCAGATCTAAATCAACAATCAACCACATACAAACAATTTTTCAATTACACAGAACGATTATCGTTTAAATTCAAACAATATAACGATAATCGCTTCGTGTAATAGGGCCTTTACTCTTCACGCTGAACTGGAGAACCCAGCCAGCCCACAAGCTGTGGCCCTCACACTGTACTTCCTTCTAGAGCTGCTCACTACACATTCTTGCCATCTTACATCACACAGATCACCCACTAGGTGGCGCTGTTTATGAACCGCTGTATCTGTATACCACCGAGTGACTAAATCAAAGAGATCAGTTCTGCTCTGAAAATAAGACTTCTATGAAATGCTATACTTATGCTGGATATACAAAAAGGCTAAAAAGCATTACCAGGTAATGAAGTCTCCCGAGTAGAGTAGTCTATTTATCATAATATAGTAATAGCATAAAAGGATGTTGCCGTCAATGGCGCACAAACTTACTTCCCCCCCTCCTTCCAAATGAGGCCTATTTCTAACTCTGAAAGCGGCTGAATTCTCTAGAAACAGGAGCGTTACAGCTATTATTGTGCTATTTGACACGGAAAAGCGAGTCAGCGATATGCGCTCGACTTTTGGCGTGTCACATGGCGGTAACTAATTGTTGCAAATTACCTTTTTTCCATCTCATCTGCAGCGGATAATTCTGTGACGATGAAGTTTGCCCAGCATGTGTTTGCATTGTGCGACTTGCTTGTGGGGTGGCAGTTTTTTTTTTTTTACACAATACATTTAAAAACCTTGACTTTCTGTCACCAGCCGCCGCTAAACGCAGTGTGAGGTTATATTCCCGGAGCACGGTTTAATTGTCGGAGCGAATTGCAGCCATTCATTGATTTAGAATATCCCTCTGCCCTGCGGATTACAATAATGTATAGCTGGCATGTTATATGTTGTATTATGCCCTTTATTGTACACTAGTATATGATGAAGGACAAGTTCATTGTCACGACCGATTCACTTATTTGTTAAGGTAGCAAAACGCCTTCGAAAACTCGCAAGAGTGTATTCTAAATGGCATAAGCCAACACCTTTGGCTATAGCCTAACTTCCTTAAAGGGATTATCCAGTATTAGAAAAAACACAGCTTCTTTCTTGCAAAAACAGCACCACCCCTGTCCTCAGGTTGTTTGTGGTATTACAATTCAGCTCTATTCAGTTCAATGGAACTGAGCCGCAAATCCCTCACCCAAACTGAGGACAGGAGTGGTGTTTTTTCTGGAAGAAAGCTGCCATGTTTTTCTAAGTCTGAGTAAACCCCTTGACAACTAAGGGCCTTATTCCACGGGGTGATTATCGTTCAGATTATCGTTAAATCGTTCAAATCTAAAAGATAATCGTTCATTTGAATAGCAGTTAACGATTAACGACCGAACGAGAAATCGTTGATCGTTTAATAAGACCTGGGCTTATTTTTATCGTTGCTCGTTCGCATACGTCATTCGCAGTAGTGACGAACGCAATAGCGACGACAAGACGACCGCAAGAACGATCATAAGTAACGATTATCGTTCCATGTAAATGGGTGAACGATTTCAGGTCTTTCGCAAAAGCTGTCGTTTGGATCATTTATCGTTAACGATTATGCGAACGATAATCGTTGCTAAGGACCCTAAGAATTGAAATATAACATGCCTGATCCTTTTTCTGACCTACTGATAGCCCCCTATTGCGCACGAGGAGCCAAGGAGGAAGGTATGTCACTTACCTTCCTCCTCTGCAACGTTTCCATATTGTTAGCAGTTTACTCCTCGGTCCGGAGTACCGTTAAAAGCCCTGCCCCACACCAAGAGCACTGATCCAGGCCACTCTTTCTAATGATAATCAATATAGCTGGTGGGCCAAATTGGCACTCTGGGGAAAGGGCAGCCGGTAATCGGCCAAGTAAGATTGTTTATCGTTTTGTGTAATAGGTGTAATAGTCTGCAGTGAAATCAGATGTTCTGCAACAGCTTTGGGCAGGAAACCGGCAGGAGTGCTGTGGGAGGCGAGCAGGCAGGGTGGGAGAACTGTGATGGAGAGCTAAGGGAAAGCAATGTATTCTGGGACTTGAACAACTACTCAACCAGAATATAGAGAACCAGGATTCATCAGAGACAAAGAGATTAGGCTGCAAACTGAGCACTGGTGGTAACCGCTCCGCTTAGTCCTAACATGCTGAGTCCTAGCTCTATTAGACTAGATTCAAATGTTTTTGGTCCCTAAATATGGAAGATGTGCTACGGGGTTCAGAGCTCCTGGCATCATGATTCATGATGATGCCAGGAGCTCCGAAAGAGTTTAAATCTTCAAATTACTGTACTGATACAGCCACGCAGCTGTATCAGTACAGTAGCGTGAAGATTTAAAGGAGAAGTCCGGCAAAATTTTTTATTTAAGTACTGTATTGCTCCCCAAAAGTTATA
The DNA here is from genome assembly GCF_027789765.1 of Dendropsophus ebraccatus. Taxonomy (NCBI): domain Eukaryota; kingdom Metazoa; phylum Chordata; class Amphibia; order Anura; family Hylidae; genus Dendropsophus; species Dendropsophus ebraccatus. The sequence goes on along the minus strand of NC_091454.1, from coordinate 21,709,741 downwards.
CAGATCACGAATATACATTTATTACGGGAAATACACATACAGTGATTTTTCCCTGCACTTACTACTGCATCAAGGCTTCACTTCCTGATAACATGATGATGTCACTTCCTGGATAACATGGTGATGTCACAACCCGACTCCCAGAGCTGAGCAGGCTGTGGCTGCTTGAGAGGATGATGGCAGGGGGACACTGAGGGACACAGGGCACTGGAGGGACACTGAGCATCCCCCTGCCATCATCCTCTCCAGCAGCCACAGCTCGCTCTGGGAGTCAGGTCGTGACATCACCATGTTATCCAGGAAGTGACATCACCATGTTATCCAGGAAGTGACATCATCATGTTATCCAGGAAGTGACATCACCATGTTATCCAGGAAGTGAAGCCTTAATGCAGTAGTAAGTGCAGGGAAAAAAAGCACTTTATAAGCATTTCCCGTAATAAGTGTATATTGGTGATTTGTATAACTTATGGGGGGCTATCCAATACTTAAATAAAAAATTTTTGCTGGACTTCTTAAAACTATTTTGGAGCTCATAGAATCATAATGATACATGATGCCAGAAGTTCCGTGTTCCAGTCCATGCACTGAACATGTCCTAATTGGCTGGGACCCTAATAAAGTAAAAGCTACACAAGCGCTCACCGTCCATGTAGAAGAGTGGTGCCATTCCTGGAAGACAACCTGATTCTCTTCTTTTAATCCCATAACTTCATATAATTCCTTCCCGTATTCCCCAAATCCTCAAGATAAGACAGCCGGCGTCCTTCAGGAGACACGTAGAACCATCAATGAAGTTAATTCCCAGACTTCTATTTACTGCCTCCACTTAGGCCCCATCCACTATGGTCTTTTTATTTGCTGGTTTGTATTCATTGAATGAGGTTACAGTTTTACTATTGATTTCTTTGTACTCTCCCCACCAGCACACACTGACAAGTACACAAACACGAACCTTGTCGGCAAAAAAGCTTTAATCCAAATTCCACCACCTCTGGGATCACATCCTCTCTCCACCTGTCTAGACGGATAAAGAAGTGGTACGGAGCCTAATAGGAAATAATGACAGGTATTTTGTTAGCTATTATGACCTGTCAGACGATTTACGGAATCTGGGGATGGCAGACCTGCAGAACCTTACGTGAAAATGCCATCTGTGCTCGTATAGGGGGGGTTGAGGTGTCGGTGGCCACGGGGTTGAATCCGATCTTTTTATCCGCCAATGCCGCCATTTGTGTTTATGAAAATATAAAACTAATAAGTCCCCGGGGGATGAAATATAATTCCATTTACTACTTGTTGTGTGAGTTCCCATTTTTCAGTAAAAGTGACAAGAACAGCGGAGCAATTATATATAATTATCTTACTTAAGAGGTGCCGCCTGTCTCACCGCGCAAAAGTAACAACTTGTTAAATTTATCATTATGGTTAAATGAATAAGTTAAAAAGTGGATAAAAATACAAAGCTAAAATGTGCTGAATTATCTAAAACTCTTGCGCCGTTCCTCTGTTATTTATCCTGAAATTAATAGAGACAAGTAGGTGTTACCAATTCCTATGAGGTGTTTCCCTATACACTTTGAGGCTATGTTCACACTACGTAAGTTCCATAGAAATTTCTGCGGTACTTACATAGTGCTGCAAGCTGAGGGAATCCCGGACAGAGTTTATACACATGGTGGGACATTTAATAAGTCCGACGTTTTTTACACCGGACTTAAAAATATCCCCGCATATCCAGCGCTACGGGGATTTATGTAGAGGCGGACTGCCTCTACATAAATCCCGTGCGCTCTGGTGCGCACAGCCGAAAACCTACGCCAGCTGAGGGCTGGAGTAGGTTTTCGGCGTATCTTTAAGTGCAAAAAATGCTGAATCGCGCGGACTGTGAGTCCGCGCCCCCCGTTCTGCCCCCTCCACACCCCCTCCCCGCCCCCTGGCGTACCCGCCGGAAAGACCGATTTGCGAATATTTTATTCGCAAAACGGCCGATTTGCGGATAAAATATTCGAAAATCGGCTCTTTGCGCCGAAAAAAAAAAAGATACGCCACATGATACATGTCCCCCATGGTATACACTCCCTAGCGGCGCTGCAAGAAACCATGTCAGTCAGTGACAGTGGGGAGTTCTGATGCGGATGATCTTTAGCGCCGCTGAGTTCTGATGTGGGCGCATCTGTACGTGCCCACATCAGAACTCCCCACTGCACACAATAGACATGCAACCTCCATTGTTAGAACTGACAGGGTTTCTCACAGCGCCGCTAGGGATCCCGGCCGGAGTGTACACCATGTGTGTACACTCCGGTCGGGATTCGCTCAGCCTGCAGCACAACGTAAGTACCGCAGAAATCACGGCCAATGTAACAACGGCCATGATTACCACGGAACTTGCGTAGTGTGAATATAGCCTGACACTGTGTATGTAGACTAAATGGAACATCTTGTATTTTTTGTTGTTTTTGTGCCCAACCAGTGCTGATCTTGTCACCCATTAAGACATGAAATGATTACGCCCAGTTGTCAATTAAGTAGCACTAAATCTGGCCATTATGTGACTTGTAAATGGCTTTTTTCAACATATTTTGTTCTGCAAGTTGTCTTTTAGCTGTCTCTCTGCAACATGTGTGTGTTCCCAAGCACCTCCCTCCCCCATAGACTTATATGGCTTTTAATATGATCCCTGAGCTGTGTCACTAGTAAACAAAAGTCATTCTAAGCTGATTTTCACAGTGAATGAGAGTCTAGCAGGGAGGCGAGGAGACGGAAGATTTAAGACATGTTCAGATATCTACAATATAGTTCAGATATCTACAAATAAAGTCATTAGGTGCCCATGCAAATTAGGTATATGTTGCCAAACCTGCTAATTTTAATAGGATCAGGCAACCATCTAACACAGTCATGGGGAACATTCGGTCCTCCAGCTACAATTTCAATCATGCCTGGGCAGCCAACTATAATACGAGTGAATATAGGAAACATTGTAATATATCTTATCAGACAAAAATGTTTCATTTTTCTGTTATCAAGGATCTTTCCTTTCTCCTCTAGACTGCCATCTTTTCGTTTGCTGGTTACAACTTAGGGATCAAATTAAAGGTTGTTGCCATCATACCTGGACAGACAAATATAGTACAAGTGAATATAAGAAACGCTGTAATATATCTTATGAGACAAAAATGCTTCCTTTTTATGTTATAGAGGATCTTTTCTAATCCTGCTAGACTTATTTTATTTTTGTTTGCTGGTTACAACTTGTAGCAGATTATAGATCAAATTAAAGACTGTACAAGTCTAAGGGGTATGGAAATTAGGGAAGACTTAAAGGAGCGGTAAAGAAAGAAGGGGTGTCGTGGATTTTCGACATGTCCTATTCTAGAAGCTGCTTATTCCCCTCTCCATATAGAAACACATGTTCGGCCAAGCATGCATGTATCTGAGGAAAATGATAGGGATAGCTATAGGCCAATTGGGTTTTTCTCATACGTCACATGACTGCCCAGTCACACAAGCAATAGTGATGTAATCAGAATGACCTGTAGATTACATTATCCAGAAGGCCTGTCAAATAAAAACGATGGAAGTTCCCCTTTAAGTAAACTAGACATCACAATAATGACTTATTAGCCGGGTAAATGGAAGCACCCCCCTCCTGTATGTACGGAGTGCAGTGATCCTTTATCCACTTCAGGCAATGACTGGAGTCACATACAGTAAAAAGGAGTCCATAAATGTGTGACACGCTGATGTATGTGGTTTTATACACTGCATTAATGTACGGTACTATATCACTTATTGAAGAGAACTGCTTTTAAATCCATTATTAATACCGAATGACTAATGTAAATTCTGGGACTTTTTTTTGTCGTGATTAATGTGAATTATTTCCTCCATGCAAAGTTAATGTAAATTTTAATGCACTGTATATTATAAAGGGGAAAGGCATACATTATAATACTCTGGTTAAACCGTCTCTGCGGAATTTGAAGGGACGGCTGTGAAGGATCCGCGGTATCAAGGAGGCTTTTGCCTTATGACGAGAGTTTGTAAGATAGATGAGTAGTAAGCGATACGGCCAACGTTATATCTCCCACAAGGGCTGTCACCATGCCTTTTTTAAAGGAGAAGTGCGGCGAAAGTTTTTATTAAAGTATTGTATTGCCCCACAAAAGTTCTTCAAATCTACAATATACACTTATTACGGAAAATGCTTATAAAGGGCTTTTTTTCTCTGCACTTACTACTGCATCAAGGCTTCACTTCCTGGATAAAATGGTGATGTCACTTCCTGGATAACATGGTGATGTCACTTCCTGGATAAAATCGTGATGTCACGACCCGACTCCCAGAGCTGTGCAGGCTGTGGCTGCTGAAGAGGAAGATGGCAGGGGGATGCTCAGTGTCCCTCCAGTGCCCTCTGTCCCTCAGTGTCCCTCTGCCATCATTATCTCCAGCAGCCACAGCCCGCACAGCTCTGGGAGTCAGGTCGTGACATCACCAGGTTATCCAGGAAGTGAAGCCGTGATGCAGTAGTAAGTGGAAAAAGGCACTTTATAAGCATTTCCCGTAATAAGTGTATATTGGTGATTTCTATAACTTTGGGGGGGCAATACAATACTTTAATAAAATTTTTCGCCGCACTTCTCCTTCAAAGGGGTTTACAGGCTTATAAAAACATGGCCGCTTTCTTCCTGCACAGTTTTGCAGCCAGTTTTTTTATGACTACCTATAGATAATTATTCATTTGAAGGAACAGCAGAGACTGCCACTTATCCCTAGTAGTGGCTGAAATGTATATGCAGACATGTCTTCCCTTGGTAATAACATGGATAGGGATGTTAGAAGCCAGGAAATTTAAAAGAAGGAGTGGTCCCTAAAAAAAATCTGCATTCTCTATAAAAATCTCTATATATACATAAAGCTCCCCCTAGTGGTGGCAACAGTCATTTGAAATGTATATGTTGGTGAATTTTTTAGATTTACTGGGGAATTTTTGTTTTTGAGGGAAGTGGCATCATAGATTTTAGAAAAAAAATCCCATAGGTATGACGCAGATGTTGGCACATTTTGGCGGTATTATGGCATAAGACAGTTGCAAGGGGCCATACTGTACATCTGGATGTCTTAAAGTAATAGAAAAAGATGCCGACTTTCTTCCAGAAACTCAACCACTTTTGCCCTCAGTTTGGGTGTGAGGGTTTTACAGCTCAGTTGAATGGAGCTGAATTGTAATACCACACACAACCTAAGGACAGGGGTGGCGCTGTTTTCCAAGAAAGAAACTGCTTTTTCAAATCCTGGATGACCCTTTTAAACCAACCTGATTGGCTGCTAAAAGTTTATATTTTAGGCAGTTCTAAAATTCTCTAATGGAACACTGCTCATATCTGGTTGCTGTAGCGCGGAGGCAGTATTACATCTCTCAGGCTGGGTGACATAGATATTATAATATCAGTATCAGTCGTATTTTACTTGTCACATTTTGTCACTGAAATATTTTATTACCTTCTTCAAAGTAAATTTTCGCATCCGATGGAAAATGATGATCACGTTTCTTATAACAGCGCAGGCTACAAATCTTTTCAATGTCAGACAATGGCTTGTTGTCCCCATAGCCCATATAGTACAGAATAGGTTGTGGGCACCCAAATAGTTGCATTCATTTTATCAATGTCATGTGACATCCCACACACATTCCTTCAGGGGCTCGTCGCTTAACGCGGCCCACCCTTTAGGAAGCATTTCTCCAATGTCTTTAATGTAAAGTTTATACAGAAGAAAGTTTTCTTCTTCTATGAAATAATGACAGACGTCTGGGATATATGTAAAATGAGACAGGCTATGTATCGGATAAGAGAATCATGAGTAATGAGGTTCTTTGTCTTATTGTTTTCGTTTTTATATAAAAGTTGGGTGACTCCGTAAATACTTATACCGTTTTTTTTTTTTTTAAACTTTGGATAGGAAGCCCGCTTAGCTCCTGCGTTTTGGTACACCTGAGCTTTTCCACCTAGAGGACATTGCTATCCCGCTGGGTCTGAGCGGGCCTCCTATCCATAGGCTTCATCTTCATTTGCTGTTGTTGGTCCTGGTTTAGTTGCAGTCAGGGGCATAACTACCAATGTAGCAGCCAGAGCGGCTGCTATGGGGCCCGCCGCATCAAGGGGCCCCAAAGTCCACTCCTGCAATACCCTGAGCTGTCATTATTTACAGCACCCAGTGGCTGAGCAGGCCTCCTGGGTTCTGCAAATGTCCCTATAACTGCAGGCACTCCTGACCAGCACTTGCACTTATGCAGTTATGACTACACTTGACGGCTTAGTGGTGAGTCAGGGAGGTCCCACAAAAGTTTGCTATGGGGCCCAGCCATTTCGAGCTACGCCCCTGGCTGCGGTTGTTTTGAAAGCTCTGCATAGAGTTGTGCCTATTTATTGCAAACTCTAAAGGGTGAGTTCATGAGAACTACACCTTCACTCTCTGCACTCCCCTCCCTGGCGATATAGCACCAGGAAGCGCCCTTCACTTTTGCTTCTCTTCTTTAGTATTTTTTTGCTTTTTAAGATCCCCCCCCCAAGTGCTTCTTATAAAGCAAACATGCCCGTACCAAATTTTGTCGTGCCGCTCTTCCCTCTGCCGGCCTGCCTGACCGCCCGGGACCCGTTGCTAGGCCGTCGCCCACCCTTCTCAAACCCCCGCTGGCTGCTGGTCCAGCAGCCTTCTGTGAGAGCATGCACCTGCCGCTGCTACTTCTCCAGGACTAAGGGCTCACCTCCACACACCTGCCCGAAGCGATCGGCCTCAGTTCATTGCCGATCTGGCGGTGGTCAGCACCAAGTTTAAAAAACCACTGCTCCAGTCCTCTGTCCTTGCCCTATGCTCCCAACTCCTGTTCTCTGACCCTGTCCCTGCCCTCTGCTCCCAACTCCTGATCTCTGTCCCTGTCCCTTGTCCCCTCCCCTATCAATGTAGCTCAGCTGTTATACTGTGGTGGGACAATTGGTTTACAAGTCTACACCATGTCACTCGATGTAATGTAAAGTGTAGAGCTTTAAGCTCATTCTGTCCCAGCTCTTTCCACATGACCGAGACTGACCTCAAAAGAAAGTCTATGTAACAGTGCCAGACGAGACTCACCAGCAGTGCTGCCAGACGACTCACCAGTAGAGATGATCGAACAGCAGGAATTTTCAGGTTCGTTCGAACTCGAATCATCGATTTTGAATGAAAAGCCAATGGTTCCAGTTCGAACGAACCTGAAAATTCCCACTGTTCGACCATCCCTACTTACCAGCAGCACTGTTCGTTCCTCTGCTGTGCTCCATGCTCGTCCTGGGGCTGCTCATGTCTTCCGGCATGTTCTTCCAGGGGGGCTCTTGTGGCTAGAAGTGCAATGCTTCCTCTGGCTACAAGAGAGACTGGCAGGGCAAAGAGCCATTGGTGGCAGATGTGGGTGCTGTGAGCTTTAGCTACCATGAAGGCAGACCACAAATCATCTGATGGGGAGCCGGGCCCCCTTGCTGCACAGGTCCAGTAGCAGTTGCGTGGTCTGCCTCGATGGTAGCTGCACCACTTCAAGAAGCAAGTTCACATGAATAAAAACCATCTTAAAAAAACGCTTTAAAATGCTTCTATTCTGTTTTTTTAATGTTCTTTTTACTTTGGACTATTTTTTTTTTCTTGCCTGGTTTTTGGCACAAAAAGTGTTTTTTAGGCCTCCCAATGATTTCAGTGGGATGAAAACAGCCCTGTTTAGAGTCGGAACCTCACTAAAGAAGGCCACTTATTTTACTGCTGCGGGCTTACACAGCTATTCACTAGGCTACCACTCCACTTCATTTTTTTTGTGTGTGCTTTTTACAGTTAAATGATTTTTTATGTCTTTATTTTGATGTATGTCCCTGGGGTGCAGCGAGTCCAGTTTGTTTTCTTCCAAACACTTTCAATAGCAATAAGGTACTTTAGGATGGATATGCAAATCACGCTGCTGTCTAACAGTAAGAGATCATTTAATTTTGTTTTAGCGTTCTGGTTTGTAACCAGGAGCGGCACAAGGCATGTCAGCCTTCCAGGTAGACATTAAGAATTAATTTAGAACTACTCTCTCTAATGTGCACGAGTGACGATAGTAAACGCCAAACAAGCCTCGTCCTCGCATTAATATAAAATGTCACAAAAATAAAGGTACTTGATAAAATCATTCACCCCATTGAGCGATCCGCCATAGTCTAGACATCAATAGCGACGCTGTAATCACCGTTCCCACTCACCACTTGGTGCTGCACTTAATGCACTTGGAAGCCGCTTTTTTGGTGCTCGTTCGGCTATTACAAAAGCGTTAAGTGTAAACAGATTGGTCCTGGGTACATAGAAAAAAAAAGATACTAAGCATGTAGTATATCACAATGGTATAGAACACAGCTCTCGGCTCTGTTTGTTCTCTTGGCCTGTTATTTCTTTGTTGAATGCGATGTATTAAGGCGAGCAACCAAAAATGTATTAGGTTTAGACATTTTCCACTTCAGTCGAAAGTAACTTGCAAAATGGAGCCATACATCTCACAATGATCTATGGTTATACATGGGGCACGTCCATAATTGAAAAGTTTTTTTGTAGTTATGTAAGAAGTCCAACTTACTTCTGAACCAGCATGACTTTAGCTTTATTGTATTCAAGAGTCAAAATCCCATCAAAGGCAATACCTGACGCATACTGCACAGGTCTAACACATTTCGGACATAGACGTATCATTAATAATTGATTAAAGGTGTGTCTATGTTCGAAACGGGTTAGGGGTCAGCTGGAATAAATATAGTAGTGAGCTGGATTAAAGGGGACTAGAAAGTTATACAGATTTGTAAATTACTTCTATTTTAAAATTCATCTTTCCAGTATTTATCAGCTGCTGTATGTCCTGCAGGAAGTGGTGTATTCTTTCCAGTCTGACATAGTGCTCTCTGCTGCCCACTCGCTCCATGTCAGGATATGTCCAAAGCAGGAGAGGTTTTCTATGGAGATTTGCTACTACTCGCTTTAGGCTAGACTGACCCAAACGTTACAGGCCGACAGTAGTACAAAGTGTATGAGGACCTTGGGTAACAGTTTAAGGCAAATGATGACCTCCCGACTTTCCACTGAAAGAGGATGTCGTTGGAGATAAGGGTCAAGCGCGTTGGATTTTCACCGCCCAACCCTATTGTTCCGAAGTAAACGTGTATGGCCATCTATAGATCTAATCAAAAATATGTCCGGTGACTACAACAAAGATGGACGGACATAAGATCTGGAGAGTAGCCCCCAAAATCGTTTCCCTCATCATGTCCAAGGTTCCCCTGTTAATAATGTCTACCTAGATTAGATTTAGCAAAAATATGACTGACATGGCCTTCTTGGCTGTCAACACAGTGCCAGTTCATCTATGAGTTAGTTTGGTTGCTAGGGATGTTCTTCCTAGCAACCAATCTTCTTTTAACAAAAATGTCAGGCAGTAGGTCCCTAGCAACAGGTCTACCTAAGAATTATTCTTGAACTGAGGACGGAGAAGCGCATGAAGGCTCGAGGGAGTCGATGGAGCCTAAACCATGGGGGAGATTTATCAAACATGGTGTAAAGTGAAACTGGCTCAGTTGCCCCTAGCAACCAATCAGATTCCACCTTTCATTACTTACAAACATTTTTGAAAATGAAAGGTGAAATCTGATTAGTTGCTAGGGGCGACTGAGCCAGTTTCACTTCATACCATGTTTAATAAATCTCCCCCATGTGTCTACTTTTTTACATCATTATTAAAAATTTACTGACTTAAATAACTTCTGACTAAACTTCTGCCTGGTTGATGACAATACGGCCTTGCTTGCGGCTTGCTTTGGTATTTGCTGGCTAATGTTTGTTTACTGCCGGCAGCTATCATCCCCAATCCTCCCATCTACATGTATTCAGCTCAGCCAGAAGTGCTTGCTCTTTTCTCTAGAGGATTGGGGTTGAACGGCTGCCTGACAATCCTAAGTGGCCGATCTGAACGCCCATCAAGCAGTGATGCGCCAATGGCTTTTGGCAGCTTGCTATAAACATTAGGTTGTCTAGAGAGCTCAGTAAAAACATCAAACCCCCCATTTTTAATCTTCTATGCAATATGTTGTAGTCAAGGCGTCAATAGTGTAAGGTCATGGAGAATATCAGTGTTCCCATCTATTATACATGAGGTTGCTAAAGGTTCACTATACATGTAGCTGTCCGCAAAGCAGATAGTGAACGTATATAGATCAGTGGCTGTAGATGACACATGAATAGAATATATATATTTGGAAGTTAGAGTGACTAAAATGTCTTCTTAAAGGGAACATGTCACACTGAAAATGCAGTCTGATCTATCATCGTCATAATATAAAGCAGGAGTTGCTGAGTAGATTGATATATAATTTTATTGGGGAGATTCAGTATAACTTGTAAGGTAAATGCTTGCTCTTTCTGGCCTTAAGAGTCCAGTGGGCGGTTCTAGTTAGTGACTAATGACTCCCTTTTGTAAACAGATACAGGATAATATGTTTATGATTAATAAGACCACGCACTGGGCTCCTAGGCGGATAGTCGTAGTCAGCTAGTGACAGCTTTACTTGTATGAGTATACATACAAAAATACTGTCCGTCTCCAATAGGGCTGCCTACTAGACTCTTAAAGGGAAAAATATGAAGGGAAGCTTCTTAACTTCATCCTTGCCATTGTTTCTGTACTGTTCTGTCCATGGCCCCATTCTTACAGGAGAGAATGACATTGACAGACAGAGGCTCAAATTGCTCCTCACTTTTTTGTCAGTGTTTTACAGTCAGTTCAGAGCCCAGAGGGGCCTCCTATGAGTCATGTGCCATCGAGCAGCCACCTACCCTGCCCAGTGAGAAAGACGGCTCTGCCCTAATGTTCATCAGAAGGGTCAGGTGGTGCAGTGGACTGGGGCGGTAGTCCTGCCCCCAGTGCACCAAAATGCCTTATTAGCATAAAGATTAAACTCCTAATTGTATGGAAACGCCACTAAGGGGACAACATTTATCTAAAATTTTTCGCAATATTTTCCCTAGTAAACATTTTATCAATTTGCTTAGCTCCTTCTACTTGCTATAACAGAAGTAAGGATATACATACACTACGATAAAGATAGGCCAGGTAGCTGCTATGGGGTTCTTGAAAAGAGAGGCCCAGCCCTTGTTGATGACATCCCCTTTGCTATTGGATTGGGAACCAGTGCAAGCCTTCTCTTCAAATCAGTGTTTGTCTACGATTATGTTCCTAGTCGGCCCGATCACTTTAGTAGATCGGCACTTATTTATTAGACCTATTACATGGCCGGATAATCAGGCAGTAAGGGCTGCATGGACATTTTTAGCATGCCCTAACACCTGACACCTAATCTTTTCCCGCTCCCGGTCTTTTCTCCTGTGCTCTGCAGCTTCCCGGTCCCGGCGGCAGCAGCATTAGAGCGTCCCGACTCGTCCGATTATGACACCATGTTATAGGGTCCTTAGAAGCCTTAGAACATCACTGGGGATTTAAACCAAGCCAGAAAACTCTCCTGGAAAGGAGAGGTTACCCATCTGTAGACAGCTGTTTTGGGGTTGTTGCCTTTGTCAGTACAGAGCAGGGTGCTGGTTGGTTTTATCATCATGGGGTCACAGGGGTAATGTTTTTATGATGCTCTCCTCAAGGAGAAACACTACTCCCTTTTGTCCCTACACCAAGGAACAAGGGGTTATTGGCCCGATGAGGGTAAAGATTAATTTTGATCTTGTAAGTTCACTAACGCTTACACCTATTTCCTCCATCCTATAAATCCCAAGTACTCCATGTGAACCGTGACGTAATGAGGGAATCCATCTTTCTCTATAGATGCAGGTTGGGATAAAGGAAATATTACAAGCCGCAGTAATGCTGATTATTCAGAATCCCTAACTAGGATGGATGACTCTGTACCAGCAGGACATATTGAGATCCCAGCTTATAAATGGGTAATGACATTTTTGCTACGTGTGGGTAGGCTGCTCACTGGAGGGTGGACGAGTGAGTTGTAAGGATCACTAGAGATGTAAATGATACATCGGTGCCAGCTCCCCAGCACGCCGACTGATCCGGCGTCTCTCCAGACTGTCACATATGGCTGTCAGAAGACCCTCGTGAGATGGGGAAGACGGGAGGGACGGAGAATAATCTGCAAATGAAACTACAATTAAATCTTTCTGCTTCATTTATTGGAAAAGCATTGGAGAATATTGTATATCATGTAAAGAAACATTAGATTCAGGTTTACATTGTACGAACCAGAAGGGAATTTACTATGTGTGGTCTATGGCTATGCAAACTCTATGGTCTTATATCAGCCCTTTATCTGGTCCCTGTATACTAGCCATAGCCTTATAAACTGGTCTCATAAACTGGATGCTCGTCCTAACCCTTGTATGCCAGTCTGATGGTCTCTGTATACTAGTCCTGGTCCTGTATGCTGGTCTACTAGGCCATGTATACTAGTCCTGACCCTGTATGTTGGTCTACTAGGCCATGTATACTAGTCCTGGTCCTGTATGCTGGTCTACTAGGTTATATATACTAGTCCTGGTCTTTTATGCTGGTCTACTAGGCCATATATACTAGTCCTGTCCCTGTAATCTGGTCTACTAGGCCATGTATTCTAGTCCTAGCCCTGTATGCTGGTGTACTAGGTTATGTATACTAGTCCTGGCCCTGTAATCTGGTCTACTAGGCCATGTATTCTAGTCCTAGCCCTGTATGCTGGTGTACTAGGTTATGTATACTAGTCCTGGCCCTGTAAGCTGTTCTACTAGGCCATGTATACTTGTCCTGGCCCTACTAGGCCATGTATACTAGTTTTGATCCTGTGTGCTGGTCTACTAGGCCATGTATACTAGTCCTGGTCCTGTATGCTAGTCTACTAGGCCATATATACTAGTCCTGGCCCTGTATGCTGGTCTACTAGGCTGTGTATACTAGTCCAAGAACTGTGTATTGATAAATTTGAGTCCTAGCTCTATATTCCGGTCTAATGGTCCCTGTGTACTAGTCCTGTATTTAATATTTTAGTGTATTTTTAAAGGGAAACTATCAGCAGCTTAGATTACTCTAACCTGCTAGTAGCCCGCTATAGCGCTGGGGATCCTGAGAGGAATGCATGTGTCTTACCTTCCCCCCTCCGCGCTGGTCCTGCGCTGTTAGTTGCAGTAAACCCGGCTCCGGAGCACCCTTAGGAGCAGAAGAAGGTGACTACAGTAAAACTGCACGGGACAGCGCCGAGAAGGAATGTAAGAGACATACCTTCACCCTCAGTGCCTTATGCATAATAGGGACATATCAGCAGGTTAGATTTTCAAACCTGCTGATTGTTCCCCTTTAATTGCAAAATCACATCCAAACTGGAGACAAGAATCGTGCTGTTTCTGTAAGAATGCGGCCATGTTTTTCTAATACTGGATAACCCCTTTAAGATAAAAAGGTTAAAAAAAAAAAACAACATCCAGAAAGCAGAAAGCTGATTTTTATGCACAGGCATCTGTTTTTTTATTTCCAACCCATAAAACTGGTCAGACTAAAGCGAATGAAGCCGATAAGGTATCTCATCTCCCTTTCGGTAACAATACCTTTCTTTGAAGACCACTTGCGCCTTGATGTTACCTAGAATCTCATCTTATCACGCTTATAAATAATTCTGCATTTCACGCTTATGGATTTGCTCTATACAAAGTCCCTGAGTCCTTATAAAAAAGCTTGGATTTACTTTTCGGTTTTACTGCTCTGTGTTGCAGGATGGAATGGGGAACCTGAGAATCACAGAAAAGGGTTTACGGCTTGAGGGAGATTCTGAATTCTTGAAACCTCTATATGCCAAAGAAATCCGCTCCAGGCCGGTGAGTATAAATCAGAATATCTTATCCCTAACTATTGTTTTATACAGCATTTTTGGGCAATGCCGCTATCAGGACGGTACCGGTGTTACTCATAGAGGCACATGCAAAAAAGAGGGGGGTCATAGTAACCTACCTACCTGCTAAGGTTTATCTATAAGGCTATGTTGACACACAAAATGTTGCCAATTTTTTCAATTATCTTCAATAGGGAAATTAAAATCTGCAAAAAAATCTGCAATCTGTTTTCTTTTCCATTCGTTTTTGCAAAAAAACTGATGCAATTGTGTGCATCCGTTTTGATCCGTTTTTTCACTGACTTTCATTATAAAAAAAAAAAAAAAAAAGACGGATCAAAACGCATCCTTTTTCTTTTTTTTTAAATGGGAACCTGTCCCCCCCCCCCCGGCCGACCCGCCCCCCCCCCCCGCTCCGCTAGAGACCCTTATACTTACCCCGTGCACGAAGTCCCGCATCAGAGATGAGTCCAACGCTCATAGAGAATGACGGCCCCATTCATTCTCTATGAGCGTCGGACTCATCTCTCATGCGCGCGTGCTGGGCTTAAAACAGTGATATCACGTGGCGGGAGCGGCTCCAGGAGCGGGACTTCGTGCACAGGGTAAGTATAAGGGTCTCTAGCGGGGAGCGGCCGGGCTCTGCCCCGGCACAAGGGGTGACAGGTCCTCTTTAACGTACACAAAAACGTACTTGACCTTATTTTTGTGTACGTTAAAAAAACTGATGCGTTTTGACTCGCTTTTTTTATGATGGAAGTCAATGGAAAAACGGATGCACACAAATGTATCATTTGTTTTGCGAAAACGGATTAGGAAAATGGATTGTAAAAATTGACTGTGAACCCAGCCTAACCCTTAAAGGGGTAAAAACATTAAAAAAAAGTTATATATAAAAACTTCAAGTGTTCCAGTACTTATCAGCTGCTGTATGTCCTGCCGGAAGTGGTGTATTCTTTCCAGTCTGACAGCTCTCTGCTGCCACCTCTGTTTATGTCAGGAACTGTTCATCCCCATAGAAACCATGTCCTGCTCTGGACAGTTCCTGATATGGACAGAGGTGGCAGCAGAGAGCACTGTGTCAGACTGGAAAGAATACACCACTTCCTGCAGGGCATCCAGATATAACTGGATTGTCTGAATAATACAAGGCAGAACTGGTCCTCCAGAGCCATAGACACTCTTTGTATTCTCTCTCCCTGATAACAATACAGAACAGGGACCCCCCTCTCTATTAACACCACTAAAGCAAACAACCCCTTTTAATAGTAAAATAAAATGTGATTATTATCGGCACGCGTTACCGCTTCCTGGGTACAGTTCACAAGATCGCAAGTGTTAGATTGTGACTACCTCGCCTATTTATCGTCTCCTCCAGAGGCTTGTTCATAAACGTAATATTTTTACATGTGAGAAATGGGTTCAAATCCCAAGCGAGGGAGGGCTATCTATTTGCTGCCATTGCGTTGAGCCATCCATTAATACTGTAACTGTTCACTTGTAAATTATTATTGCCTGCAGGTGTAAACAGCAGGTTTGCTAGAGCCGTCCTTGGGGACGTAGAGTCACTCCGGGTTTTCGGCATAACAAGTGAATCTGCAATCTCGGGCGCCTGCACTTAGAGGCTTTAAAATTCAATTAAATGAAATCGACCAAGAGAAGAATTCATGTTATCGTTTCTTTTACTTGCTTCTCTATTAAAACATTTTTATTGACACCATATTTCAAAGGACCCTGTTAGGCGAACGGACGTTTTCGGAGTGGCCGACTAAAAAGATCAGATTGAAATTCCTATTTTAGTTTATTGGTTTGAAGAGAGACCCAATCCCAGTACTAGTTTACCCCCCACCTCCAAAAATACTTGCCACTTGTTTCCCCCACCATATGCTCCTTGGGCCCAATGGCAGCAAAGAATTCTATACTCATGAGATTGGCCAACAACTATCCCTTTCTGGTAAGAGCTGGTTTGGGCCAAACATTCTTGTGTTCTGAATAGAGACAGTGTGGTAAGATCCCTCTGACAACACCCTATCCCGAAACAGTAGAGTTGAGCAGGCTTCAAATATCCATGTTTTTCAGGACTCCCTACACATCCAACTTCACCAGCCATCAAATGCTGCACACTTGTGTTCGAATGAACTCAAAGTTTGCTTAACTCTATGCAGTTCTTTCCTCCACCAACATTATTTGTTCAGGGAGAATCAGGAGGCCCTTATATATATTAAATGGTTAACCAATTTCACCAAATTCAACAGGTTTACGCAACACATGACCAATGGGGGCCTTTAGGCTCTAAGCACATTCTATCAGACCCCTATGCGTGCCAGGAAAAGCTTCCAAGATATACATCAAATTTATCCATAAAGATCCCGATGGAGGCCAAAAGACTGTTTGGGCTGGAATACATTGATTTACCTTTTTTGTAAGATGATGCAAAACACATTTTACAGCTGGAGTCAATTGGCAGCGTACATTGGCATACAGCAAGAATTTTGCCAGCAGTATAGCACTAGAAATGTGCTAACTGAACCCGTTGAACCTGAGTTCGCCAAAAGATCGGTTCTGAAACAAACTGAACTTTGGCCAAGTTCGATAGAACCTTTAGGGTACTATTACACGGCCCGATAATAACTGTAAACAAGCGCCGATCTGCTAGATCGGCACTCGTTTACTGGGCCTATTACACGGACCGATAATCGTTTAACAAGGGCTGCATGGACATTGTTACCGATGTCCTTGCAGCCCTTGCTTAAACTGCATACATTACCTTTCCATGGTCCAGAGCTCCCCTTGCGGTCCGCTTCTCCCCATTCGCTTCTCCCCGCCAGGTCCCGACAGTGATTGGCTGAGCGGCCTGTCAGACAGCGGCTTAGACAGGCCGCTTTGAACCTGCAGCGCGCGGCATCCAGGGAGAAGCGGACTGCAAGGGGGGCCCTGGACCATGCATGGGTAATGTATACACTTTGCAGGGCTCCTCTTGTGCTCTGCTTCTCACTGGGTCCCACACACTGCTGCTCCAGAGCGGCCTGTCTCAGCTGACAGGCCGCTCAGCCAATCACTGGCCGCGGCGGTCCTGGCCTGTGATTGGCTGAGCGGCCTGTCAGCTAAAACAGACCGCTCTAAATGTTACATCGTGCAGGACCGGGGAGAAGCAGAGCGCAAGAGAAGCCCTCCAGTATGGATAGGTAATGTATACAGTATGGAAATCGTCAGCCGCCGGTCGCGCATCTCTATGACACGTAGCGATGTATGGTCTTACAAATATAGGTCCAAACCTATATCAACGATCAGCCGATGGTCGTTTTCATCGGCTGATCGTTGTGTTTATTACACTAAGCCATAATCGGCCGGATAGGGCTGATGCCACCGATTATCGTTCCATGTAAGAGGGCCGATAGAGAAGGAGCTGTCTCTCAGTGTGTAGATTGCCCATCATGGTACTGCTACTTTGAAGTGTCCACTGCTTTCCTGGGAGAAAACATAATTTTATGCCGCTGATCCACCAACGCCCTCTGCGGTCTATGGAGAAAACATAATTTTACACTGCTGATCCACCAACGTCCACTGCTGACACGGGATAAAATGTAATATAACACTTCTGCTCCACCAACGTCCACTGCTGACCAGGGATGAGATGTAACTTTACTCTGCTTATCCAACAACGTCCACTGCTGTCCTGAGACAGGACTGCAGTGGACGAACTTCGAGCTTTGCGGTAAAGTTCGGCGAACCAAAAGAACTGAACTTTTTGAAAGTTCCTTCATCTCTAAAGCACAAAAAAACACAAATTAATATTATTTCTTTTCAAAGCGCCCTTGATTCCAGAACACTATACATATGATAAGGAGTTAACAAAATGAAACTAAAATAAAATTGAAAAAAAAACAAAAAAAACCTACATGAACAGGTACATAGGGAGAAACCCTGCCCACGAGGGCTTACAATGTACTAATATGCACTCTTCTTCACAGAGCCTAAGATACATTTAATATAGCTGAGACTGATTGTGTGCTCCTGGCTAGCTGATTCTATCTTAGTATATTGAATAGATAGTAGTGGCAAACGCAAGTACATAGGACGATAACAGAAATGCCAAAAAAATTGCACATTTGTCAATCCAGCACTCAGTTTCCATGGACACGAAATTTTTTTTTACTGAAAATAGAGAAATTCTAAGGCTGACCCTTGATGTCAAAATATAGTTTAGCTTGGGCTTATGCACATTAAATTCTGCACCCAATCACCCATTATGAATAAAGAGAGGAAGGGAAATCCACTGGCAGATCCCATGAACAAAAGGATCCGGCAGTTAAAATCCAGTTTCCATTCCTTCTCTAATATTATCTGTCAGGAGGCCCCCATACATATTAGACAGTCAACCGCTCCCTTTTAAACCTGTCAGAGTGTCGTCAGAAGCAAGAAATTGCAATAGTATATTTTTTCTCTTAGTTTTTACCCCAGCCTGGGCACATTTACATTTAGACAGTCTGCTGAATGACTTGGCTATTTCTCTTGTGCAAGTGCTGCAGCTTCTTCAGTGTTTACTCATTGCATTCTTGGTTAAGGACAAGTGCCATGAAAAACTTTTTCCTAGTAATTGAAGCACATTACAAAGTTATATAACTGTGTAATATGCTTCATTCACCTATCTGCCTCCCTTCCCTGTCTTTTCCCCCCTCCACCCCCCACCAGGAAGTGCACTAAACTCACACAGACCTAATGACTGTCGTCACCGTCACCAAGCTCTTCTCTCAGCTCCTTCTCTTGTTACACTAGCCTCCCCCCTCCCCTGCCTTGTCAGGTGACTCAGCTTGCTCAGCTCCCATTGGCTGAACAACTGCAAGCCATCACTTGTCACATCTCACTTGCTTATCTTCCCTCCGACTGACTCCAGCACATAGGCAGCTCCCCCCACCCCTCATACCCTCTCTCCTGCTGCCGTGGACTCAGCGAAAGAGTCATGTCACTAGAGAATATAAGCTGACAAGGAGGGGAGGGGGAAGCTGGTGTAACAGGACCTAGAGCAGCCCTCCTGCTGATGACTCACAAGAAGGAGCTGCCTGGTGACGGTGACGACAGTAATCAGGTCTGTGTGAGTTTAGTGCACTTCCTGGTGGGGGGTGGAGGGGGGAAAAGACAGGGAAGGGAGGCAGATAGGTGATTGAAGCATATTACAGAGTTATATAACTTTGTAATGTGCGTCAATTACTGGGAAAAAGTTTTTCATGGCACTTGTCCTTTAAGCCTCCACACTCTGCCCCCTTCTGTAATTAGGCCCCCACACTCTGTCCCATTCTGTAATTAGGCCCCCACACTCTGCCCCCTTCTGTAATTAGGCCTCCACACTGTGCCCCTTCTGTAATACAGCCTCCACAGTCTGCCCTCTTCTGTTATTAGGTTTCCATACTTTGCCCCCTTCTGTAATTAGGTTTCCATACTTTGCCCCTTTTGTAATTAGGCCCCCATACTCTGCCCCCTTCTGTAATTAGGCCTCCACACTTTGCCCGTTCTGTAATTAGGCCACTACACTGTGCCCCTTCTGTAATACCCTCTACCCTCTTCTGTTATTAGGTTTCCATACTTTGCCCCCTTCTGTAATTAGGTTTCCATACTTTGCCCCCTTCTGTAATTAGGCATCCATGCTCTGTCTCCTTCTGTAATTAGGTTTCCATAATTTACCCCCTTCTGTAATTAGGCCTCTGCACTTTGTCCTTTCTCTAATTAGACCTCCATGCTGTACCCCCATCTATAGTTAGGCCCCCACACTGTACACCCATTAGTAGCTAGACCCCATACTGTGTCCCTCTCTGTAATTAGACTCCCCACACTGTGCCCTATTATGTAGTTATGACACCACACTGTGCCTTATTTTATAGCTAGGTCCCCACACTATGTCCCCTTCTGTGATTAGGCCCTTACACTTAGCCCCTTTCTGAAGATAGTCGCTCACACCATGCCTCCTTATGTAGCTAGGCCCCCACACCATGGGACCACCGGTGGCCCCCCACACTGTGGCCTAGTGACATAAAGGACTGAACATACTTTTTCCAGCACCCAAAAACATAGTCTACCACAGTCACACAATAAAGTACAACCCTGATGTAAACCCAGCCTTAAATTTTCAAACTCAGCCAGAGTCCCTTTGCATTCAGAGATGTAACAACGCACACTACATTTGTATTCTCACTTCCACTATTTGTGGCCTTCGGGGGCAAGGAAAACATTTGCTTAGGTAATCTTAAGTTTTTGTTAATCAGACTAAAAGAAAATTCAGTTCTGGATAGCAAAAATTAATGGAGGCCAAGTACGGACTACTAAACGTACGAAATAAATTTTCACTTTATGGGTTACAGTATAAATGCAAATCTAAGTAAAATTCTTTCCTTTTGCACAAAGGCCAATATGGAAATATTAGAAAGCCGACCATTAACCCTTAGTTTGCTGACATAGCCAGTCACCAATTGCCGTAGGAAACCAAAGATTGGAAACGTATGCTACAGATCAGTTTGTGCATAAACAGTCCTTACAGCTTCCTCGCTGGCAGGTTAATGATAAAGATTTATACAGACAGAGGAGGTCAGCAAGATCACCATCTGCAGCTGCAGTACCCGTGTCTCTGACTGATATAGTGTACGCCGAAGCCCAGACATCTGCTCTCTGCTGGGAGTCAGAGCAACTTAGTGCCATCGCAAGGCTAAGCTACGGGAACTCTTGTTTCGAGACCTCTGCCGAATTAGGATGCAAAAAGTACAACTTGACACATTCTAGATGACTCCAATATTCCCGAGAATGAAAATTACTAATATATATCTCCTCTCCCATATCTAGGCTTTTTACGTGATTGAGCCTTCATATAATTACGTAAGTTCCATAACTACTGAAGTCGACTTGGCGGCATGTTGATTGGTTCGGTCCCATAAGGTTGCAGCTGGTGGACAGTTTTATTTCGAGATTTGACTTCCAGCATATATTTATCTACACATGATTGAGTTTCTTGTAAGAAAACCAAAGCGGTCATTCAGCATCAGCAGTCTGGTTGAATAACTAAGCACAGTCAAGAGGCAAGACGTCTAATAAGATATATCAGACTAGGCCACGATGCTTTAAAGAGCATTTCCCTTGAAATAAAAAAAAAAAATCATCTTGGAAGTATGAATTGTTGTGTCGTCCTCTGCTGTCAAGTTGTTCCTCAACTTTTTCTTAGTAATATCCATCTCCGGCAGAGCTGGTGACAACCTTAATGGCCACCACCACAGATCCTGGATTCACGAAAGCTCTGAACACTTAAGTCATATTATATAGATGATGTTTCACTAGATACGATGGCACAATTTATAAGTAGAATCTCTAAAAATGGTTGACAACTACTGTAGAACCTATAGTGTCCAAGAGATTAAGAGCCACATATATTTTACCAATATGGATACAGGAAAAGTAGAAATGTGTTGGCATTAGAGGACATCTTTCTTTTAAGTCCACGGTTCTCTGTAAACCAGGGGCTTCATCAGTAGGCCACATTTTAGGATTATCCTTACTGCCTTATTTGATTCAAGAACAACAGGCAGGCCTAAAAACATGGCATGCACAAATTATATACCTATCTATAGCCAAGGGTGGATACTGATTCTTAATGAGGTGATGGCATGGGGTAGGGAGAATTACTTATGCAAAGTAGATGGAGAAGAGAAGACTTTCCCTCCAAGAGGAATCATCCATCTACAGGTTGGGTATTAATTCTTATCGTAGAGATGCAGTGGTGCATGGAGACCTTTTTTCAGGCAATGCCCTGTGGGAAAAAATATGCAAATTAGCTCTCCTCCATATAAAAGAAAACCATACATATCTATACAAATAAAAATATACACATTCTCTTGGGCTGCCAGCTGGCTACTATAGCTATACAAACTTTTTGACAGTATTTGACAGGAAGAGGAGCATGATTAAGTACTATTACAATACTACCACTGTATGACCATTGTGCAGCATGTAGAGGCTCTCAACCATTGATACAATCAACAACCAAAGCTTTGGGGTCCATGACAAAAAAGACCTTAAAGCGAATGTACCAGCGGTACATCGCTTTTCTGTTTCTACCATGAATAGACCAGCGCTGCCACGGGGATGCCAATGCTGCAGTCCTTTTTTTGAACCATGGCCCGGTTCCCGTGCACGGTGACGGTCTATTACCGAGCCCCAGCCTGGCCTGAAGCACTGAAGGCCCTTCCCCTCTATTACACAGCTCCATTAGAATCAAACCGCACTATAGAGGGGAAAGGTTTCATCACACTGGAGGCCGGCACAGAAATCAAGCCATGGTTCAGAGTAAGGACCACGACACTGGCATCCCCGTGCCGGCCGCTCTAACTTTTATAGTCTTGTTTTTGACACCTTTTTGAATAAAATCTTTTTTTTTTTTTTTTAATTGATTTAGAATTCTGATCTAGAAATTATTCTCATGATGGCAGATGAATTTTTATTGTTTGAATTAAATCGTGAGGCCTCCTGGGTATTTCCATGATTAAACGGTGTGAGCCATTTGGAACGTCGTGTGTGATCTTTTGGTATTGTAAATTATCAGGAACTAATCCGTTCTCCCCGTGTTGTCATGCCCGCAGGGAAGCCCGTTATACCTTCAGTCGGATCGAAATATTACTCTCAATATTCTCAACGAGGATATGAAACCCGTCACTCAGCTTGTCACAGGTAAGAAAGTCTAAAGCGACTTGCAAACTTCTTAACCGTCCAAGGATTCCGGGAGGTCGATACGAAGAGTATATCTATTTATTGAGCAGATGAGAACGTGATACAAAGCCGCTGTGACTCAAGCTGTTCATGTACGCGAGTGTGTGAGTTACATCAATACCTCATAGGAAGATGACCAGCCACACGTGTAATCTGCTCAACTGGTCACGCTCCCAAAATGATCGGTTATCTGAAGAGTTTATGGTCCAAAATTTTGTGGTGTCTCTGACTCCATATATTAAAGGGGTAGCAAAAAAAAAAAAATCTTTCAAATCAACTGGTTCCAGAAAGTGCCAGAGATTTGTCATTTACTTCTATTATAAAATCTCAAGTCTTCCAGTACTTATGTCATTCTCTATGAGAGCTGCCGGAACCAGACGAACATTCTGGGGTTACCCGTTCTCGAGATTGCAGGGTGGTCTGACAACTGGGGACCAACTAGTTAAACCCTACCAACTTTATCACATTGGAATACCCCTTTAAAGTGTCACTGTCACCATAAAAAAATTTTGACCTGTCACAGTTTTGATCGTCCGGGTTTGAGTGTTCAGACCTGTCCCGATCGAGAGAACGAGCCATGAGAAGATCGTGCTAAGCGCAGTCCTCTCCTGGCTCAGTTGGGCTCATAATGTAAGTCTGTGGAGCCCGACTGATTACACTGACACAAAGCGGGCCATAGGCGCACTGTAGTGCAGTCCTCTCCCAGCTAGTTCTCCCAGATGGTACAGGTGTGAACACTCAGACCCAGACCGATGAAAACTTTTGACATGTCTCTATGACATAAAAATAAAAATAGGAACAGCAACCTACAGGTGCAAGTGCTTACCGTACATACTCCCCCCGGTGTACATGCGATAAAAACCTGCTCTATAGACATTTAAAATGAGGATCTTGGCAAACTATTTGATCAAACAGAGTGTACCATGTCACCACATTAAGGAGTCCTCAGCGACATGGTCCCTACTCTAGGATTCTCACACTAGCAATGGCCTCTCTTGGGCTAACAAAAAGCCTACAACTGGGCAGAAAACATCCAAATAATCTCTATTTATAACACCCACAGGACACGGGTGGAGTTTAATCCAACAGGAGGTAGCCACATCCCCGACATACAACAAAAAAAAGCAAAAATTGGCAGCCCTTTTTTGCCTCTGTTCACACTGTAGGTTGCATGCCACATGTGGCTTTAGTAAAGACAAAAAAACTAAAAGTGCAACAGCAACCTACAGGTGCAAGCACTTACTGCATATACTCAGTAAGTATGTGCAGTTAGCACTTGCACCTGTAGATTGCTGTTGCAGTTTTTGTTTTTTGTCTGTACTGAAGCCACATGCGGCGTGCAACCTACAGTGTGAACAGAGGCATTGGTGGGGTTTTGCCAATTTTTATTTTTTTTTATGTTATAGAGACATGTCAAAAATATTGATCGGTCCGGGTCTGAGTGTTCAAACCCATACTGATCGGGAGAACGAGCCAGGAGGAGTTGGTGCTAAGCACAGTTCTCTCCCGGCCATGTGTCACGTGATAAGTCGGGCTTATAATGTAAGTCTATGTAATTTAAGTCTATGATCATGCTGACACAGAGCGGAGTGCGGACGGGCTGTAGCAAGGTCTTCTCCCTGCTTGTTCTCCTGATCAAAACTTTTGACATGTCAAATGTTTTGTATGGTGACAGTGACAAAAAAATCCAAAAAATAATATACCTTATTTACGTTAATTCCAACGATTCATTTGGATCAGCTGGCGGAGCCATATAATCTATACAGCCTGTGCAGACTTGCAGTGGAGCCATACAGAATATATACTAGTGGCTCTCGTAGTTGACCATAAGTATATACCATAAAGGAATGATTTCCTGCTACGCTGTCTGGGATAATAATTACGTCTCTCAGGATATGCAAGGCCATAGATCAATAGATATTTTCTCTTCTAAGTAGGCCATTCGTGTCATTTATTTTATATGGTGGGTCCTTTGTTCCTAGCCAGAACGAGTACTCAGCATTCTCCTATTACAGTAATAATTTCTCCGAATTTTAATACCGGTAACCTTTTACAATAATAGAGAACCGTTTCCGAGCGGTAGATCCTTGTTCTGAAGATTCAGCAGCTAATAAAACAAGTTCAACATCTGGTTCACAAAAGATTTTAAACAAAGTTGTCCCGTTTCCTGCTGAAGGGGTTATCCAGGCGTACAAAAACATGGCCGCTTTCTTCCAAAAACAGCAACGGTCATGTCCTCGGTTTGGGTTTAGGATTTACAGCTCAGTTCCATTGAAGTGAATGGTGCTGAATTGGAATATCACAGGTAATGAAATCCAAAATATTTCTCCTGCCTTGATCTATTGCTACAATAGTTCAGTGGCAGTCTTGAGTCCATATTGTTTAGGTGACAAACAGTTTCCTGGGCTGGATACAACTCTAGCAAGCTTTTAAGTGTTAACTTAAAAGGGTAGTTCACAAAAAAAAGTCTTTCAAATCAACTGATGCCAAAAAGTGCCAGAGATTTGTAATTTACTTCTATTAAAAAATCTCCAGTCTTCCAGTACTTATCAGCTGCTGTATGTCATGCAGGAAGTGGTGTATTCTTTCCAGTCTGACACAGTGCTCTCTGCTGCCACCTCTGTCCATGTCAGGAACTGTCCAGCGCAGTAGCAAATCCCCTTAGAAAACCTCTCCTGCTCTCCAGACTGGAAAGAATACACCACTTCCTGCAGGACATACAGCATCTGATAAGTACTGGAAGATTTGAGATTTTTTGATAGAAGTAAAGTACAAATCTTGGGCACTTTTCAGTTGATTTAAAAGAAACACCTTCTAAATGGCGGACGTTATTTCTTAACAGAAGAAGAAATGGACCATTGTTTTAAAATAACAGCCGTTATTTGCCGTTAAATGGCAGCTGTCCAATGAAAACAGCCGCATTTTAGACGGTGTGTGACAATAGCCACTTTGGGAACAAAGGCAGCCCTCTTACTATAATCTCGGAGATGAATAATGATTATTATCGTTATTTGTGCCCATTAAATGGCCGCCATTTCCCGCTATAGTCCCAGAGTTGGAACATATGTATTTGTGCACACCAGTATCTTAGGATCCAGTTACTATCCTGACACGTCTGTTTTACAATGCTCCATTTTTTTCAGAACTCTGCATTGTGCAATCCTTGTATTATTCCTCCTAGAAAAGTATAAATAAATTGACAAATGGGCGTTACCATCATAGTCAGCTGGTGGCAGATGGTGTAATCACACCTCATTCTCCCTAAATTTCCTAATAAAGATATATATATAGCAGTGTACATGACAGGGAGATGGTGATGTAGGCTGGAGCGTCTGGTCAGAGATGGTGACATCACTCAGGGGTGGGGCTAGAGCTCAGAGACAAGATTGGGCCACGCCCCCTGTGATATCAGAGGATGATATCTTGTCTATGGAAAGAGGGAGGAGCCTGGAGCTGGAGACAATACACATTATGTAGTTTTTCTTTTCTTTAACTTCCTCTTGGGGGTGAACTACACAAAACCATGCTGAAACCAGTACTATAAATGAGAACATTATTTTAGAAAGTTATATATCTTACTTACTGTTGTTTTGTTTATTTTACACAGCATCGGACGGTATTCGGGCCCGAGGGAATAATCTCGAGGTGATGTCAAATGAAGGAAAGTTGCTTTTTGCAGCAAACGACAAGGAAGTGGTTGTTGGAGCGGATAGATTGCGCGTTTTAGGTAATTTTTTTTTTTTAATTGTCCGTATTCTACAAATGGTGAATAACGTAGTAAATATTTCTTCTAATAAGAAGTGGCATAGTCATCACTTCCTCAATTGTCTTGTCATATGGATTATCGCTTATTGGTGTAGTCACATGAACGTGGTCATATATGAAATGTAAGCATATTGGAGAATGTTAAAGTGATAGGAATCCCCTATAAGATGTGTACATTACCTAATAGATCTACTATTGTACTGACGGATGCCATATAGTTTGCATGATGTTTTATGCTTCGAGAATGTTAAAATTGATGTTTTTTCAGTCTGCATTTTTGATCTCAATAGATCCCATTATAACTCAGCAATTATCATCTAGAAAGAACGACCATTGCCAATAACTGGCCAGCCAGCAGATCTGCACAACTTCCCGTGTCAACAGCAATATGTGGCCCACTAGTAATAGAATTAAAGGGGTACTCCAGAATAAAAATCTTTTTTTCAAGTTAACTGGTTTCAGAACGTAAATTAAGAAGAAAATTGAAGCCTTCCAGTACTTATCAGCTGCTGTATGTCCTGTAGGAAGTGGTGTATTTTTTCCATTCTGACACAGTGCTCTCTGCTGCCACCTCTGTCCATTTCAAGAACTGTCCAGAGCAGAAGAGGTTTTCTAATTGACTTCTATAAAATATCCAAGTCTTCCAGTACTTATCAGATGCTGTATGTCCTGAAGGAAGTGGTATTCTCTCCAGTCTAGAGAGCAGGAGAGGTTTTCTATGGGAATTTGCTGCTGCTGACAGTTCCTGACATGGACAGAGGTGTCAACAGGGAACACTGTAAAAGACTGGAAAGAATACACCACTTCCTGCAGTACATAAAGCAGCTGATAAGTACTGGAAGACTTGACATCTTTTTAATAGAAGTAATTTACAAATCTGTATAACTTTCTGACACCAGTTGATTTGCAAAAAAGTTTACCCCAATAAAGGACCACACAAATTATTCAGTGATAGCCCAGGGCATAAATGATCGGGCAGGTCAGGTCAGGTCATTGGGGTCCCAGTAGTGTGAAGCTTCCCAGTAGTGTGAACTGAGCCTACAGTGATCTTCTGGATCGACTTACACGAAACGATAATTGGCCCGATCGTACGATTAACGATGTCGGAGTAACGATTTTTTTTCATAACGATCAGCGTTTAGACGGTACATTATATCGTACGGTTTTGTGATCGCTTAAGCCTATCTCACACATTGGTTAAATCGGCGAACGACTGTTTACACGGAACGATCTGCGAATTTTTTGTGAACGACGATTTGATAACATGTTGTAAGATCAAAATGAACGATTTTTCGTTTGTCGTTTGATCGTTCGCTGCGTTTACACGTACGATTATCGTTCGAATTTGATCGTTATCGCGCAAATTCGCAAGATAATCGTTACGTGTAAACGCACCATAATATTCAGCTGTTAATTTACACAAAGCCTATTGGCCGCAATACTTCCTGCCTGTAGCCATGGGAACGACGGGCAACCCAGTACTAAATAGTTATCTGGTATATGACGCTCCTCTAACTAAAGCAAGATCATGACTCCTCGTAGAAGGCGCTCAGTTCTCCTAATACCCAGGAGAGTCTACGTCAAGATCTTTTAAATTACACGGAGCGACAGAGGTTTATGAAGCGGGCTGTCAGGCTGATTGAATTCCCGTAACGATGGCGTCTCCGATAAAATGACAATCTGAAAAAGAATCTCTTAATTCCAATCTTACCACTCACTCTCTGTTTGACATATTATCTCCAGGAATAAGTGACTGGTGGCATGCAGACGCTTCCTAAACAACACGCGTCTATGAATAATGAAGAAAAATCATGGATTATGATGGGTTTGGGATATACTGTAAGATAGAAAGAAGGATATAGAAAGGATTGGGGTGACCATAGGGCAGAGGCGGGCAAATTGTGACGTCACGCTTTATTTAAAAGGGATTTTTTTAAAATGTTTTTTTTAACCCCTTCAAGACCGAGCCCTTTGATGCACAAAATCCGAGTCAAATTAATGCAATATTCCTCCCCGCCTTCTAGGAGCCATAGCGCTTTTATTTTTCCACCAACAGGGCTGGTTGTGGTGTTTTTTTTTGCGCCATGATCTCTAGTTTTTATTAAAAAAACTTGTGTTCTTTATTCCATGTAAAAGTGCAAAGAAAACATGCGTGCAGCACAGCAAAAAATCGAAGTACGATGCGACGTTTCGGTGACCTCCGTCACCCTTTTCAAGCTTGAAAAGGGTGACGGAGGTCACCGAAACGTCGCATCGTACTTCGATTTTTTGCTGTGCTGCACGCATGTTTTCTTTGCACTTTTACATGGAATAAAGAACACAAGTTTTTTCAACACAAGTTGTGCTGCGGAAATTCTGTTGATATTTAATTTGAGTACTTTGGTCAAGTACGTTCCGCTGGCACTCGAAACTTTTTGCCTGTGGTGGTGCCGCTAGAGATTATTATTGGACTAGTTTTTATTAAAATTATATTGGTGTAACAGAAACATTTTGATTCCTTATTATTAATTTTTTTCTGATATATAATTTATTTGTTTTTTTCGTTTACAACGCTCACCGTGCGGGAATAATAATGTTATATTTTAATAGATCAGACAATTCCGCACGCTACGATATGTAATATGTTTATTTATATTTTTATTTTTATAATGGGCAAGGGGGTCTTTTAAACTTTTATTGGGAGGGGGTTTATAAGGTTTTTTTTTATTACACTTTTTTCACTGGTAAACCTGCAATCAATAGATTGCATGTACTGATCTATGCTATGCCATAGAGCAGGCTCTATACATGGTTCGCCGTTCCAACAGGACAGAGGTAAGTGACTTACTCCCACCTGCCGGCACAAGCAATCAGGACCCCCGCAGTATGGCTGCGGGGGTCCTGATCTCTCAGTGACAGAAGCTTGTTCTGTCAATGAGTACCTTAAACGCTGCGATCTCTATAGATCGCGGCATTTAAGGAGTTAATGAGACAAAGCCCCGACAGTGCAGAAACATATATATACATTCCTACTGTACGGGGTATGTGCAGTAGGAACGTATATATATACATGTTACTGATGGGAAGGGGTTAATGTCCTTTTCTGATTGTATTTTTTATTTTTTTTAATTATTATATTTTACCTGACATCATCTTTCATCTTTATATTGACAAAGCATCTGGCATATGCTATGAAGGGACTGTTGGGCTAAAAAGGCAATGGAAAAAAATTATACATTGAAACCTTGAATTACGAGCATAACGTGGCAGGAACGTGCTCGCAATCCAAGTCACTCGTGAATCAAAGCAAATTTTCCCATAAGAAAGAATTTAAATGCAGACAATTCGTTCCATAACTCCAAAATAAAGTAGGTAAGGTGTTCTGTATCAAGAGAAAACTGTATTAGTAAAGAAGGGGTTAATCAGTTAACTCTCACTCCACTTACAACTCCTAAGATGGCTGCAAACCTGCTGGTGCTGGTAGAGCTGGTACTAGTGCCAGCTGTCTGGAGCAGCTATTGGTGAAGGGGTTAATTCAGAGGTAAGAGGTAAGCATCGGTCATACACAAGCCAGCACCATGTATAGGCAATATGGCATTGACATGTGCGGCAAGTGATGTCTAGACAAGGTCCAGGGGAGTTGAAGCGTTGACTCCTTGGGTTATGTCTTTGCACGCAGGATATAGGCTTCCCAAACATCGGAGTAGGAGGGCGCTGCAGCCTCACTTACATCCAGTCCTCCGGCAGCAGTGAGCGGAAATAAGGCGGAGCTGCTCGCTTCCTCAGGAGGATCTCACTGGAGGAGAGCCAGAAGGTGTCTGATCAAGTAGCAGTGGGTTAAAATGAGAGGGCTTTTTACCCAGTACAGTATCAGGGTGGGGACACGGGGGCACGTATTACGAAATCTTACTAAATTAAGTTTAAATAAGTTTAAATTGATAGCCTGTCTGGCAAAACACTCTCAAACCAAGTTACTTTCACTGTATGTTAAATTTAAATATTATAATTTGATTTCATTGTGTATACCACGTTATTTTCACCACAACTTTATCAACCCTGCTGACACCTCTTCAGATATCCACCAAGATTAGATTTTTTTTTTTTGTTAAAAATACCCCATCCCTTTCTATTGTATGCATATTGACACTCTTCTCAAAGACTAAATCAATTTTCAAACAAATTTCTGGATAGAACGCATTGACTCTTTTTGTATTGATTTCCTTGGGCTTTTTATTTTTTTTTATTTTGTTCGCTCTATGGACTTATTTTAGGACTCTTTTTTTTGTGCAGTATCTATAGTTTTTGTTGGGATCATTTTGGGATACCCGATCGTCGATCGTGTATGTGTCGCAGATTAGTTCAGAGACTTGACAGGACTGGCACCCTTCAAATAACTACCTAGATGACAGGTGTTGAACTCTCGGCCCTCCAGCTGTTGCAAAACTACAATTCCCATCATACCAGGACAGCCAAAGCTTAGGCTGTCTAGGCGTGGTGGGAATTGTAGTTTTACAACAGTTGGAGGGCTGCGAGTTTGCCACCTGACACCCCTGGCCTAGATACTGCAGTTGCTATTGACTGTGGCAGCTATAAGGTTAAATCCCAGTTGGCACCTGCCGTATTACTGCGGTGGAGTGATATGGAAAGGGTTTAGAAATCGATCCCAATTCATATCTCTCAACCGAATTACTGACATAACTATATGTTGGAATGCTGGAAGGGGATAAGATAAGCTAGACCAAGACATGGGCAACAGAAGCAGCAGCCTTGAATGGACCATAACTTACATCCGTGTACTGTTTTTCTCCCTCATGGATTTAAAGGGGGTACTCCCAACAACAAGTAAAAAAAATGAACATGCTGCAAAAGCATATAGCTGTCATGCCCGTGTCTGGAGCTCAGTGCGGCCCCCGGCTAGTGGTATGTGGCCGGGACTGAACCGGTAGTCATGTTTTGTGTTTGTATTATATTTTTTTGTATTGTATCCTGACAATAGCATTGCTTACCTATCTGCCTCCATTATAAAACAAAAATCTATTTGGGGGTCTTAGTTCTGCACTTCCTGGTTGTATCACCAGAAGGAATTGATTTCCCTCATCTCTCCATCACAGTCAGTTCCCTATCTAAAGCTGTTGCGGAATATCTTATGTCACTGCAAAACATTGCATTGAAGTTGCAGCACCTGCTGCATTCACTCCCTGTCTGCTCTTTCTGTGGCATTATTCAGCACAATGTAATCACATCTCACTTTCCCTAAATGTCCCAATGAATATAAATAAATAAATAAATATATATATATATATATATATATATCTGTGTATATGACAATTTTACCATGGCAGCCGATGCAAATTTTAGTCTTGTGTCGCTGGTAAACATGGAGAAGTGAGAAAGTGAATAATAAAGGAATATCACCTACTGGAAAGTTTAAAAAGCGATTGTTCTAAGACTGTACCATCTGCATTTAATATACTCTTCACTCCCTGCCGGATGCTGATGGCGGCTATTGTGTCTTCTGATATTAGGAATTTGTCGCATTATCTGGCCATTAGTGTGCACAATGTTCTTGTTATGTTGTGACGTCTGGAGACTCATGCCGCCGTACAATGAAGCCGCCAGGTATTGTACTCCCATCAGCCCGCAACATAACTCTATAACAAGTAATCCTAATACAATAAAGAGTAAAGTCTCTCGCGAAATCAGTACATGTACAAAAGCATAAAAGAAGCATAAAAGATAGCCTTCAGGAACCACAAAGCTGGGTCTAATTCTGGCAGGCAGGTGCTTATGTCCTGTCTGATAGTACCTACAAATAGTTGTAAATTATAGATAGGATTTTAGTTCATTTAGTAGAATCTTTCTTTTATTTATTTTTTTCGTTTATCTTCAATATACAAGATACTCTTGTGGTTTAAAAGTTGATGAGGATGAAAGTTTCCTTACATAGTTAGGCCGGGTTCACACAGTGTATGACAGCAGCTGTTCTGTGACAGAACAGCCTCTGTCTGTGTAATACCGGCCGGCCAGTACTTGGAATGTACCCGCATTCCAAGTCACCATAGCCAACAATGTAAAGTGCGGCCAGAGCCGTACTTTACATTGTCTGCATTGTCAGTTTTGTGCGGCCGCTATTCAATGAATAGTAGTCGCACAAAACTGACGTGCCAGTTTTCTATGCGGCCTTATGGAATCCCGCCGGAGTGTATACAGAGTGTATACACTCCGGTCGGGATTCCATAGGACACAATGTTATTTTAATTTTCAATAAATAGTGTCCGGTGTTGCTACGGCTGTAATTTATTGAAAATTTACGTTTTGTGAACTTAGTCTCGTACTTGTAAGTTTCATCTCCTGATATGCCACTCTTTTCCTCCCATTATTGACAGCCCCTTGTCTAAGTTACCAACCACCGCTCTGCTCTAAAAGCAGTGGTCTGGCTGGCGTATATAAAGCTATAGTATACATAATTACATATTTTATGCAGTATATATACACTATGGGGGAGATTCATCAAACATGGTGTAAAGTAGAATTGTCTTAGTTGCCCCTAGCAACCAATCAGATTCCACCTTTCATTCCTCACAGACTCTTTGTAAAATAAAAGGTGGGATCTGATTGGTTGCTAGGGGCAACTGGGCCAATTCTACTTTACACCATGTTTGATAAATCTCCCCCTATTGGTCTCATTTACTAACAATGCGTAAATTTTAAGCCTGTTTGCTGTCATTTGTGTCTGGGGGGTTTTGCGACAAATTCATTAACCTCTTCCTTTCTGGGCTAATTTTCGTTTTTGCCATAGCGTTTTCACCCAGAGACCCGCATGAGCCCTTTTTACACACCACTAATTGTATTTTGCAATGACGGGCTTAATTTTTGTATAAAATATGCTGTGTAACCAGAAAAAAAATAAATGTCCGGTCAAACTGGGGGGGGGGGGGGGGTCGTGTTTGTGCCATTCGCCCTATGGTAAAACTGACATGTTATCTTTGTTCATCAAGTTGGCACGATTACAATGATATGAAATAACTTGCATAACTTTGAGGTTTTGCAGCTCATTTCCATTGAAGTGAATAGAGCTGAGTTGTAATACCACACACACAACCTGTGTTCTTTTTAATCCTAGAATAACTCCTTTTCATGATTATACGTGTGATGGGACATAAAGCCTTCATTGTGTTTCTATCCGTCTTGTACCCCAAGATAAATACAATTCATAAAGTAAAAATATAAAAACCTAACAACACAAATATATAAAGGAAAAACAAAACTATATATATATATATATATATATATATATATATATATACTGTGTGTGTATATATATATATATATATATATATATATATACATATATATTATATAATATACATATATATATATATATATATATATGTAAGGATTATTGGATCTGGGAAAATCCTTTGAGACCAGCAGAACTGATTGAGTTTAATTAAACCGCCGTTCCCATTGTTCCTCAGGTAAATAAAGGGTTACATTCACCATCAGGCACAGTATTGATCTGTTTGCAATGTACAGGTTTTATATTAGGGAAAAACATGAACTTATATTAATCCTGTTGTCTGACATCAGTTCCATGTACCGAAGCAACTACTGGAAATGAACGTGCCATTTATTAGACATGGAAGTTAGTGCGCACTTAAAGGGGTACTGTGGTGATTTTTTCTTTCAAATCAACTGGTGTCAGAAAGTTATATAGATTTGTAATTTACTGAAAAATCTTAAGTCTTCCGGTACTTATCAGCTGCTGTATGTCCAGCAGAAAGTAGTGTATTCTTTTCAGTCTGGAGACTAGCAGAGGTTTTTATAGGGACCTACTACTGCTCTGGACAGTTCCTGACATGAACAGAGGTGGCAGCAGAGAGCACTGTGTCAGACTGGAAAGAATACACCGTTTCCTGTAGGAAGTATGGGAAGACTTTAGATTTTTAAATAGAAATAAAAATAAAAATCTATATAACTTACTGAAAGCAGTTGATCTGAAAGAAAAATATTTTTGCTGGATATTCCCTTTAAGCAGAGCAGGAGATTGGGAACTGATTAGACAGACCTGCAGTGCCCAACACAAACGTTGATAGCAGCAGAGAGGCCTGTGTCGGGGTGCCAGTCAATGGAAGTTGAATGGTAGATTTAAAAAAAAAAAAGATAGATTTATTTTAATGAAGTTATATTAAAGAGTAATGTAACTTTATTAAACATACCTTCATCCTCAGCGCCCTGTGCCCACTAGATAGCTATCAGCAGGTTAGATTTGTCTAACCTGCTGATAGTTCCCCTTTAAAGCAATGTATTAGCGAAATTAATAAATATATACATAATATAAATTAATACATATATATATATACAGTGGTACCTTGGTTTAAGAGTAACTTGGTTTAAGAGCTCACAGTTTTTCAAAATTGTGACTTGGTTTAAGAGCATTGCTTTGGTTTAAGAGCTCCCTGTACTGGGTGGGAGCGCGAGTGGGGGAGGGGCATGGTTTGCATAGCGGGGTCGACAGCACTGTACAGCTCTGAAGTTTCCTTCACCTTCCAAATCATAGCAGATCCACTTCAGGCTGGGGCTTGCACCAGGGGACAGGACTGTGGAGGTAATCTCTCCATAGCTGTAACCCCTCTCTCCCCGGACAGAAAGTGCTGCTATACTGTGCCTACATCTGCCCTGCTCATTCCTTCATGCTCCCTGCAGTCTCTGTCCGCCCTTGTGTTTCCCATCCTCTCCATTACTGTACAGTAACTTATAATATCACATATTCTGCTGTTTCTGAATGTTTTGTTTCATTTGTCTTACCTGTTATTCAGAATAATAAATCATTATTATTTTGGGGTGTGGAACCAATTGTCTGTATTTCTATGATTTCTTATGGGAAAATTTGCTTTGGTTTAAGAGTGGATTTGGATTACAAGCACGGTCCTGGAACCAATTATGCGAATTACGGAATCCAAGGCAACACTATATATATATATATATATAATTTTTTTTTAGTCTCCAGAGTACCCCTTTAATTTGAAAGCATGCAGGTGTTTTTTTTTTCTCTGACTCTATATGAATACATCAGAAAAACAGCTTGCACCATTTAAATTAAGGCGCTATTCCCCCCTAGACGCATTGCTTTTATAGGAGGCGATAACACAATGCGGCTCTATACCACAAGCTTCTACACCACACACAGTTCTGCCATCTATATGAGGCTAATAATAGGGGGGAAACTGTCAGCTATGTATGTTCAAGGAAAAGCATGTACACCTATCTAAAAAAGAAAGGCTCCTTAAGAAAACATTTATGTAGTAGTAGTAGTAGTAGTAGTAGTAGTAATAATAATAATAATAATAAGCTGTACATAAAAGAAACAAAAAATGTCGCCGCCAACTTCTCAAGACTCGCTGCCTTTCCCAAAAACCGTCACTTAAAACCTACTCACCGCTCAATAATAATTCACTCGCTCCGTCGGATTTGTGTTTCGTTTCATTTCCTGCATAAAATTTTAAAAGCATTTTTAAACTTTATGTAAATGGGTTTTCGGGTAAATAATCTGACTTTACATCCATGAATTATTTACTGACTTTCATGATAAAAGCAAAAGCAGCTAACATTTTTTTTATTTTAACTCCTAGAATGGGTTCACACACTGTATTTTTTTATTTATTTTTTATTTTTATGCCATTGGAATGTAAGAAAAACACATATTTAGCAGGTTTTGCAAATTGCTGTGATCTTGGGATTTAGGAATTGAGCACATAATTTACCTGTTAAAAAAAAAAGTGAACCACATTGTAAACCACGGTAATTTGCGGTGAATTGGGCTGGTTTCAGAAATTTCGGACAAAATTAAAAAAAACTTTATTCAGGTATGAAAACAATTAAATGTCTAAAAAAATTTAAAATAAAAGGGGAATCTAGAATTTTATTTTCAAAGCAACTGGTGTAAGAAAGTTATACAGATTTGTGAATCACTTCTATTTTAAAATCCCAAGCCTTCCTGTACGTATCAGGTGCTGTATGTCCTGCAGGAAGTAGTATATTCTTTCCAGTTTGATGTCTGACACAGTGCTGCTTATGTAATTTTTTACATTCGTTTTTCCATGTTTTTGTTTTATTGAAGAGGTTGTCCAGGAAGAAGAAAACATCTCATGTCCCAGTGTTCTAGTACTTATCAGCTGCTGTTTGCCCTGCAGAGAGCGGCGTATTCCAGTTTAACACTGTGCTCTCTGCTGCCACCTCTGTCCATGTCAGGAACTGTCCAGAGCAGTAGAAAACTCATAGGAAACCTCTACTGCTCTGGACAGTTCCTGACATGGACAGAGGAGGCATACAGCAGCTGATAAGTACTGGAGACTGGGACATGAGATGTTTTCTTCTTCCTGGACAACCTCTTTAATTAAAAAAAAAAAAAAAAAAAAACTTTTTTCAAATTTTTCATTTAACTATCAATGTGTAGGCTATGTTTCCACTTCGGGAACATAGCGGGGAATAGCAGCCATCTCATTAGAATCGCGGCCACGAATATTGATCATTATTCGCAGCCTTGATTATAATGAGACAATCCTCTTTCCCTGCTATGTTCTCGAAATGGGAAAATAGCCTATAAGAGAATGCTAAAATATTGCAATTTTCTATTCTGGCCACTAAGCCTAATAATAGGCTGACACTGTTCTATAGAGCTTTCTTTTCGGCATTCTCTTTTTTATCATCACAAGCAAGATTACAATGAAAGGTCACACCGTAGATAACAAAGGGTTTCATTAGTGACAATAAGTCAGTGTCATGGCCACAATGATCTTTACACATGTCACAGAGCATGCCTAGAAAACTCACCCATAAAATTGAAGGAGACAGCTTCAGACTATTGTTTCTTTGGTCCATGAGGCTACTGTAAAATATCTCTCTAATTGTGTCAGGGAGCTATGTTAAGTCAATTAGAGTGTCGAGTTAAATGCGTCATTGTGATCAAGTTAACACAGGCCACATCTGTATGTATATATATATATGTATAGTGGTGCCTTGGATTACGAGCATAATTCGATCTTGGGCTTTGCTTGTAATCCAAATCACTTAGCAAAACTTCCCATAAGAAATCACTGAAATACAGACATTTGGTTCCACACCAAAAAAAAATGATTTTTTATTCTGAATAACATGTAAAACAAATGAAACAAAGCCTTAGAAACAGCTGTACTGTAAGTTACTGTACAGTACAGCAATCAGCATGTGGAGTATAATGTATAGTAAGTGCATAAACCTGATAACACAGCAGCAATTTGTATATACAGGATGGAACTGCAGAGTGTGAGTGCAGACACAATATAGAAGCAGTGTGTATAGCTGACTGTGAGTGCAGGCACATTATATCAGGAATGGAGAGGATGGAAAACACAAGGGTTGACAGAGACTGCAGGTAGTATGAGGGAATTAGCAGGACAGGGAGAAAGGGGTTACAACTATGGAGAGATTACGCCCACAGTCCAGTCCCCTGATGCAAGCCCCAGCCCGAAGTGGATCTACTATGATTTGGAAGGTGAGGGAGACTTCCTGGGTCAGAGTACAGTGCTGTAGACCATCCTTTTCAGGCCATGCCCCTCCCCCGCTCCGCCTCCCACCCAGTACAGGGAGCTTTTAAACCAAAGCAATGCTCTTAAACCAAACTGTGAGCTCTTAAACCAAAACGCTTAATCCAAGTTACTCTTAAACCAAGGTACCACTGTATGTATATATATATATATATATATATATATAAAATCAGAAAACCGAAAATTAATGTGTAGGCGCTAGTCAGTAATATAAATCTAGGTCACAAATAATAAGGTCAAACAATAAATACAGTATAATGTAAAAAAAAAAAAAATCACAAACAATCAAATAAAAAATGTTAACATTATTTTGTGATTACCTGAATAAATCAACATTTTAAAAGCTCTAATAATCCGGATACAGTTAATTCAGACATTATATATATTTTTATAGTTATTATGACCCCTCTACTCCCACAAATGCGGCTGTTTTGTTTATCGGCTTCCCGGTCGGGTGTCAGTGATAAATGACTTGTATTGAATCCTTCCTAATGAAAGGTCTCCCACTGACAGCCTTTAATAACGGATGGCGTCTATCTATGTACTTACTGTTGTGATATTGATATACACAGCGGGCCACAAGGTGATTTTCTTCCCGTTAATTAGTCAGAGGTATTTTTCAGATTAATAATAAAATCGCCCTCTAGATACCACCTGATCGTAATTACCGTCATCTCTATCTCATCTCCATTCAATGCAGTTTTTAATTAAAGCATTAGGTTAGTTTGGCTTATTAAGGAGGGGTTAACTCCTTCTGTCCGGTAAATACCTCCTGTTCGTAATTAACAAAAAAAAAATTGCATAAATTATAAGCATGATTTTGTGTTAATGGGTTTTCTTAAGCTTAAGATCGCTTTAATTAATTTTTTTTTTTTTTTTTTTAGAGAACCTTGTTTTCACATATACATCACAGTACCCATCCTATTACATGATTAAGAATTCATACCCATCCATATAAAGAATTAATTAAAGTCGATGAAATTCTGTTACTAGAATCTTCACCTTTCTATTCAAAAACATCCTGACATTGTCGAAAGTTCTGTGACCTTCAGGTGTGTGTTGGAGGAGTTCGATGTAAGGCCCCGTTCCCACTGAGCAAAGCTAGCGGAATTCCGCGACGGAATTGTCCGCCGCGGAATGCCGTTAGCCTCCCGCTCATAATGGGACTCTATGGGAGGCGCGCGCTCCTGCCCTGTCCGCGCTGAAGAATGAACATGTTCATTCTTCAGCGCGGACAGGGCAGGAGCGCGCGCCTCCCATAGACTCCCATTATGAGCGGGAGGCTAACGGCATTCCACGGCGGACAATTCCGTCGCGGAATTCCGCTAGCTTTGCTCAGTGGGAACGGAGCCTAAGGTCTTATTGTAAGGTGACTCTTCACAGCTCTAAATCAGAGATCTTCAGCTGTTACAAAACTACAATTCCTTTCATGCCTGGACAACCAAAGATTTAGCTTTGGTGAATGGTGTTTCCCATCCTTGCTACATTGTAGAATGGTGTTCCCCATCCTTGCTACATTGTATAATGGTGTTCTTCATCCCTGCCCCATTGTAGTATAGTGTTTTCTATTACTGCCCCATTGTAGAAAGGTGTACCTCATCCCTGCCCCATTGTAGAATGGTGTTCCCTATCCCTGCTCCATTATAGAATGGTGTCTCCCATTCTTGTCTCATTGTAGAATGGTTTTCTCCATCCCTGCCCCATTGTAGAATGATGTTCCCTATCCCTGTCCCATTGTAGAATAGTGTTCTCTATCCCATTGTAGAATCGTATTCCCCATCCCTGCCCCATAGTACAATGGTGTTCCCCATCCTTTTCCCATTGTAGAATGGTGTTCTTTATCCCTGCCCCATTGTAGAATGGTGTTCTTTATCCCAGCTCCATTGTAGAATTGTGTTTCCCATCCCTGCCCCATTGAAGAACGGTGTTCCCTGTCCCATTGTAGAATGGTGTTCCTTGTCCCATTGTAGAATGGTGTTCCCTGTCCCATTGTAGAATGGTGTTCTTTTTCCCTGCTCCATTGTACAATGGTATTCCCCATCCCTGCCCCATTGTATAATAGTGTTCCCCATCCCTGCCCCATTGTATAATAGTGTTCCCCATCCCTGCCCCATTGTATAATGGTGCCCCCCATCCCTGCCCCATTGTATAATGGTGTTTCCCATCCCTGCCCCATGGTACAATGGTATTCCTCATCCCTGCCCCATTGTATAATAGTGTTCCCCATCCCTGCCCCATTGTATAATGGTGCCCCCCATCCCTGCCCCATTGTATAATGGTGCTCCCCATCCCTGCCCCATTGTATAATGGTGCCCCCCATCCCTGCCCCATTGTATAATGGTGCTCCCCATCCCTGCCCCATTGTATAATGGTGTTCCCATCCCTGCCCCACTATACAGTGGTGTTCCCCATCTTTGCTCCATTGTAGAATTGTACCCATAGAAGTTTTTGAGACTCTCATACCTGGACAGCTTTACCTTTGGCTGTCCATGCATGATTGTTCTGCAACAGCTGCAGGGCCGAAGGTTCCCTTCCCCTGCCCCATTGTAGAATGGTATATAGGAGCCTTATATTACAGCAGGGGGAGTGCACAGTAGTGAACTTTTTCTTCACTGTCAATAACATCCAATTCCTTGGCTTCATTAGAGTCTATTGACAGAACAAGTTGTTTTTTCTGCCAGCCAGTGAGTGGAGGGCAGGAATGAGACCTGGTGCAATAAGTAATTTTTGGCAGTCATTACAGCCATTTCAGTCATATTTGGGTACCACTTACTTAAAGAGGATGTACCACCAGGTACATCCTCTTTAAGCTGAACCCACAGATCGAACGGTTCCCGTGTACGGCGCCGTTCTATGCACCGGAACCGGCCGGTGCTCAAGCACTGGAGGTAGGCTGGCCCACCCCCAGTGGGAGGGAATTCCCTCCCCTGTATGACGCGGCTCCCTTAGAATGAACGGAGCCACGTCATACAGGGGAGGGAATTCCCTCCCACTGGGGGCAGCCCGGCCTGGTACATCCTTTTTAAAGAAAGCTAAAGCCCACTTGACTATTAGGGTATATTCACATAACATAATATAAAGAACAAAATATGGCCGTAATATTGAAGACAAGTTACGGCCTTAATTTCAAAAATACAATGGGGGGAGATTTATCAAACATGGCGTAAAGTGAAACTGGCTCAGTTGCCCCTAGCAACCAATCAGATTCCAACTTTCATTTCTCACAGACTCTTTGGAAAATGAAAGGTGGAATCTGATTGGTTGCTAGGGGCAACTGAGCCAGTTTCACTTTACACCATGTTTGATAAAACTCCCCCTATGTGCCCTATTGTATTTTTGAAATTATAACTGTAATTTTTCCTGTAATATTACGGCCGTGTTTTGTCCTTACTTTACACTGTGTGAACATACCCTTGGGAAATGTGCAGTTTTGCAGCCAAATAGCCAAAAAACATAAAAGCATAGAAACAAAATAAAAAAACACTCTTGTAATGAGTGCACCAGAGGGTATAAAGTCAAATAAATAACTATTTTTTTTCAAATTGACCCATGTCCTGTATAAGGGGAGGAGGAGGGACACAGGACTGGGCTATACCGCCAGTGTATGTGGCAGGGGATGATAATGGAGGAATCTTTGAAGGGAAGCCCTCCATAAGACCGGCACACACTATAAGTCAGGCTCTATGGAATCCCTGCATTAATAATAGGTAAAATAATAA
Source organism: Dendropsophus ebraccatus (assembly GCF_027789765.1). NCBI lineage: Eukaryota > Metazoa > Chordata > Amphibia > Anura > Hylidae > Dendropsophus > Dendropsophus ebraccatus. The sequence goes on along the minus strand of NC_091454.1, from coordinate 21,668,032 downwards.
GCGTTTTCTCCATGGCGGCTTAATCTACATTCCATAGATAACTGGGTTTTCATGGTTCACAGCGGCAATTACATGCTCCCGCTATATGCAATCAATAGGACTTCAAAGCTAATTTTATTAGAATGCTTATAGTAAACAAGCAGCAGGACGGAATAATTGGCGTCAATGTTCCTGTCATTAAACAATATAATAAAATGTACATAAAGTAACAAATCAGCTTTGATTTAGAGGCGTAATATTAACGCACGCATCCAAACCTCGCGTTTATTTCATTATATACGATGACAAGATGTTTCATCGTTCGTGTAAGCGCGGCCATTTGGGGCACTTGGCAGGAAAGGTAGGTGCCATGATTCACTTCTGCCTTGGAACTGGTTTTCTGCGCAGTGACCATGCAGCCCATTAGAGTCTATGGCTCATTGGATATCAGCGCTTACTGTTTGTTTTCTCGGTTACAAGAATTAGTGACTTCAGTGCAACTTGGTTATTGGTGCAAATGATATGTGGTTAATGATTATGAGGTTCTGCAGCAGCTGAGGTGTATGATGAGGTTCTGCAGCAGCTGAGGTGTATGATGAGGTTCTGCAGCAGCTGAGGTGTATTATGATGTTCTGCAGCAGCTGAGGTGTATTATGATGTTCTGCAGCAGCTGAGGTGTCTAATGAGGTTCTGCAGCAGCTGAGGTGTATTATGATGTTCTGCAGCAGCTGAGGTGTCTAATGAGGTTCTGCAGCAGCTGAGGTGTATTATGATGTTCTGCAGTAGCTGAGGTGAATTATGAGGTTCTGCAGCAGCTGAAGTGTAGTATGATCTGCAGCAGCTGAGGTGTATAATGATGTTCTGCAGCAGCTGATGTGTATTATGAGGTTCTGCAGCAGCTGAGGTGTATTATGAGGTTCTGCAGTAGCTGAGGTGTATTATGATATTCTGCAGCAGCGGGGGTATATTATGTTCTGCAGCAGCTGAGGGGTATTATGAGGTTCTGCAGCAGCTGAGGTGTATTATATGTTCTGCAGCAGCTGAGGTGTATGATGAGGTTCTGCAGCAGCTGAGGTGTATTATGAGGTTCTGCAGCAGCTGAGGTGTATTATGAGGTTCTGCAGTAGCTGAGGTGTATTATGATGTTCTGCAGCAGCGGGGGTATATTATCATGTTCTGCAGCAGCTCAGGCGTATTATATTCTGCAGCAGCTGAGGTGTATTATATGTTCTGCAGCAGCTGAGGTGTATGATGAGGTTCTGCAGCAGCGGGGGTATATTATCATGTTCTGCAGCAGCTGAGGTGTATTATATTCTGCAGCAGCTGAGGTGTATTATGAGGTTCTGCAGCAGCTGAGGTGTATTATGAGGTTCTGCAGCAGCTGAGGTGTGTATTACAATATTCTGCAGCAGATGAGGTATGAAGATGTTTTGTAGCAGCTGGGACACTGAGGAAATATAACATGTCAGTCATTGAGGACACTGGGGAAATAACTCTGACAGGCGACTTCTGCAGGCAGAGATAAGCAGCGCCTCCACCTTGCCGCTAGTCTCTGTACAATTTATATTATTTCCTGACATGCCAAAGGAGAACTTCCACCGCTGTGTATTATATAGCGTAGGATAAAGCACGGGCTTACAGTGAATGTCAGAACTTCCCCAATGATGGATCTACATAAACTACAATGGGCTCTGCTCCTTCAGTAAAACATGGCCGGATACAATCCCTTACCTTTTCAAGGTGGCATAAAAAAAACCTTGTCGGAGAGCGGAGAGTTTTTGCATAGTGAGTGAGTGAACTCTCCTGCGGATGTTCTCGAAGAGATTTAAGAGGATTACCGTGAATATTCAGATTCGTAGCTTTTGTTGAAGAGGAGACCACAATCTTCTACTTACTTCAGAACATCCATTCGCGGTTTGTACGGGGGAAAAAAAATAATCTTGTATTTTACTTTAATTCCTTCAGAAGATAAATGTTGTTGACTTTGCCTGCCCTTCTATGTGAGACGCTTGGCATAATGAGCAGCGTCCCGCTGTCTCCATGTTATGTCTCTGGCATGCAACATTTGCCGTATATAACTGGAAGGCAAAACCGGCGAAGGCCCGTTTACAGCGCAATTTCACAATTCATTAATATTTTTTTTAAAGGAAAGTGGCTTTTATATTAAGTTCATATCTTTACGGTGTTTTAAAGGGATTAGAAAAAGTAGCACAGTAACTTTCTTGCAAAAACAGCGCCACCCCTGTCCTCAGGTTGTGTGTGGTATTACAGTTTAGTTCCATTCACTTCAGTGGAACTGAGCTGCAAAACCCCACAGCCAAACTGAGGACAAGAGTGGAGATTAAAGATGAGCGGACCAGGCCGAGGCACAAACCCGAACCATCGGCATTTGACTCCTGCTGTCTTCCCGTTCTGTGGGGAACGTGGAGACAGCCCATGTCCTGCCTGGAAAACAGGAATACAGTGTAGGTCATAGGTTGTATTCCCTGTTTTCGTCTCTACCTTCCCCACAGAACGGGAAGACGGCAGGAGTCAAATGCTGATGGTTTGGGTTCGAACATCGGCTTGTATCGCTCATCTCTAGTTGAGATGTTTCTGTAAGGAACCGCTCATGCCTAATTTTTTTTAAATATATGCGATTTTAAAAATCGCTGTATTCCCAGGCTTATAGCGCTTTTATCCTTGGGTCTATGGGGCTGTGTGAGGTGTCATTTTTTTGTGCCATGATCTGTACTTTCTATCGGTACCTTGTTTGCATATACGCAACTTTTTGATCACTTTTTATTACAATTTTTATGGATTTGATGCGACCAAAAATGCGCAATTTTGCACTTTGGAATTTTTTGGCGCTTACACCGTTTACCGTGCGATACCAGGAAGGAAATAAATTAATCGTTTGGGCGATTACGCATGCGGCGATAGCAAACATGTTTATTTATTTATTTTTATTCATAAAACAGGAAAGGGGGGGTGATTCAGACTTTTATTAGGGGAGGGGATTTTTTATTAATAAAAAAAACTTTTTTTTTTTTTTTTTTTTACACACTAACTACAAGTCCCCCTGGGGTTAGGGTTATTCCCCCTGGGGTTAGGGTTATTTCCCCTAGGGTTACGGTTATTTCCCTTTGGGGACTTCTAGTATTACTACTCTGATATCTCATTGAGATCTATGCAGTATAGATATACTGCATAAATCAATAAGACCGGTGTTCTATTGCTCTTGGCTACTGCAGCCATGAGCAATAGATTGCAGAGCCGGGATCAGCGCCATTACGGCACAGACCCCTGGCTGGCTCAGATGCGAGAATTGCTCCTCCGCAATCGCGTTGCCAGGGGGGGCGGTCCCCCCACTAGACCACCACCGACAGCTGCATTTAAAAGGCTAATTAGTGGGCACTGCGATCAGACCGTGCCCGCTAAATGACAGTCCCTGGCTGCAGATGGCACCCGGATTCGAGGCAGTTCGACCCCCCTATGAACGCCCCTAGCGACGCCAGGGCGTACATTTACGCCCTGTGTCCTTAAGAGGTTAAGCTACCCATGCACATCAGACATATGTTGGTCGAGTGCCACAACTTTGGTAGGATGGGCAAATCATCTATTGGGAATTCCAGCCTCCCGACAGATGAAGGATCAGAAGAATCAGGATAGATTCCTGTAACCAGTACTTACATGCTATGAAGTGGTGGTCACTAGAGATGAGCTTACGCTTAGGTGGGTCCGAACCTGAGCGTGCGGCATTTGATTACTGGTGGCTGAAGAATTTGGATGCAGCCCTAGGAAGTCCTGGAAAACATGGATGCAGCCATAGGCTGTAGAATATATTCATGTTTTCCAGGCCTCCTTAGGGCGGTATCCAACTTCTTCAGCCACCGGTAATCAAATGCCGCACGCTTGGGTTTTGTTTTTTTTTTTAGTTTTTAGTTTTGTATCTGTTTCATATCCTTTCATTTTGCTTCTTTTTTTTATGAATTTACGAATGTAAAACCTGAATAAAAAATGTGCAAATAGACATTCTGCTTCATTATTCATAGCATGGTGATGAATTCGAGAGTATTGTATTTGCATAAAATTCATTTTTTTTCTTAGTTTAAACTCTTTACTTACAGTATAAACTTTTCAAATTCGAACGAAAAAAAAAAAAAGACCGATGCTCGAGCATAATTCAAACTGTATGATGAGTCCGGCGTTAAAGAGGTAGAGGTCGTACCTACTAACATAGTGGCAATAACGAAAAAGATAACATAAGGGAGAAAGGGGAAGGGGTGAAACGTACTTATATGTGTAGGACCTGACTGGGGAGTAATTATGGGGAATGGGTCATGGGCAGGTTATGCCTGAAAAAGTTAGGTCTATAATGAAGAGACTAGAGAAAGATGAGGACTGTTCTCCTGAGGTGATGTTGTGAGCAGATACAGAAAGGTTCTGTATTCGCAATATTTCCTGCATACTATGATGGTGTTTCCTATAACTTGTCCTCAAGGTCACCCAAAAGGTCAAGTCTTCAGAATATCCTTAGTATTTCCCAGGTTATATAATTATGGTGAGTGTATCAGGTGTGACCACATGTGTTCTACGTATGGGAAATCTTTAATTCCCAGGGACCGACACTTTCCGATGGTCAGCTCTTCCGTCTGACCACATAGAGGATAGATACAGGCCCTTGTCCTTGAAGAAATTTATAGGTTTCTCATAGGGATGGCGCAAAATTACGGCAGATGAATAGGGAATTTGTAAATTTGGAGGTAATATGCCAAAATGTAGAGAATATGCAACATTCCCAGAAGATGTAGAGTACTCTGCCCACCTCACACATACATTTCCAGAAGAAAGAGGAAACCAAGGGTACTATTACATGACGTTTATAACCAGCTTCCTGTGTCCTACTAGATATGGGGGATCTACGAGCAAGATGGTAGAGACTGTCACATTGTACTGATGTGGGGGATATGGATAAGTCCCTTTCCTATAGTGATATACAAGGAGGTTATAGACATTATAGACAAACTGCACAAATATGCAGATAACAAATCAAAACTCGACACCCCAACAGGTTTCGGCTTAGAACAGGCTTCTTCAGAGGACGATGGTAGATTATGTTTACACCAGAATGATAGCGTAAGCCTCTGTTATGGTGAACTGTTCTCTTGAGTGACAATCATAGGTGACAAATAAAGATGAGTGTCACTCAAGCATGCTCGAGTCCATACGAATCTGGAAGTCTTGGCTTTTGATTACCAGTGGCTAAAGAAGTTGGATGAAGCCCTAGGGAGTTCCTGCCCATGGCTGCATCCAACTTCATTAGCCACCGGTAATCAAATTTCAAGACTTCCGGGTTCAAATGGATTCGAGCATGTTCGAGTTGCACTCATCTATACTGACAAAGAAGAAAACATAGGGAAACTGCCTTTAAAAAGATATAAAGTTATAAAAAGGAAATAGACGAGATCCATTCCCAACGAGGAGAATGTAGTAGAGTTCTTAGACCATGTGAAGGTGAAGAAGCTCTTCAGGTTTACTGCCAGTGAGGTCAGGAGGGAAACATCAGGTAATTCATTCTGAAGAGCGAAAGCAGGGAGTACAGTGTCCGTGCGATTCTCCCAACAAGTCAGAGGCTGAGATTCTAGGGAACGAGAAGAAAACATAAGTTTATCGTCTGGATGTGACAGAGGAAAAAAATCAGATGGGACAGAAGACTTGGCTGGCGACCCTCGGTAATGGAAAAGGATGAGGAAATGTGGCCATTTAATTTAATAGAGACAGTGAAGACATCCTATACTTTTAAGCACACATCGCGATGAATATTTCATCCATTTCAGTGAATTTTTTATTTGTTCGATATCTGGAAGCCGCTCGTAATGTCCCTTCATGAAGAATCATACCAAGCCCATCAGTCTCCATTAGGCTGATCTGAGTTCACATTCATAAACCCGCAGAGAATACGATTTGTAATCTTACGCCGTCTTGGAAGCCTTAAACATTTTTCAGTATATTATTGGCATTTTAGGCATTTACTTGCCTTTTTGACAGACACGTTTAACAGATCTGTAAAAAAAAAATTGTAAGGGATCTTTACATTCTATTCTAAGAAGATTTGTCCACTCCCTTACATACTTGTGTTTCCCCCATGAAATGGTGATTTCTTAGAACTCTGTCTTGTTTTGTTCCTCTATTATTCCTTCTGGTAAACTGAAAACTATTATGAATGTTACCATTCCTATTGCCAAAGGGACGTGTCCCTACATAGACTTTTGGTTTTTCTGTACGTTAAAAATAACCATTTAAAAACGGATCCATTAAACGGACTACAAAAACGCCCTCTTAGCCATAAATTTTGGTCGACACATTAACCCTTTATTTGCGAAAACATAAAAATGCCATTAAAAAGTTATAAAATTTGTGATTTTCTAGGTTTGAAATTCTCTGCGTGGAACAAAGATAGTCACAAAACACATGGTATAATAATTCACGGTTACAATATGTTTACTCTATGTCAGCATTAATTGTTAAAGGTCCTTTTACTTTTTAGGATGTTATAGGGCTTAGAAGTTGCAGCAAACTTTTCAAATTTCACGTACAGTAACAGTGGTGACAGTTGGGTATAGTAACAGGATCGACAATTAGGTACACTTACAGGAGCGACGAACAGGTACACTAACAGAAGTGACGATCAGGTACACTAACAGGAGCGACAAGTAGGTTCCTTTTAGAGGAGTAATGATCATGTGCACTAAGAGAAGCAACGATAAGGTACATTAACAGGAGCTATGATCAGGTACACTAACAGTAGCGACGATCAGGTACACTAACAGGAGCGACAAGTAGGTACAGTTAGAGGAGTGATGATCATGTGCACTAAGAGAAGTAACGATAAGGTACATTAACAGGAGCTATGATCAAGTACACTAACAGGAGCGACAAGTAGGTACAGTTAGAGGAGTGATGATCATGTGCACTAAGAGAAGTAACGATAAGGTACATTAACAGGAGCTATGATCAAGTACACTAACAGTAGCGACGATCAGGTACACTAACAGGAGCGACAAGTAGGTACAGTTAGAGGAGTGATGATCATGTGCACTAAGGCAACAATAAGGTACACTAACAGTAGCTACAATCAGGTCCATTAGCAGGAATGCCTATCAGGTACACTAACAGGAGCCACAAGTAGGTAAATTTGGAGGAGCAATGATCATGTACACTAAGAGAAGCAACAATAAGGTACACTAACAGGAGCTACGATCAGGTACACTAACAGGAGCGACGATCATGTACACTAACAGGAGCGACAAGTAGGTACATTTAGAGGAGCGATGATCATGTACACTAAAAGAAGCAATGATAAGGTACACTAATAGGAGCTATGATCAGGTACACTAACAGGAGCGACGATCGGGTACACTAACTGGAGTGACGATCAAATACACTAACAGGTACAGTTAAGAGGAGCGATGATCATGTACACTCACGGAAGCAACGATCACGTACACTAACAGGAGCAACAATCATTTACAGTTAACAGGAGCAATGATAAGGTACACTAATAGGAGTGATGATTAGGGGACACTATTAGGTACAGAAATAGGGGACAGGGATGACTATTAGGTACAGCAACAGGGGACTGGGGCACAGATCAGGGTAGGAAGTCACGCGGCAACAGTTTAACTCATTTACATGCATGTATGTCGGATTGTGCTAATGTGCAGCTACTGTTACCCCAGATGTAGATACATGTTAATTTTACATTAAGGGGTTAGATGAATGAAGATGAATGGCAACATCCAGTTTTAAATTTACAGCACAAAATCCTGAGATGCACCAATGGCACCTGATGGATCCTATTGATCATAAAGCAGTTGGTTGAATTTTGAGTCCATTCTTTTTTTTTTTACTTTTTTGACTTAATCTATCCTGGAAGCCGCTGATATAATAAAGCCTCCAACTGAGATGTGAACCTAACTATATACTACAGCAGGCTTCTCAGTAGTGCGAACAGGTCTCCTTTAAATGCACATTTAATTACATGATCTTAGAGACAGAATCTTACCATTTAAGTCTACGTCGGATGCTACTATCTGACTACATTTACCTTTGCCTTTGCAGAAGTCGCTGATCTCTTGTAATGAGCCATTATCCTACCCGTCAGCAGCAATTCTGAGAGTTCACACTGCTGCCTCCAAATAACATGTATTATACTCTCTAGTCTGCCTAAACGGTAGCAGCAGCAGATTGTGGATTCCCAGCAAGGTTAATTGCTGTTTTTTTCTTCCTTTTTCATCGCAGCAATTTTGCACTTGGTAACTTGGACCTCCGCTATTTCCCAGAACATTTGACCATATCTTTGACCTTGGCCAATGAAGACATTGAGGGAGCGTGGCTATTTTTGTAGCGTTTTAGACACTGTAATTTGTTTCTTACTTGAATGTATTTGTCTTCCACAGACGATTGTTCACGGTCTGAGACTTGATTTATCTTGGTTTACTTGGCATTTGAGCATTCACTGTGGCCTTGTGTACATGGGAGACCTATACCATCCCTATACAAGCCTCTGGAGTGCCATGTATATGGAGATGTTCTAACAATAGGAAGGAACAGAGCAGAGAATTAAAGAGTTAAAAAAAGCACAGCTACTTTCTTTCAAAAACAGTGCCACCCCGGTCGTAAGGTTGTGTGTGGTATTACACTTCAATGGAACTGAGATGCAAAAACACCATCCAAACTAGGGCAATGTTCACATGGCATAAGGCACCGGTCGTTCTGTGACCCGGGCCATGTCACAGAACGGCCGGTGTCAGAGAAGTAAATCCCGGTCGGTACTGCAGTACTGGGCGGATTATCTTCACTTCTGCTGAATTCGGATGCTAGCGCATCAGTGTGCACCCGCATCTGAATTCCCCGCTGCACACAATGGAGTGTGCGGCCAGAGCCGCACGCTCCATTGTGTGAACTGACAAGTTATCTGCGGCTGCTATTCAATGAATAGCAGCCGCAGAAAACTGACTTGTCAGTTTTTTGCGGGGCCACTAGCGATCCCGGACAGAGTGTATACTATTGGGGAGATTTATCAAACATGGCGTAAAGTGAAACTGGCTCAGTTGCTCCTAGCAACCAATCAAATTCCATCTTTCATTCCTCAAAGACTCTTTAGAAAATGAAAGGTGGAATCTGATTGGTTGCTAGGGGCAACTGAGCCAGTTTCACTTTACACCATGTTTGATAAATCTCCCCCTATGTGTTTACACTCCGGCCAGGATTCCCTCTAGCTGCAGCACAATGTGAGTTAAGTATTAATCACGGCCGTTGTTGCTGATTTGCAACACGGCCATGATTAATACTTAACTTACATTGTGCTGCAGCTAGAGGGAATCCTTAATACTAAACTTACGTTGTGTGAACATGGCCTAAAACAGTCAATGTTTTTGGAAGAAAGAGGCTATGTTACTTTAAGCTTGGACAACCCCTTTAAGGCATTCAGAAGTACAATATAGTCCCTTGCATAGTGAATAATGGAGGCACCATATGGGAGCATGCATAGTGCTTTTGGCTCTGTAATTTGAAACAATAAAGGTAGGCCATCAACATTAGAGTGACTTCAGTACCATTAACGATCATGTGATTGAAGAGGTGGCAGCTGCCAGACAATTGCTAGTGGCGGTTCAGGGTACTGCAGCATTCAAGTGGAGACAACATTGACCTCCACTAGTACGGAGGTAAACATCAGCCAGTTGCCAAGAGTCACCCCCCTCTAATGTTATATTGAGGACGGATAAGCCCTTTAAGCCATAGCACCTTATCCACAGAAATAGGATACAAAAAAAAAAATAATAACTCTACCTTTAAGAAAAGCCTTCCTTTAAAGGGGGACTGTCCATTAATAACCCTCCCAGTAATAAGACTTGCGATTAGTGCCAGTATAATGCTTGCTCAGCAACAACGCGAGCGGAGAAGAGAGCTCCGGGCTCCTTATATTGGGGGGGGGGGGGGGGGGGGTTGAAATCTGATTTCAGCTCTTTCAATAAAGTGTCTGTTCTTCTGTAAACATTATAGGCAGATAAAAGCTATGAATAGCATATATACACCATAGAAAAGTCTGACACTGCAAGCGGATCTCTCTGTTCAGCAGTATTATCACGCATTGTGTTTATGAAGCCGAGTGGAGAAGGCGGAACAGATAAACCCCGTATCTGTAATTCCATGCGATTGTGTTTCTGCCTTTATACCACAGGGTAGCACTTGTGCTGAACACATATTTCACCGCTGTATTTTTTTTTATATACAATATTATTATTATTTTATTTTATTTTTTTACTTTCTTTTACTATCCTGTATTTATACTGCGGAGAAAGCGTTACATGTAAAATTGTAATTCCTCACGCAGAGGCCTATGATGCCTTTTGGGGGTATTGCGTGTAAACACGGCGGAATCTCATTCATTTTAGCACGGAACTTATATCATAAGCTTCTTGTTTGACTAGAAAAAGGGAATAAAAAAATAGAAAAAAAACGAGTCGAGTACTGTAGGAGCTGTTTGTATTACAGCTGGGAAGAGCTAAGGGTAAATCCATATCTTATAGGCCAGTTCTATGTATAGAGTTTATTTGACAGGAACAAATCCATATCTCGCAGGTCATTCCATGGCGGAGAGACTTAGTGAAGAGAAATCTATAATGCGGGGAGGGGGGAGGTGGAGGCTTGGATGAGGCACTCGCTGCGTAGACAGGAAACCGGGAGAAGATGCCTATAGCGGTAATGAGACTATAGTTTGCAGGTGGTAAACAAAGTACATGACTACTGAGTTTGACTAAGAACAATAGAACATAATAAGATCCGCTTGAATGAAATAGTGTTCTTGGTAGTGGATCACCTTGGGAAATGATCTTAAGGAAAAAAGAAAAAAAGGTTGTGCTGTTCGAAGCTGGCGTTTAGTTTAACTATAGCTGTGTATGATGAATGCTGAGCGGAAGTAGGGGGAGAGATGTAGATAGATAGATAGATAGATAGATAGATAGATAGATAGGAGATAGATAGATAGATAGATAGATAGATAGATAGATAGATAGATAGATAGATAGATAGAAGATAGATGATAGATAGATAGATAGATAGATAGATAGATAGATAGATAGATAGATTGATAGATAGGTAGATAGATAGATAGGAGATAGATAGATAGATAGATAGATAGGAGATAGATAGATAGATAGATAGATAGATAGATAGATTGATAGATAGATAGATAGATAGGAGATAGATAGATAGATAGATAGGAGATAGATAGGAGATAGATAGATAGTAGATAGATAGATAGATAGATAGATAGATAGGAGATAGATAGATAGGAGATAGATAGGAGATAGATAGATAGGAGATAGATAGTAGATAGATAATAGATAGATAGATAGGAGATAGATAGATAGATAGATAGATGGATAGATAGATTCGTGTGGAAGTGCCGTGGAGTTCTTTCAACCTAACTACTCTTTGGTCGTGGTCAGGACCGCACTACTGGCACCGGCTATCGAGGATTTCTGCTGTGCTGCTTGTTTCCTTTACATAGATAAATAGAAGGAAGGGAAAGGAAAGGAAAGAGAATAGGAAAGGGAAGGAAGGGAGGGAGGAAGGAAGGAAGTGAGGAAGGAAGGGAGGAGATGGGAGGAAGGGAGGAAGGAAGTGAGGAAGGGAGGAAGGAAGCGAGGAAGGAAGGAAGCGAGGAAGGAAGGGAGGAGATGGGAGGAAGGGAGGAAGGAAGCGAGGAAGGAAGGGAGGGAGGAAGGAAGAAAGGAAGAAAAGGAAGGAAAGGGGGGAAGGAAGGAAGAAAAGGGAGGAAGGAAGGGAGGGAGGGAGGAAGGAAGGAAAGAAGAAAAGGGAGGAAGGAAGAAAGGAAATAAAGAAAGTGAGGAAGGAAGGAAGGAAGGAAGGAAGGGAGGGAGGAAGGAAGGAAGCGAGGAAGGAAGGGAGGAAGGAAGGAAGGAAGGAAGAAAAGCAAGGAAGAGAGGAAGGGAGGAAGGAAGAAAGGAAGGAAGAAAAGCAAGGAAGGGAGGAAGGAAGGAAGGGAGGGAGGGAGGGAGAGAGGGAGGAAAGAAGAAAAGGGAGGAAGTAAGAAAGGAAATAAAGAAAGTGAGGAAGGAAGGAAGGAAGGAAGGAAATGAACAAAGAAAGAATGTAGAGATTAAAAGAAAATAAAAGAGGGGAAGGATAGATGATAAAAGACAGAATAAAGTCAGGATGTCTAGTTTCTTTAGCCCAGTCCCATTTCCCATTGTGCCCGGGTCAGTGTGGGCCGAGATTGCAGTAAATATGCGTCACAACATCTGACTGATTTATCACCTCCCCCGGCCTGCCTGAAATATGCAACAAGCGAGATGTCATGATTATTAAATATCTTCTGTCCACCTGAGCATTGACTATATGTCTGTGATTACTCGGGAGGTCTATTAGAACAGACACACACCGCTACATCTCTTTCTCTTGGATTCTTGGTGATGTGATTCTTTTTCCTTATTGATTGACTTGCCGTGGCATTTGACCTCGGTGGCAAGCCTTGGGTGATTATTCCTCAATGCCGGGTCGTGCCGCTCCATTATTCCTCCACATGATGCTTTTTGAAGATTATTTCTGAAAACGTTACATGCATGAGATGGGCTTTAATGCCAATAATGACAAAAGCTTGACTCTCTGACCTTTGTGCCCGGGGGGCATATTATACAGTTTACTAGGTTTTCTTTTCCTAGAACTGTATTGAGATGACTATGTCTAAAATGGTTTCAATGATTTATTAAAGATGTAGTCAAAATAAATTGGTTATATATATCAATATGGCCAAGGTGGGGTACTATAGCCTGCAGGCTATGAAGTTTCTCCAAGATAGTTATTAATATTCTAGATCTTTCATTTAAAGGACTGTCAATCTGCTAAACTTCATTAGAGAATAAGAGACACTGTCTAACAAATAAGCTCCTCCTCCTCATCATCATCATCATCAACCTTCAGTTTTAAGTTAAAGGGGTTGTCCAGTTTAAAACACACATTTTAAGCTACAGTCAGAAACCCTTTCTCTGGAGGAACTGTCCTGTATTACACAGAAAAATGAATTTGAATAGGCACTATGTCATACTCCATTTCACCTGTGGGGGTGCTGCAGGGAAACTGAACACTTACTTATAGGTGTTCTCACATTCTATAAGTGGTAACCCCGTCGTCCTGTCTGCTCCTCTGCTGTGCTCCATGCTTGTCTTGGGGTTGATAGTGTCTTCCAGTGCCTTCTTCCTCCTTCTGCTGCAATGAAACTGGCCACTAGGGTGCGCATGCGGCCAACTGTTCTGGATTTATAGAGGCAGCTTGTCTCAACCTTCTACTGCCATCTGCCAATCCAGAGCCACCTGCATTTAAACTGTCTCCATCTGCCCCTCCCCTGTCTGAGCATTGTTGAATAATAGCAGTCCAAATAAAGGTGAAGGTGTCTTTCTGCTGTATTCAAGTGTATCCTGACCTGTGCCTGTTCTTTGGATTACGCTTTCTGCCTGATCCTGGTCTGTACTGCCTTCCTCTTTCATTGCTGACTCAGATTGCCTGACCTGCTGCTGAAGCCACCTGCCCTGACCCTTCCCCTGGCTGACTATGATACCCATCTCATCCCTTGTACTGCGCTAACTCTCCACATAAATTCAGCCTGTTCCCTGGTGCCTTGCCCCAACTCTGTCTGGTTCTTGGGAACCAGCTGCTGCTCACACCGGGACCACACTTGTGTAATGACCTTGTGAGATTCCACATCCTGGAGCGGAATAAAGGGTGAAAGGGTGAAGACCTAGTGGGCACTTAGAGTCCTATTCCACGGGCCGAGCAGGGCCAGATCAACGATGAAAAAGAGCGCTCGTTTACTGGGCCTATTCCACGGCCCGACAATCGTTAGCGAGGGCTGCAGGGACATCGTTGCCGATGTCCTTGCAGCCCTTGTTTCATACTTTACCTGTCCAGGCGCAGGTCTTCTCCTTCTACCAGTCCTGCGTGGCAGCATCAGCTTCGGAGCAGCCTGTCTGAACTCACAAACCGCTCAGCCAATCACTGGCCGCAGCAGTCCTTGCCAGTTATTGGCTGAGCGGTCTGTCAGCTCAGACAGGCCGCTCCGAAGCTGATGCTGTCGCACGGGACCAGGAGAAGGAGAAGACTGCGCCTGGACAGGTAAAGTATGATGTTTGTGAAATCGGCGGTCGCCCGCCGCGCCCGCTATTTCACGTAGCGATGCACGGGTGGCGACCGATGATTTTAGGTTTGAACCTAAATGAACGATCAGCCGATGACACAATTATCGGCTGATCATTCTCTCTATTCCACGGAGCGATAATCGGGCTGATTCGGCCGATTATTGCTCCGTGGGATAGGCCCCTTAGACTCTGCTCTTTGATGTGGCCCAAAGCCAAACCAATTGAGCAGCACAGCAGGTCCACACTCACTGTCTGTTATAATAAATGATAAATATGGGTCCTGGTAGCCTATGTTTGGCTAATGGGTGCATCATGGTATAAATCTGAATATATTATACCAGTATCCTAACATACCTCAAAAACAGACATGATGTTTTTGGGTCCTCCAAGTTCAAACAGTTGGGCAGAAAAGACATAGACAGAAAAGTCAGACCCTTTTAAAACCCATGTGGTCTGTTCCTGGTCATCGCGCAGCAGTCTAGCCATTCAGCACACATAAACCTAGCCTACCAAGTGTAAATTGTCCAAAATGGAAACCCCTTTTTCACTTTTTACCAGTTAAATGGTAAAATAAAGGTTTGGCTATAATTCATTTGGTCTCATAGTCTATAACAGAAGTCATGGCATTGTGACTAATTCATTGTATGACGCACACATATGCTGACCATTGACTTTTAATCAGGTCTATCGGGGTTATATCTTGTTTTTTTTCCTTGTTTTGAGAACAAAAATAGCATTGCACGCTATGATATTCTTGTCATCAAATCTGACAGAACTGCCCAAGGCTGTAGGCACACTAGCATTATCGCTTCCATTTATAACGGAAGCCATGGGACTGTGATGGCTCTATCGTATCACGTATCCAAAAGGTGACTGATGGGCTCCACTGACTTATTATGAGTTATATCGAGGTTTCTATTGTTTCGACAAAAATAGCTCTGCGTGCTATATTATTTATGCCATCGAGACAGACATGATAACTTTCAGAGCATGTAGACCACAGGTGGCATGCTCCGGCCCTCCAGCTGTTGAACAACCAAATCTCCCATCATGCCTGGACAGCTAAAGCTTTGGCTGTCCAGGCTTGATGGGAATGGAAGTTTTACAACAGTTGGAGGGCCTTGAATTTTACACCCCTGATGTACATACTGAACCCAAGTACCTTATGTTTAGCCCATCAAAGGCTTCCCAGGCTGTGTTCACATTTTCTACTCTTTCCAAAACCAAGGTCTTCTCCAGGTCCTGGGTAGAGATGATCGAACATCGGAAAACCTTAGGTTCTGATTCCTGATGCCTTCCCGATCCGCAGGGAAGGAGGAGACAGCCTGGGTACCCCGCCCCCCAGTGTCCACCACTGACCCTGTATATGCCTACGTATGACACTGGAGGTGGGACATGGTCACATGCTTCTCCATGTCAGCCATCTTATGGACAGAATCACCACAGAGTAGGACAGCACAGCCTGGAGGTCTGATTTTTGCTCTATGAGGTACACAGGGAGCTTCTGTCAGTATATACAGTGAGTACAATTACTAATACTATATACAGATAAAGTGGCCAACCCCTTTTAAATATAAGTTGAGGGGCCAAAGCCTGAGAAGAAGAATCTACTGATACCATTTACATTCAGGTGCCATGTTGTCACGAATCCTGAACATCTGTAGGAAGTCTTCCATATATAACCCAAATCCATAACTCCCATACCTACCATATGTGTGTAGGAAGATGAACATACGATACACTAATGCCTCTCATCACGAATAATAATTAAGAATGACAAATTTTTGGAAACCATTTTTCAATCCATTATCCATCTGTACACAAAAAACAAGCCCTAGAGGGATACCTTAATACCTTGGCAGGCTCCCCAGCCGCCGGTGTCACCTGCTGCGTCCCCGTCCCGGTTTCTGGCACCCGCCGGTGCCTCTGTCACACGCTCACTGACTTCCTGACATATCACTGTAAAGGGGAGGTTACTGGGCAGAGAAGCCGCTAATGGAATAGCATTGACAAAATCATTTTTGAGGGGTATTAAATGAAACGTAAAATAAAGCTAGAATAACTGTATGGATTTTCTACTCAGCCTGTTTATGAACATTTATTGTCTGTAAATTACATAGTGCCAGGGCTGGAATCGCAATGACAGTTTAATGGGCGACTGCAGGATAGAGAATAAATTAATAAGTAACTATTTATTACCTGAGCGGTGTGACCTGCATCTAAACACCAGGTATTGTTCTGGATGTGACAGGACCAGACAGTGGCTACTACACAATCTATTCTAATCCTTCCAGGGGTTTTGGAGGATTTTGCAGGTATATATGAAGGGGAAAAAAAATAGAATTTAAAGGGGCACTCTGGAAAAAAATAATGTTTTTTAAGTGTGATCAGAAATTATTATATATTGTATGTATATTATTGAATTGTATGTATAGATATGTTAATTTACTTAAAAGAAAACTCAAGTCTTCCAGTATTCATCAACTGCTGTATGTCCTGCAAAAAGTGGTTTATTTTCTCCAGTCTAAAACAGTGCTCTCTGCTGCCACCTTTTTTCACGGCAGAAACTGTCCAGAGCAGTAGCAAATCCCCATAGAAAACCTCTCCTGATCTGGACAGTTCCTGATATGAACAGAGGTGGCAGCAGAGAGCACTGTGTCAGACTGGAAAAAATACACCACTTCCTGCAGAGCATACAGCAGCTGATAAGTATGGGAATGCTTTAAGATTTTTAAAGAGAATGTACCATCACTACATTCGCTTAAAGTTTTGCACATAGATAGAACGCGCTGGCCAGTGCTGCAGTGGCGCACCTATGGCGCCGTTCTATTCCTGGCCACCGGCCGGGAGTGAAGCACTGGAGGCGGGCTGGCCCGCCCCAGTGGGAGGAAACCCCCGCCTCTCTATAATGTGGCTCTATTACAATCAATGGAGCAGCGTCATAGAAGCCGCTGCTGGGAATAGAATGGCGATCCATCCAAAACTTAAGCGAATGTGCTGATGGTACATGAACTTTAAATAGAAGTAAATTACAAGTCTGTATAACTTCCTAACACCAGTTGATTTGAAAAATTTCTGGAGTACCCCTTTAAGCTGTGGACCTAACACAAGTGGCACCCAACAGACATAACCAACTTATATTGAGGTCCATTGGCTTCCATCTTTGAAAACGTCCGTTTTGATGGGAAAAGTCGACTCCAAATTAAGTCTATTTCCAAGATGTGAGAATAGCCAAAATAAACAAAAATTTGTTTGCTTTTTAAGCAGATGTGGCGGCTTTTTTTTTTGCAGATGTGGCGGCTGTAAACGTACACCTTATAATGATACGAAGCCCTTGAGAGACGATATCATTAGAAGTTGATTATTTCAATTGATCTGAGTGAACAAATACAGATTTAAATGGGATTTATGCTCGAAATGACTTCCAACTCCCACCAAAGGGCGAATTATGATTCAACACAACAGCGCACGTCCAGCCATTTACAGGAACTGCTCCATTAAACACACCTGGGATGACCTTTATCGTCATTATCGATAAGGAGCCAATATGTTCCACTTCACAGTACCGGGGTATTGAAAAATATAATACAAATGTTTCATGCAAAGCAGGTAACCTTTCCCGGTGAAGGAGGCCCATTGTCTCACTACCTGAAAATCCGGGGAGAGAGAGGTGGTTTCTTATGGGAGAGGAGCAGAGCCCTATGAGAGATGCAATGTGCGGAGACTGGCACTGTTATGTGTGATATCTAAATAACATTACGGCATCTGGAGAATGTGAAATACCGTAGACACTTGGGATGGAAAAATTTAATGGGCCGTTACTGTGTCTCCCCTGTCTATTATAGTAAGATAAATTGACGGATATTGTAGATTATTGTATTTAAGGGGAATGCTAACTTGGATTTTATTTACTGATCGCCATTATGTACAGCAGTTGCTTAGGGGCTGTAGGCCTAGCTGCCACCGATCTATGCCGGCCTACGTGCTTCATTGGTGTCCTGTGCTGGGTGGAGCTGGTGCTTGACAACTGGGTAACACCTCTATGGGAAGATTCAAGCTGTTTTACCCATTAAAGGAGTACTCCAGCAAAAAAAAATTCAAATCAACTGGTGTCAGAAAGTTATTTACATTTGCCTTTCACTTCTATAGAAAAATCCCATGTCTTTTAGTGCTGCTGTATATCCTGCGGGAAGTGGTGTATTCTTTCCAGTCTGACACGGTGCTCTCTGCTGCCACCTCTGTCCATGTCAGGAACTGTCCAGAGCAGTATCTAATCCTCATAGAAAACCTCTCCTGCTCTGGACAATTCCTGTCATGGACAGAGGTGGCAGCAGAGAGCACTGTGTCAGACTGGAAAGAATACACCTTTTTTTCCTGCAGGACATCAAGCGGCTGATAAGTACTGGAACACGTCTATTTCTGGATTTCTGGATTTCTATAGTAAAAGTAAACTACAAATCTATATAACTTTCTGATACCAGTTGATTTAAAAGAAAAAAACATTTAGCCATTGTAGCCCTTTAAATTCCATGATCGCTATTTACCTAAGTGGTTTACAAGGGGAGGTGTCCCCAAAACTAAAAAAAAAAAAGGATTTCCAGGAAAGCTCGCAGGTCTGCATTTTTTTCTTTCTAAACAAAAACAATTACCTATACCTTATAAAAACTTTTCACGTTAGGCTCTGTGCACATGGAGCAAAACTGTCGGAAATCTCCACTGCGGCCTCCGTGTCCTAATGACACTCTATGGGAGGCGGCTCGCGTGCCTCCTCTCCCCGAGCTGAAGAATGAACATGTCCATTCTTCAGCGCGGAGAGAGGAGGCGCGCGAGCCTCCCATAAACTGCCATTAGAACACGGAGGATGGCGGGATTCCGCGGCAGAATTACGCCGGTTTTGCTCCGTGTGCACGGAGCCTTATAGTGACACAGATGTTTAGATTGGTCGGGGCCTAAGTGCTAAGACATCCCCCCCCCCCCCAAGAGCATTTTGTCCGTTGTTTTTGCTTTGATCAAGTTCATAGAGAAACATGTCTAGCATTTCTACAAATCTGTACATCATTCATAGTACTCTTTGAGCAGAGCCGAGCATGAGGTACTCTAGTAGGCAGTACCCTATTTTTCATACTTTTAGATATTTTTCCCATTTATAGTAGTTCATGGTTGCCTATAGTCTATAGGTGACAGTTCACACCGTATAGCAATACTGACACTGAGGTATACGTTGGCAAATCCTTACAAAATACAGTGTGATCAGCCGTAATGTCATAGAGAAACATGACTGAGCTGCCGCCTGACAACTATAATAGCTTTTTTCATAGACTGGTGACTATAAGGATTATTGCTGCCTGCAAGGCCTTGAGTATGTGAACAGTGTTGTACTCCCAAGTACTGGGAACAGTAATGGGTACAGTGCTCGCTGTCATACCAGGGCCCATGTTTTTAGGGGAATACAAGGTGAGTAGGGGGGCCTGTTATAGATTTAGAATTCATATCATACTTGTTCACATGGTTTGGCCTGTGTCACATGACATTTTTGACTTCTGCCGGCCACAACCACACAATGGGGGAGATTTATCAAACTGGTGTAAAGTAGAATTGTCTCAGTTGCCCCTAGCAACCAATCAGAATTTTTTGTTCCTCACAGATTCTTTAAAAAATGAAAGGTGGAATCTGATTGGTTGCTAGGGGCAACTGAGACAATTCTACTTTACACCAGTTTGATAAATCTCCTCCTATGTCTTTTTTTGGCTGTTTGACCAACATTTTTTTTTAGTATTCTTATATTTTGGTGCTATTTCTTTACTCCTATGTGTCTGGTGAGAGTGTATACACATAAATAGTCAGTGGCTTCTCTTTGACCTCTCCTGACATGAAGGTGTTAAGCTGTAAAACCCAATGGATAGGAGAGTCATGCCCCAGAGGATTTCCAATCTGTGGGAAAGAATGGAGGCACTAGACACTTGTATAATGTAAACAATCCAATAGCAGGCAATGACAATCCATCTTCTATACAATTACCGTTATCGCAAAGTCAATGAGGTTAAGAAAAGCCGAAAAGACACAAGTCCATCTTGTTAAAATGGGGGCAGCACCTAGTGTGATCCTTATCGTGTGGAGATAGCAACTTCCAGGGAAAAAAATAAATTCCCTTCATTAAGTCAATGCGCTAGGCAGGGAGTCGGAAAAGAGCCGGGCGCGGAGGACCCTACAGACCAACTTTGACATTAGCGGACGCAGGATTTACTCCGAAAACAGGGGAGGTTAAGCAATTTTTAACACTTGAGTTGCCACATGATGCACCAAAAATGGTCGATTATCGTGCTAAAGCCTGACTTGATGGAGCAAAAAATAAAAGGTCCTTGCGTGTAATAACGGCAGCCTAGATGGGAGGGTTGGAACCAAGCAATGTCATATCTGGCTGGCCACCATTCATCTTTCCTGCCCTACATGCTTATTATGCTAAGAGCTGCCTCTATGGTCGCTTTATTACTTAGGACTCAGCAAGCCAGGTTTTCCATCTAGACGTTAGAGCTCGTGGGTTATTAAAAACCCATTCTCAACCTCGCTGTATATGGTTTTTTTTCCCAACAGGTGCAGAAGGAGCGGTATTCCCAGCATCCCTTGAAACACCCTACGTTAAGGCCGAACCATTCCACCATCTACGGTAAGAAGAGATGTAGTTACTGAAAGATACTGTGAGGGTTCACACTATAAATCGGACCCTTGTTGTGGTGCCAACATATACCTACATGAAGAGCCATGGGTCCTATTTATTTCTATAGCCTGGCCGTAATCAGCTAGTGAGTACTCTCCGGTAATTTCCCGCACGTGTACAAGAACATGGGCTCAAAAGCAAACCAAGTACAAACTTATGCGGGAAATGACCCTAACGTAGTCAATAGCTGACTATGCTAAATAAGATCAATGCCAGCCCTGATACTGGCAATTATTAGGGGTACAGATTCGTTCAGGATAAATGTTTAGTTTCCTTAAAGGTAAGGGTGGATTCACACCAAAACTGAAGCTCAGACACGTCAACGCCCTGTCAAAATGTCCATACCTCACCACAGTTGTGGTGTGAATGCACCCTTACCTATAGGGAAACTATAATATTCATCTTGGATATGGTCCCCTGAATTAATCTTGACCCCTAGTGACTGTGAGAGGTGTAGCTTGAAACCTTTAGGCTGCGTTCACACTATGTATATTTCAGTCAGTATATTTCAGTCAGTATTGCAACCAAAACCAGGAGTGGATTAAAAACACATAAAGGCTATGATCACATAATGTTGTAATTGAGTGGATGGCCGCCATTTAATGGCAAATATTTGCTATTATTTTAAAACAATGGCTGTTATAATGAAATAATGGCCGTTATTTACTGTTATATGGCGGCCATCCACTCAGTTTCACCATTGTGTGAACAGATCCTTTCTGTGTTTTTAATCCACTCCTGGTTTTGGTTGCAATACTGAGAGGTATGGAGGTCACCATATACTTCCCTATTACCCAGTTCTACATACAGAGCATAACCACAGACTGATCTAATATCGAAAATCGAATTTTATCTACATTTCTTTTTCCCGGTGACGTTCTGAGGACCATTTTAGCCATCCCGATCCCCGTGTCATTGATGAGATGCTTATAAAAGCCCGTATTTCCAGCAGAGACCTCTGCGCTCTGTGGTAGCCGCCTCTGACAGACATTCGGTTCCTTATTACATTTTCCTGAGACCAATATTTCTGTGATACAGGGAGCTGCTAGAGCGTCTTATATTGAAGTACTGGATGTGACCAGGGTAGGAAATAAAGGTGAAGCCTGTGCAAATATGCATACATGGAAAGTGCTCGGTACCATGAGCAACTCTTACATGGTGCACCAGTGCCCTCTAGTGGGGAGATGTGGGCTGGGTTGACTTTGGCTTTGCTTTCTCTAATAATATACAAATTATAGGTCTAGATCAGGGATGGGGAACCTCTGGCCCTTCAGCTGTTGCAAAACTACAATTCCCATCATGCCTGGACAGCCAAAGCCCTTCTGCCTACATTTGGGCATACCATAAATTTCTAGGATCTGTATAAGGCTCCCGATCTCAATGACATCATCAGCATTTATGACATTGTCAATGTTTCTTTCAATTCTGGTGAATTGTCTATAACCAAAATAAGATTTAAAGGGGTTGTCTATACTTAGAAAAATATGGCCACTTTCCTAAAGGAACAGCACCCCTCTTATCCTCAGTTTGGGCGTGGTATTGCAGCTCGGTTCCATTGAAGTGAATGGAGCTGAATTGTAACCCGGAGAAGGAGATGGCGCTTTTATGGAAAGTACGTAGCTGCGTCTTTTCTTATCACAGGATGGAAAGAGGCTCCAAGAACAGGGCCCGAGACTAGGGCTAGATTAGGGGTAGGTAACCTTGGCTCTCCAGCGGTTGCAAAACTACAACTCCCATCATGCCTGGACAGCCAAAGCTAAAGTTTTGGCTGTCCAGGCATGATGGGAGTTGTAGTTTTGCAACAGCTGGAGTGCCAAGGTTCCCTACCCCTGGGCTAGATTATCATCTCTTATACTTCAAGTGGCTGCTTAGTCTAATTCCACTTACATTGCCGCCCCCTGAGTCCTGACTGATCAAGGAGAATGACAGGGAAATGACCAGTCCTTGATATATCGTTGACCAATCAAAAAGCGAATTTATATTATACAAGAGTGTCAGGGTGTTACATTGGTCATAAACATTAGAAAGGGAATCCCGTCTATTGATCCCGAGGCCAAACCTTATGACGACTATTTACATGGCGGAATCTAAGGCATACGGATATGTGACTCCGCCGACGTAATTCATGGCATGTACAGTTCAATTGCCTATAAATAGATGAGCACTCGTCTCAATCCTCTGACCCTTCCCCGTAATTAATCTAATCTCAAAGACGGCCATTAAAAGGAATAGCCCCCTCCCCAGGAGCGTCTCACCGTTCAGTCATTCACGTCGCTGCCTCCCCTGTCCTCTGCTCAGATTGAAATGTTATCCCCGTGATTTATTCTTTTTAATTAAGAGCATTCGCCATTTCATGTGAGGCCTGCGCCGCTCCATGCCCCCATTTCCGATTGGCAGATTGGCGGCTCGGTAATTATGTATTGTTAAGTGCTGGAAGATTTGTTGCGCCAAGTGAAGAGACTTGAAAAAGCCAATGGGGCCGGCTGACATTGGATGTCACACTAGCCGTATCTCTATAGATTAAAGGGGTACTCCAGCAATTATTTTTCCAAATCAACTGGTATCAAAAAGTGCCAGAAATGAGGAATTTACTTATATTAAAAAAGTCTTCCAGTACTTATCAGCTGCTGTATGTCCTGCAGGAAGTAGAAGTCTGACACGTTGCTCTCTGCTGCCACCTCTGTCTGTGGCAGAAACTGCACAAGCAGTAGCAAATCCCCATAGAAAACCTCTGCTGCTCTCCAGACTGAAGAGAATACACCACTTCCTGTAGAACATACAGCAGCTGATAGGTTATCTAAGACTTGAGATTTTTTAATAGAAGTAAATTACAAATCTCTGGCACCAATTTTAATGATTTTTATTCTTTTTGCTGGAGTATCCCTTAAAACCTGTTAATCCTTACCCTAAACCTCTATAACATTTAATCATATAAATTGACACTATACTAGACCCATCCTAGTTTAGATGCCAGAAAATAAGAGAAATTAATATTTAAGATTTCCCTGTTGTTCTAGCATAGTGTAAGGTCCCTGGTGGTCTGGGGGAGTGGAAATCATTACCATTTTTTATTAGTCTAAAAGAAGTACAAAGTATACCTAGAAGTACAAGATAGTTAAAGGGTTATTGAACATGTTAGGTTTGTGGATGGGGTGAAAATCTGCTTCCCTGGTGGTCTACTGGAGTATTTTTCATTATTACTAGGCCAGGAACAAAGCCCACTCGAATTAATGATGTCATAGTAGCCCCAAAGCTATGGAGAAGTGGAGAAGGTAGTGGAGAGCTAAGATAGTGGAGAAGGTAATGTCGGTTTCTCTGGTGGTCTAGGTAAGTCGAGAGGGTAATGCCATTTTCCCTGGTGGTATAGGGTAGTTTTGAGGGAAATTCCAGTTTACCTGGTTCTATAGGGTAGTTTTGAGGGTAATGCTATTTTCCTTGGTGATCTAGGGTAATGGAGAGGGTAATGACAGGTTCCCTGTTGGTCTAGGGTAGTGGAGAGGGTACTGCCAATTTCCCTGGTGGTCTAGGTAGGTGGAGAGGGTAATGACATTTTCCCCAGTGGTATAGGGTAGTTTTAAGGGTAATGCCATTTTCCTTGGTGGTATAGGATAGTGGAGAAGGTAATAGCAGGTTCCCTGTTGGTCTAAGGTAGTTTTGAGGGTTATGCCAGTGTCCCTGTTGGTCTAGGGTAGTGGAGTGGGTTATGCCAGTGTCGCCGTTGGTCTAGGGTAGTGGAGTGGGTTATGCCAGTGTCCCTGGTGGTCTAGGGTAGTGGAGTGGGTTATGCCAGTGTCCCTGGTGGTCTAGGGTAGTAGAGTGGCTTATGCCAGTGTCCCTGGTGGTCTAGGGTAGTGGAGTGGGTTATGCCAGTGTCCCTGGTGGTCTAGGGTAGTAGGTAGGGTAATGCCAGTGTCCCTGTTGGTCTAGGGTAGTGGAGTGTGTTATGTCAGTGTCCCTGTTGGTCTAGGGTAGTAGGTAGGGTAATGCCAATGTCCCTGTTGGTCTAGGGTAGTGGAAGAAATGATGGAAACATTACTGGTGCTCTAAGGTAATAGACTTGTAACGCATTCCCACCTGGTAGTACAGGGCCTAGTCTTGGTGCACATCTGTGGTACACTAGCAGTAGTACATGCCATTTCTAATACCATGCGGGGTAGTTGTCTTCAGAATGTTAAGAAACACGGGCCTAATATTCGGGAGTTTAACCTGGTTCTAAGATCTGTCAGTAGAGGGTGAACATATTCCGTAGCGCTGTACAGATACTGCCATCCCATCAGGGTGAACACGGATATTAAGGATATGATCTATTCCCACCAGCAGCTGCCCCATCCAAGATGGAGAAGAGCTTCCCTATTCATAGCCATAGGCCGTCCGTCCGTCCTTATAGAGTTAATAATCTCTGTGAGGAAAAAAAAAATCATCTTTTCCTCTGATCAGACGGGAGCTCATGAAATAGATTTGATCTAATTATTACCAAGAATTGTGTGTATTTTTTTTATCGCCGCCATTCTTTTTGATGTGCACAGTAGGAATCTTGTGATACTTATTAATACAGTCACAAAATGAAATCTCCCGGTAGATCAGGGAGTGGGAGCCATTTTGCTTGTCTGTCATAAAAAAAAAACTGTGTGAAGCCTGAACAAAGGATGTTAAATCTATTAAAAGGCTTCACTTTAAGGACCGGTGGGTGATGTGATTAAATACTTGATGACAGGGGCGTTACTTAAAGTTCCAGAGGGCTCCGAATCACTCTCTGTAACGGAACCCTCCACCTTTACATTAAAGGGGTACTCCTGAGATAAAAAAAAAAAATTAAATCAGCAATCAGTGTCAGAAAAGAAATTATAAAAAAAATTTCAAGCCTTCCAGTACTTATCAGCTGCTGTATGTCCTGCAGGAAGTAGTGTATTGCTTCCAGTCTGACACAGCGCTCTCTGCTGCCACCTCTGTCTATTATAGGAACTGTCCAGAGCTGTAGCGAATCCCCATAGAAAACTTCTGCTCTAAAAATAAAAAATGCCCAGTGTAATTTTTAAAGAGACTCTGTCAGTAGTTTTCTGCCGTCCAATCTCAGGGTAGCATAAACTAGTGACGGAGAAGCTGAACAGAATGATGTATCACTTATATTGTTCTGTGCAGCTGATCCAGAGATCTCCTCCTGAATAACATGAACAATAAGTAGTCCTCTCCATTATGTGCGTGTGCTCAGTAGTCCTGGATATTCATGAGAAGCAGAAAACTCCGCCCACCAGCTGCTGATTGGCAGTTATCTATCCATGCTGTGTATAGGCAGTCAACTGTCAGTCAGCAGCTGGAGGGCGGAGGAGGGGTGTGGCAAGAATCCTATTCTCCTGCATATTAGGAGAACGGCTGAACAGTATGATGTAAGTAATACATCGATCTATTCAGCATTTCTGTCACTAGTTTATGCTGCCTTTATTTAAGGTGGAATAAACCTAGTGACAGATTCCCTTTAAAAATGGAGGTTGAAAAAGACAGATCATGACCCTTGGGGGATTGTATAAGATTAGAAAACATGGCTGCTTCCTTCCACGCTTCCACAAACAGCATGACTCTTGGTGTCTGATATTACAGATTAGCACCACTGAAGTGAAATGGAACTGCAGTACCATATCCAACCTGTTGGCAGGGATGGCACTGTTTTAAGAGGAAAGCTGCTAGATCTACTATTCTATTACTAGTGAACAGTGTCCTGCATGGGTAACATCATATCATCATCTTATACTTTCATGAAATCACATACAGTAGGTTGATGTGATATATTCTGACTAGGTTATGTAAGGAGCAGAGGTTTCCACCCTGGATAATACATCAGGTCAGTGACCATTATATCCCATTGCCCGGTGCACCTCCCTGCACTGAGGATTGGGAGTAATTACCAGGAATCTTCTTCAAAATCTTCGGCTGTAACTCTGACAAATTATACCTTATTAATCTGGACTGTATTGTAATGCCGCACTCTATCCTATTAACCCTTACTGCTGGTTTAGATTTTAACATGCCGGATCTCAGAGATTTATTCCCCAATCTGCGGCAAAGATAAAACATGCATGCTCAGCTGATCTGAGTGTACAGCTTTGTGTGAAAGTATCTTTTTCCAAATGCAATGCATGGTTTATTGTAAGAATCACTCTCTTTTACCATTTGACTGGTTAAGGGGGTACCCTGGAGGAAAAAAATCAACTGGTGTCAACTGTCCAGAGCAGTAGCAAATTCCCATAGAAATCCTCTCTGGCTTTGGGCAGTTCCTGACATGGGCAGAGGTGGCAGCAGAGAGCACTGTGTCAGAAAGAATACACCACTTCCTGCAGGGCATGCAGCAGCTGATAAGTACTGGAAGACTTTCGATTTTTAAAGTGAACCATTTATAAATCTGTATAACTTTCTGACACCAATTGACTTGAAAGCAATTTTTTTCCCCACTTTATGGGTGGAAAAGAGTTCCTGTAATGCCCACCTTGTCCACTAGGTGATACTAGATGTCCTATACATATATATATATATATATATATATATATATATATATATATATATATATATATATAAAATCTGGCAACGACTCTAGCAGGGGGTCTACATGAACAGTGTCAGAGGAGAGTCCACATAAATTATACTGCTAGAAGACTACAATTTGCAGTACCATTATTAGAGGGCCCTATGCACAGTACCATCTCAGTACTTTAAGCAGCCACAGAAATCAATGGCAATAGAAGTCAATGGGAGCAATATAAATAGCTGCCATCAGTAGTTTTCCATGCTTTCCCAGGAGATCTCCTCTCTTTCAGTATGGCTAATAGAGAAAGGTCATGAGTGGTGACCCTTCCCTTTAAGTGAAGAATCCCTTTAACAGGACATACTTCCTCCCCTCTCCATCTCTCACTACTGAAGTATATCAGTGAGACCATAACACCTAATGGATGTCATATAAAAGTGCACATGGCTCCTGAGAGCGTTCTACTTTTAGAGGAGGCGATTTCCCCCACGTAGGATACACAGCGCTCTCCTTCTTTTACGATACACAATCAATAACGGCAATTATAACAGGAAAACATCCTTTTGCTTTTAGCCGGAGAAGCTCATAGATATAGATGGAGATTTACTGCTTTGTCATCTTAACAAATGTCTGTGCGGTTATTTTTTCCTTCATGAGAGACATTTCTTTGTCTTTAGAAAGTTTACTGTAAATGGGATGTGGTTAGGATAGATTGTTGTGTATACGGAACTGTGGTTAGGATAGAACGTTGTGTATACGGAACTGTAGTTAGGATAGAAGGTTGTGTATACGGAACTGTAGTTAGGATAGAAGGTTGTGTATACGGAACTGTGGTTAGGATAGAACGTTGTGTATACGGAACTGTGGTTAGGATAGAACGTTGTGTATACGGAACTGTGGTTAGGATAGAACGTTGTGTATACGGAACTGTGGTTAGGATAGAACGTTGTGTATACGGAACTGTGGTTAGGATAGAACGTTGTGTATACGGAACTCTGGTTAGGATAGAATGTTGTGTGTATACGGAACTGTGGTTAGGATAGAACGTTGTGTATACGGAACTGTGGTTAGGATAGAACGTTGTGTATACGGAACTGTGGTTAGGATAGAACGTTGTGTGTATACGGAACTGTGGTTAGGATAGAATGTTGTGTGTATACGAAACTCTAGTTAACAGAGTGGCCCCTTTAAGCAGTGCCAGCAGAGTGCCACAATAAACAATACTACTATCAGAGTGCTACTTCATAAATAGTGCTAGCAGAGTGCCACAATATAAACTGCCAGTAGAGTGCAACAATATAAACTGCCAGCAGAGTGCCACAATAAATAGTAGTGCTAGCAGAGTGCCACAGTATAAACTGCCAGCAGAGTGCCACAATAAATAATAGTGATAGCAGAGTGCCACAATAAATAATAGTGATAGCAGAGTGCCACAATAAATAATAGTGATAGCAGAGTGCCACAATAAATAATAGTGATAGCAGAGTGCCACAATAAATAATAGTGATAGCAGAGTGCCACAATAAATAATAGTGATAGCAGAGTGCCACAATAAATAATAGTGATAGCAGAGTGCCACAATAAATAATAGTGATAGCAGAGTGCTACAATATAAACTGCCAGCAAAGTGCCACAATATATTTTGTGGCACTCTACTGGCAGTTTATATTGTGGCACTCTACTGGCAGTTTATATTGTGGCACTCTGCTAGCACTACTATTTATTGTGGCACTCTGCTGGCAGTTTATATTGTGCTAGCAGAGTGCTACTATATAAACTGCCAGCAGAATGCTACAATAAATAATAGTCCTAGCAGAGTGCCACAATATAAACTGCCAGTAGAGTGCCACAATATAAACTGCCAGTAGAGTGCCACAATATAAACTGCCAGCAGAGTGGGCCAATAAACAATACTGCCCCTAGAGCATCACAATAAATTATACTGCCAGCACATTATCCCATATATATATAGCCATCAATATGCACCTTTAAAAACCATGTAACCATTGTGCCGTACTATACTATGCTGCCAGCAGATTGTTCCACATAAGCACAGCTGGCAAAGTGCCCCATTATAAATAACGGCACCAGAGAGTCCCAATAAACTATACTGCCGATAAACTGACCCTCATACCAGCACCAGCAGAATACCGCTACATAAACAACAGTGCCCCAATAAATAAGAGTGCCACAGCACTTCCCCCCACCCCAATAAACTATACTGCCATCCAGATTGTCACATAAAAACAATGCCTACATAGAGTTACGTACTATAAATAAGTAATACAGTTTGCTGTGTTTGTAATAAACATCACTAATAAAACATATTGTTATAGGGGATATGACACAGAGCCAAAGCCTTTACTTCCTTTCGCTTGCTCACAGAATGAAATGAGTTTTCTGGCTCTCTGCAGCCGCCACTAGGGGGAGCTCACAACATCACGGCATACTTTTTAAAATTTCTATGTGATCTATATAACATATAGAGGCAGCAATGCAGGAGAGGAGTCTGTGGGCTGTTACTGGTACATTGTTCTCCGTGCGCTCATTTATTAATCTGTACGTAGAAACAAATGACTAGTTTCTATGTATAATATCTGCCTCCTACTTATTAAGAGCGTCTCCCTCCCATCTCATTGTCATTCTGACCTCCTTATTTACTGGTGTCACCCATGTAAATGAGCGTGCAGCCTCGAGTGGAGGAGATAGCGGAGGGAAGACGAGGAGCCTCATTAATTTCACTCGATAAAGAATCGTGTTAAATGTTGTGTTTTTCTAATACAAGGGAAAGTCGCTCACAAGCTCATAAATAAACGGGAGATTACAGGGCGAGTATCTCTCCCCATCCCGGGAACTTAACCGAGATACAAATGGTCTTGTCCTTTGAACATCAGAACACTAGATGAGAACATGTTCTTTGAACTTGTGTTTCTGTAGCGAGGACTTCACTGTTTGTACATGATGTACATAATAATTTCACAGCAATTTCTCCATCTCACATCCGCACTGAGGTTTCCCGCTGACATTAGAAAGCCGGCTCATAAATATTTGGGTGGATTTTACATTAAAGATGACCGGTCGTCTCTCCTGACCTGCCAAGTAAATACTTGCAGTGCTCATAAAACAGCATTTTCTCTTGGAACGTGGTGTCGTTCCTCTGTTACTCCTCTTGGAGCGGTACCATTTCCTTTGTTAATGGAGCATGTCCTAGGCTGCATTCACATGTCCCGTTAACTTGTCCATGACCACGGACCATTTTAGGAACCATTCAAATGAATGCAGCCATTCGCAAGATCCGTGCCGCGACCACAACCACGATCCGCACCGCGGAAAAATAGGACGTGGCAACGATCCTTCTCCGCCGCCCGTCAGCAGAGATGACAAGAGTGAAGAAGACAACTACCCGCCTACTCCCCCCGTGGTGGTTGGCTCACATGTATACCGGCACGGGGGAGTAGGCGAGTAGTTGTTTTCTGTGCTCCTGTCATCTCTGCTGTTGAGCGATGGGGGGCTGCACTTCTATTGGGGGATCCGTGCTGCGATCCTCCTCTGGTCATCGCAGTGAGGATCGTGGTGGTGGTCATGGCATGGATTGTGTGAATGAGGCCTTACACGATACAGACAGTGTTAGGCTATGTTCACACTCTGTAAGAGACCAGCCGGGTCACGGAAAGGCCGGTCTCTGAAAAGATCATCCCTGCCAGTATTGCAGTACTGGCCAGATGATCTTTTCGGTTGGTCTTTTCGGTGCTTCATAGTGCTTCACTGACATGGTTTTCTATGGTCGCTATTCACTGAATTGTGGCTGCAGAAAACTGACGTGTCAGTTCTTTGCGGCGCTGCAAGGGATCCCGGCCGTAGCGTATACTATGTGTATACGCTCCGGCCTGGATACCATACAAAACTAAGCACTGATTGCAACAACGGCCGTACTTTTGCGTTGTGTGTACATTAGACTTGATAGAGACTTGCACGATTGACAATGGGAGTGGAAAAACCTATAGTAAATTCTGTTGTCACTTTTGTGAAGCGCAATAGTAACTGTTATAATATATCTTATTAGAGCAAACAAGTATAATAATATATCTTGTTAGATAAAAATGCCTATTTCTTCATGTAGCTAGCTCTTTTTTAGGGACTAGGTTATATGCTGCCATTGAAGGGACAGGAAGAAAGGGGGAGCAGCTAAGTAATACTCGTGTTATATCTCATGCCAGTGCTGGATTCTGAGCTTAGGGCCTGCACACGGGCTCAAATGTGAATGCTGGATGCAACAAGCTGTGTCATGTGACACCCTGTACGGTGCTAAATAGGCAGAATTGGGGCATGGTGACAGACCATGAACGAGATCACTGGTGTGGTTTGCCGAATCAAATAAAATCTGCATGCAAAATTTTGTGACCCAGTACCTACATGCCAAATGGCAACTATACAAGTTTGCTGAGGATACATGAACCCAGCCTTGCATTGGTCCGTTCTATTTATTATGTCCTCCATGCTGTTGCTACTTAGGGGGTATTGTAAAGAAGTAAGTTTTTTTTTTAAAAGTTAGGATGTGTACAATTGTTTACTGCCTAACAAACATCAGATTTTGGCATGAACTAACACATCTATAACCTGCATTAAACAGGCTGGAATCTCCGACGCGGACCTTGACCATGGAGGCACCAAAAGGAATCGAGATAAATGCAGAAGCTGGCGGGTTAGAAGCATCGTGTAGAACAGACTTGCGGCTAGATTCTACAGACGGAGAGGTGGGATATATTTTTCCTATTTGCTTGTCCAAAATCAATAGAAATGAGCCACCATATTGCCCCATTATGGGGTCTATAGCACTGATGGCAATAGATGAGCAATGTGCTTGGCTCATGTGTACATGGAAGAGCAACAAGAGTAGTAAATAAATCCCAGAAGGAAATTCTTTTAGGATAGCCTTTCAATGTCTGATTGGCTATCAGTTGTCCGGCATCCAGTAACCTGACACTCATCACCACTGTCAATCATCCGTTTGCAAGAGCTGCAGCTCCCATTTATACAGTGCCATAGACAGTGCCATACAAGGTTTAGTGGCCATGCTGGGTAACTGCAGCTCAGTTCCCTTTTACAACTGAAGTTGAGATGCAGTAACCCAGCATGGCCACTATGCCATGTATGGCGCTATCAGTTTTCAGCTTCATTAAGTGTGTATGGAAAACAACTGATCAGCATTGGTTCAGATCCCCACAGATCAAGTATTGATGATCTATTCTTTGATGGGCCATCAATAAAAAAAAAAACTAATTTGCGAACGCCCATGTAATATAAATTTTGTATATGAAAATCTTCCTATGCATATGGCTCTCATCATATCTTTCTCCTCTGTTTTTCAGATCCAGTTAAAAGCGGCTAACGTAAAGCTTCCACAGCTGCCGCGGGGATCGTATTCCGCGTCCGCACCCCGTCAAAATGTATTTGAAATCTGCGTGTGCGCCAGTGGGAAATTATTCCTGTCACAAGCAGGCAGCGAATCCACCTGCCAGACAAATAACAATATTTGTCTATAAGAGACTGGAAAGCCAAACTCCAAAGACCAGGAGTAAGACTGTAACCAGACACAGGAAGCCTCAGAAAAACTATGTGTGTGTGCGTGTGAATATATACAAATATATATAGATATATATCTGTAAATCTATTAATCTCCCATGGAAGAGATGTTTCAGTGCCAGAAGCTCAGGGTGACCCCCAGCCGTCTTCCCTCTTGCCTGTATTTCTTTCTTCTCCCAAGTCTTCTCCTTATTTTTCAAGGTGGCCATTAGGAAACCCAAAGAAATTTGTCGTTATCCACCATGTCCAGCCCAGCACTTGTACCATTACATGTATATGGCATCCTGTTCTACTGTCTACTTTTTAAGGTTTTTTGCAGAACAGAAACGGCCAATTTCCAAAACTTTTTCCTTTTTTTTTTTTTGTAAGCTTTTTATCTCGGTTTGTCGAATTCCATCTCAGTTTAGTGGTAGTAATTCTACATGGCCTTGATTCAAGAACCAATAACTTTGCCATGTAGGTATAAGGGGATATTCCAATAGGTTTTAAAATTCCAGTAGGATTAGAAAGTTGCCAGCAGTCACACAAACCATTGGTTTTAGGTTGGATTCATAGTTGAGTTGGAGGCCAACAGATCCACTATATGCCAGTCATGGTGGACTTTATTGACTCTTATAGGGTCCATCAGGTTCTGTCATGGTATCTAGTAAAGATGAGTACAATTCGAGCATGATTGAGTCTGATCATTCTGCATTGGAATACTAGTGGCTGAAGAAGTTGGAGTCATGGAAAGTATGGCTATAGCCATTGGCCATAGGCCGTATCCATGTTCCCCAGACTCCCTAGGGCTGTATCCAACTTCTTCAGCATTAGGTATTCAAATGCCGAACGATTGGACTTGGGTTGTGCTCATCTTGAGTTTGCTCATATTGTAGCATGGTGTGCAAGGACCAGAGATGGAGGCAGCCAATGGAGCCACTACAGTAGGTGTGAACCTAGCCTTAGTGAAACATCTTGGCAGTTGTAGGATGGTAGGACTTCTCGAAGCCTCCATTATAGTTACTTCGAGTCAAGACATACCATATGTCCCATCACGACTCTAAGAAGAATTTCATGTGTAAGAAAATATTTTGAAAACATATGATCAATTATAACTTTATGGGTTGGAGGAGTTGGTTGGACAGCATTGTTCATGTCCACCATCTACCTACTATGAATTACAATATAAAATCTAGATGGAGTGAAACCTCTTTGACATGAGAACCCAAGGTTGGTGTGAAAAATTCCTAAAATGGTGGCCCTCCCAAAGAGGAGGCCAACAAACATCTGGTCTAGGTCAGGGTGCTCTTCCTCAAAGATGTGGAGAAGTTTCTTAACTCCAAATTAATCTATGGAAAGAGTTTTTGAGGAAATATTGACGGCACAAAAATTCAGCTTTCAAAAATAATCTTAAGTCACGTAGATGATATTTTCCCTGACTTTACAATACTACAATGTTTAATCGAGTGGACATTCTGAAATGCAATCATATTGTGCCAAATTCTTCCATTTTTTTTTCTTTTTAATTTTCCCAATTGCAATCCCTTATGTTTTATTAACAATATAAATTTGATGTCTACCTATTAAGGTGAAATACCAAAAAAATGACCATCATATCATATAGTTAAAATACTGGTTGCCAAGGATTTTTTTTTCACATTATTCTATATAGAAAAAGGGTAAACAACCTACGGAGCTGAAACAATCACCTCCACCGCACTGCTAGCCAAGCCAATCGTGCAACAAAACCAACGCGTTTCAGGTTTGTTGAACTCCATATACAGGACCTTTTTAGCAAAGCCAGAAGAAATTAGTTTTCAGTATATGACATTGATTGTCATTGATTTTAGTTGCCTTTTTTATCTGGTGTTTTTTTTTGTCGCACCCCACTCCCAATAATAAACTCTTCCATTTGCCCATAAGGTCACCTGGAGCCACGTATTAAGGAGGGCACTGGACTGAACCATCTCTGATCAAAGAGGGGGGAAATGTGCCTATGCCTTAAGACAATGCACTCTGCAAGGAAAAGCACAGAGGGGAAGTTTCTGATTTAATTGTTTGCTGTCTATATTTTTTTTCTTTTTCTTTTTGTTGACGGGGGGTGTATATGACGTGTGATTGTTGAGTGCCGATGTGTGGAAAGATTTCTTATGACAAGAAACTATTTTGTATGATCAATAACATTACAGGTTACTAGATGAATATGCTGCTACAGTCTCATTACCTGGCTATAGGGCACTTACAAGATGACTCCGATCTTACGACCTTGGGATGAGGTTGAAGTCATCTGTCCTCTCTGTCATTACATCTTCGATTCCCATCTTGACTTGTTTGTCCATCCGTCACCATCACGCCATATTATTACCTTGCTAAAAGGGGTAATCATGGAAAACGTAGACTAGTTTGTATAAACCCAACAAGAAGGTTACACCTTAGCAAGTAACTCCAGCATTTTCTCACACCCATGGTTGTAAATATTTTCATAACATGACAGAATTTGATAAATTTAAGATTCTATATTTTTTTTAAAGGAATGTGGAGTAACGGTTTTAGTTGCGCCTCTCGGACTACAGTCATAAAACCATGGAGCCTTTGAGGACATTGGGTTTCTATCACGCCATATAAAATATCCCGAAACATATATGTTTAGCCAATGTATAGAAACTTGGGGGGGGGGATTTATCAAACATGGTGTAAAGTGAAACTGGCTCAGTTGCCCCTAGCAACCAATCAGATTCCACTTTTTGTTCCTCACACACTATGAAAAATGAAAGGTGGAATCGGTTGCTAGGGGCAACTAAGCCAGTTTCACTTTACACCATGTTTGATAAATCTCCCCCTTGATGTTTAAAGTCACTTAATATAGGGTTAAACCACGTTTTGTTGTTTTTTTTTTATTAACGTCTGTAAAATGATATCATTAGTGTTACAAGATGGTGGTAGGACAAGGGTTGTATTCATTGTAGATAACCCTATTGCTCTGGCCCAGGGTCTAGGTTCTCCGACGCCTAAAAATGTTTCATGCAGGCAAAAAAATAAAATAATAAATACTTTGTAACCAGTGTAGACTCAACTTGCTGAAATTTTGGGTTCGGCAAAGTTTGAACACTTGGCATTTGACTCGCGTCGGCTGGAGAAGTTGGTTGCCACACTAGCTGTATCCATGTTTTCCCAGGCAGCCCTAGGTCTGTGTCCAACTTCTTCAGCCACCGGGAGCCAAATGCCAAGTGTTTGGCTTCAGGCGAACATTGTGGAACCCGAATTTTCGGCAAGTTCACTCAACACTAATTGTAACCTATTCAACTTCTTGATGTCATCAATGTGTGTCCTGTGCCACGTCACAAGACCAGTAAGTGGCCAAAGTGGTGATGTTATAACAACTTCAGTCATATGATGCAACACGGTACTGGTAGATAAGTCAATGATGACAACAGGAAGTCAAATTGGAACCACAATGGGATATGGGAAGTAAACTGAATTTGGTGAATTTTAACATTTTTCAGTTGGTAGACAATAGACAATCCCTTAAATCAGAGATGGAGAACCTGTGGCTTTCAGCAATTGCAAAACTACAATTTCCATCACGCCTAGACAGCCAAAGTTTTAGCTTTGGCCTGTCCAGACATGATGGGAATTGTAGTTTTGTAACAGCCGGAGGGCCATGGATTTCCCGTCCCTTCCTTAAAAGGATCTGCTGAAGTTTTGGTCTTTAGGAGGCATCAATGTGTATATTAAAGGTATATCAGACATGCTTTGCCAAAGGTTGGATCTGTTGGTGGACTCAAGAAATAGATGTAGTTGGAGAACCAGGATGAGTTTTTGCATATGGTGCCATACACCATGTGTTAGGTTTTTCTCAGACCAAACTGAATGCTAGAGCATCCTCAAGTGTATTCTGTAGTCAATCTGGTCCCTGACAGGTCCGAAAAGAGTAATTTATTGAGAAATATAAATGATTAGTTCTTCACGAAGAAAGAATAGATAAAATGTCACGTAGGGATGATCTAGAAAAGGGCTCTTAATAATTTAATTTCCAATACCACAAAAATAATCTTGAAAAATGTATGACTATGATTGTTACATTGTTACATTTTCTTTACTTACAGAAATTTTTTGCAAATGTGACAACAGGAAGTGCCGCCATATTGGTTGTCAACTTTGAATTATCTTCTTAAAAACTGATGGTAACCATAAGTGTGATGTGTCTATTAAGTGTCTTATCAGTCAGAGAAGATCATTTGAAGGATAACCAGAAGCATTATTTGGTGGGGGTCTTGGTGCCACAACCCCCACTGATGGCTAAAAGTAAGGGGGAGGCTCTCTGCACCCTTTCATTTCTAATGAGCTCTACTTAGCTTTGCCCAGAGAGCTAAGCAAATAAATGTTTTATGTAGAGTCTATACTCTGGTCGTTTCTCTCTCCAAGGAAAACCAGATCAGAAATGAAGGGGCTCAGTGCTCAGCTGACCACATCTTTACACTATTTCAGATAAGTTTATTAAAATGCTAGGTGCCCTTTAAATATCCCAACCAATAAGGCTTTACTTCCTGTTGTCACTTTTTCAAAATGGCTGACTTCAAATATGCCAACATTTCTGTGAGTACGACAAAATGACCAAACTTTTCTTGCCGCACTGACTTCTAATACTTATATATGGCAGCTGGATGGTGAGGATTCAGGTATTATATCCATCTTCTCCCCCAAAGCTGTAACAGCCCAGAAAGATCTAGATTGTTTTATATATCCAATATAAACCAATGGACACCATGTGTAGACTATACAGAGTAAAAACAAGACTGTACTTGGCCCCATAGATCATATCCCTTTCCTAGGAGAAAAAGGCCTGACTTTTGCCCCTAGTTGTTTGCGTAGAGGGGGACTCCTTTATTATGTGTAGGAGATGGTGCCCGTTTCCCCCAAAGGAGTTGCAGTTTGGAAGGATCATTGGTAGTGTGGAGAGGACCCGTCAAAATGTTTGGGCAATGTTATCCAAACCAGAACACTTCCTCATGACTTTAGAAGTTGGATGCCACTCTAGGAAGTCCTGGAAAACATGTATACCGCCATAGGCTGTATTCATGTTTTCCTGGTAGCCCTAGGGCAGCATCCAACTTCTGCAGCCGCAGGGCATCAAATGCCAAGCATTGAGGTTTGGCAAACCCAAACAGTTTGACTCGTCTTCACTGTATCATCCCACGCTCTACAACGTCCTAGTTTCTATCCATTATCTAATGAGAGCTGGCCATTTATTTTCTCCGCTACACGTGTAATTTTTTTTTTTGTTCCTTTTTTTTATTAATGAACATAAAAATGGAAGTAAAATTTTAAAGGCTTCATTAAGCTGTTTAACCTTTTTAGTGACAGCTAACATATTCAATTTCTGGCACATTATGTTAAAGTTGTTATTCACATCCTCTAATGCAACAAACGCTTTATGTGGGATTAAAGCACATTTCGCAATTGGACAACTTCCAAGTTTCTTTTACAGCTAAATTTTTAGTATAGTCGCTGAGAAGAGATTTTTTATTTTTTTTTCAATGTAATGGAAGTCCCACATGTTTATGAATTAATGTCCAAATCCTGGTTGTATATTTGACCCAATAGGTTTTATATATAAAAGAAAAGATGACTTTTTGAAGGACTATCACCAGTTTTGTGATTTTGCCCATAGACGGTAGGATTGTTACAGTTGTGTATTTCTTCATAGAATCCCAGGGGTATGTGCTAAGCTTGCAAACCATGGAACTCCAGCATAACACTGTATTGTGAGCGTATGAATGTGTCTGCAAGGTTTATATTACTAGTATGCTTGGTTTCGAAATCATAATACTTTGGTTTAATATTGAAAAAAATTAAAATTTCCTAATAGAATTAAAATACGCAGTTAATATTGGTCCAAGATTTATCCTCTTTTGTCAAGTTGCTAATATAGTTTCTTGGTTATGTCCATTTTTGGGGTAAAAAACAATATGGCCGACAAAAAATTTTAACGTCCTGAAAAAAGTTTTTTTTTTTTCTTTAACTAAGGAGATGCCCTTTAAGCAATTATAATTTGAGTCAAAGCCAGAAGGGTGCTGAGTATAGAGATGGCTTTAGAACATGTCCCCCTGTAAGAGACCGGATGGAACCGGTGATGGCAGCATTGTTAAATTAACTATTGAAGAACTCAGTGACATCATGATTTTTGTATACGTGGATATATATTGTTGGCTTTAAAGTGGTTGTTTGCTTTAGGCCTATTATTTTTGCCATAGGGACCCTATAAGATAAAAGATCACAGTGTGTCCCATTGCTAACACCACCAGCGATCAACTGTAATCTGCAGGGAAAGGGAGTACTAAGTGTTACGTTTTCCTGGAGCACCTCCGCAGGTTAATTTAAGTATTGCACAGCACCCACTATATGTAATGAGATACCTATACATCAGGTCCTCCAGAGTCAGTGAAGCTCATTTGTAGCCATTTCCCAGTAATATATGAAGGTCTATTACTCAAAGTTCTCTAGTAAAGCATTTGAAAAAAAAAAAAAATTAAACTTGAGAACCCTTTTAAAATGGAACGACTTAATGGTAAGCCATCTGAAGAACATGATAATATGGTTCAATAGGTCCATTTCTAAAAAAAACACTGAGGTGTATCTGTCACATATACTCAATGAGCAGCCATTTTGGGCCTGATCTTTAGTCTTTGGAATGTAATCTTACAAGATGTTAAAGCGAAACTCCACTTTCTATAGTTTAAATCTATATACAATGTAGCGAATCCTTTGCCTAACTTATCTTGTACTGACATTGAGTTGCAGCACCTCCTTCTCCATCCATTCATATACAATGTTGTTGGCAAAATTCTGCTGGTTGGAAAGACTGAGAACTTAAGAACTATGGCTTAGAACTATGGCTATTGCTCTGTGGTGACTTTTTGTTGTAGACAATCAAGTATATATATATATATATATATATATATATATATATATATATATATACTGTATATATATAATAAAAAATGCTGAAATTGCAATTGCAAGAATTACAACCATGTTGAAATTTTTGCACAATTTTTCTCCCCCATAAGGAAATGAAGTTATTCGGGGGTTGTGGTAACCCGCTATTTTAGTGTGACCAAAATTCTCCATAGCCATTATATGTAAATCTGAGCTCTTATATAACACAAAACAAACAAATAGTTGTAAAAAAAAAAAAAAATTAAAAAGTGTTGATCCAGAAGAAGGCAAAAAATTCCCATTAGGTAGAGGCCAATTTTTACTAATTTCATTCCTGATTCCTTAAAATTTCATTTGGATATGAACATGAGTACAAACACCATTTTAAAATCAGTACATGATAACTAAAGCAAAGAATTTGCTAAATATTGGAGAGTTTCCCTTTAAGAACCATCGTTACCATTGATGTTCCGAGAACACCGGTGGTACACGGAGATGTGATTATGCCGACAAGATGGTAAAGCTCATAACCTCCCAATATGTTTCTGTGTCCGCGTCTCGGCTGTGAGTGTAGCGTGTGTCTGCTTGAAGTGAAGACGGGGTAACATATACAGCTTTTTGGGGTTTGTTTTGTATTTGGGTTATTTGTGAGTCTGTACTCACTCTATGCAAAAATTTTGTAAGCATTTGCAATAATGCTCCGTATAATAATAAGATCTTTTAACTTTATTACACTTTCTGTACAAGAATAAAAAAGTGATTTGTATTTAAATGATTTCAATTGCAATCTTGTAAGACCTCTTAATAAAATAACGATTGATAAAATAACGAAGACTGTTCTTTTTAATGACCTGTTGTCCAGGCTTGGCCACTTTCTTCTAGAAACAGTGCCACTTGTGTCCTCAGGTTGGGTATGGGAATTCCAGCTCAGTTCCATTGAAGTGAATTGAGCGGAATTGTAATACCACACACAACCTGAGGATAGGGGTGGCGCTGTTTTTGCAAGAGAGTTGCCGTATTTTTTTTTTCTAATCTTGGAAGTAAGTCTATAACAATACCCATACACATGTAAAAGCTATTTCTCTTTATCCTACCATACGCATGAAAGTATGACTCTGTTTATGTGTTCTTGCAGCCAGACTATCCGAGAAAAAGGATATGGCCAAACATTTTCTTCCCCAGTTGACCGGTCCCACCAAAATTAGCTTTTTTTCTAATATGTATGTGTAAAGGGAATATGTCATCAGATATTGATCTATTGTTTTAATACAAGTTTTATGGTGATGATTTTTTTCAATTTTCCATATCCCTATCTACATTGTAAAATAATCCTGAAATATTGCAGTTTCCATTCTGACCACTAACACTAAGCAGACACTTGTATACAAATCATTCCTCACAATCCTCATATTCAGGATTACAGTGACATATGACACCAATGTGTTGATAATACAATAGCTGAGGCTCACAGCTCAGCCTTCCCCTCCCTGTAGAATGACTTCTGCATGGGTCACAGAGAATGCCTCTAAAATACTTCGGTATAGGGTCTGGGCCAGTCTGTTGATGGCATATCTGTAGTATACTTTATAAATATTGTCATAGGTGCTACCACCTTTTTGAGCTCCATAGTGTAAATCCCCCATTCTACATATACTGTAGTTGAGTGTCCCTACTCGTAGACCTTTCACCTTACCCCTATAGCTTATAGAGCCATTATGTACATAAGACCACTTTAATGCTGCATTTACACGGAGCGATAAATCGCCCGATCGTACGTTTAACGATTTCGAAGTAACGATTTTTTTTTTTTTATATATATAACAATCAGCCTTTAGACAGAACGATATATCCTACGGAAAAATCGTATTGCGATCACTTAAGCCTATCTCGCCCATAGGTTAAATCGGTGAACGACTGTTTACACGGAACGATCTGCGAATTTTTTGGGAACAACGATTTAAGAACATGTTGTAAGATCAAAATGAACGATTTCTCGCTCGTCGTTTGATCGTTCGCTGCGTTTACACGTACGATTATCGTTCAAATTCGAACGATAATCGTTCCGTGTAAACGCAGCATCAGTAGCTGCAATCTGAGCAACAATCTAATACACCTGAAGTTATTCTCCCCACACAATGTCATCTAGATATTTCTTTATGTAAAGGTACAAGGGATTTCAGGAAGACAAGACAAAGATATTTATGATTCCGTAAGACAGTGACAACATTCACATTGTTTTCTCTGTAAGTCTCTGCGAGACATGTAAGTGCCTCCTTGGGGATATAATTGAACCTTGTGCTACGCCAGCCGAAGATGTATTTCTTGAGTAGTGAGCTCCCTACCAGGCCCTCCAGAAAAGTTATCACAAGAACAGTCTCGGCAGCTGCTGGTGCAGGTGTTAAATGCTTCATCTGCCGCCATCACCTCGGGCTT
Organism: Dendropsophus ebraccatus; assembly: GCF_027789765.1. NCBI lineage: Eukaryota > Metazoa > Chordata > Amphibia > Anura > Hylidae > Dendropsophus > Dendropsophus ebraccatus. The sequence goes on along the minus strand of NC_091454.1, from coordinate 21,625,689 downwards.
CCTGCTGTCTCACTCACTCTAAAATCGTGTCCAAAATACATATCTCTAATCCACCCTGATGTCTCTTAGATAATAGGGAAACATACCATGACGAGCTTATACCTTTGTGGCCATAAAAGAAAAGACTAGGGACTAATTTTATTACCGTAGTTCCAGCAATAAGAGAATGAGGCGGTCGTTTGTGTATGGGAAGCAGAGGCTATAAGATTATTATTCTGTCCTTTCTATGCTCTCTGTGTAAATCATGTTTGGACCGGTCAACCATGATGGGCCATAACTCCATATGGACATTAGAGTCATGTCCTCACCTCTATGATCTATTTCTTATAGAATGATTCACTAATAACCATGTCCTACGCAAAAGTAGCCACATATATGTTGGCCCCAGGAGTCTCTTTCTTTGAGAGCCCCCATTCTGATACAGGTGGAGATGCAAAGACTGTGGTAATAAGCAATGTAGTGTCAGACATGATTGGGGTTGGCCTTATAGTGGATGATACACTGTGCGGTGTAGAGTCATACAGAGACCAAATACCCATGCCAAACCAAGACTAAATAGAAGTCCAGATTGCGCTAACCATGGGGTAGTCTGCAATGTATATATCTAATGTATGCTTAAGACAAATCTATCAAACAGGAACTAGTGATGACGTTGGATGCAACCAACTTCTCCAGCCACCGGGAGTCGAATGCTGAGCGTTCAGGTTTGGCCAAACCCCAACGTTCTACAAGTTTACTCATCAGCGATGGGTCATCACTAATAGGGACCCATGTAAAAAATTGTATTCAGCACAGTATACATTTGAATGAATGGAAGCCAAAATGACACACTTTTGACCACATTGGAAGAATGATGCTCAATGGATCTATTTAACCCATGGACTATCCTGGTGCTTTTGTTACATGGAGACAATGCTTCAAGTGTCTCTGTACTCACAATCTGACCCCACAAACAGCTTGTACCTTCGGATAGCTGCTTTTAATCCAAGATCTGTCCTGGGCTCCGTTCGGCAGGTGGTGCAGTTATTGTCCTGAAAAACAACTTTTAAACTTGCAGCCCTGTGTTAAATTGGCGTGGCCCAGAGTATCTGTGCATTAGACTTGCACCAGCCCTCCATCCCTCCTCCCCACCCTCTTCACCATTAAGAATGCCCCAGGTAGGATTTCTCCTATTCATCACTTGTCTGAGCACTGCACGTGTTGGATCGTCAAGGCACCTGTGCAGTTTTCAGACAGGTGATGAAAATTAAAAAAAACTACAAAAAACGGGCATTCCTAATGGTGAAGAGGGTGGGGAGGAGGGACGGAGAGGCGGTGCAAGCCTGGGCACAGACACTCTAAGCCACGCCAATTTGACACAGGACTTCAAGTTTAAAAGTATTTTTTTAGGACAATAACTGCATCAACGGACGCCAGGACAGATCTTGGAATAAAAGCAGCAATCCGAAGGTACAAGTGGTTAGGAGGGGGCAGATTTTGGGTACAGAGTCGTTTTAAGGGTATGTTCACACTGAGTAATATAGGCAGAAATCCATGGTGGAGCTCTCTGCTGTGGATTCCCACCTGGCTCAGTGTCTTTATGGGATGGCTCACGCGCCTCCGCTTCCATCGCTCTCCACTCAAAGAATTAACATGTCAATTTTTCGTTGGGAACAGAGGCGTGTGAGCCCTTCCATAGAGAGACTGAAGCAGGCGGGATTCCACCGCGGATTTCCACCTATATTACTCAGTGTGAACATACCCTAAGGGTGGGTTTACACGTAACCGATCCGCAGCGGATACGCTGTGTGCCAAACGTTAGCCATGTAACACTACTATCTACGGAAGATATACTGTATATATAACAATGCTATACACTGCCACCCCTTTTACACAATGTAGATAGCAGTATCTCATCATGTAACTGTATTACATTTTCATTAAACATTCTTACTGTATGCTATGCAATTAATATCTGTTGTGGTCACCTGTCTTGGCTGTCAGGTTATTGGAGGTGCATTGTTCTCATGGACAGCAAACACGATCAATGCAACTTTACAATTCACACACTCTTAAAGGGGTCGTCCCATCAAGATATCCCCTGCCTGTATACCCTATTACGGCATGTGGGCAACATAAAAGGTCTCCACTCAAGACCCCTCCCACCAACAAAAAGAGCAGAGGGACACCGCCCAGGATTGGCTTTCAATCAAATGGCAGAGCAGGCGATCCATCAGCCAATATGTGATGTTGCAGCTGGAGGAACTGCAGGAGGCCGGTGGCTATTGGATATCATTAAGGGAGATCTTCTGAGGCACAGGGACGGGTAACTACCTGAGATTTATTAGTTTAATGGGACTTCTCCTTTCAAGAAACCTAAATGGCACATTATGCTGTTTGCATAGAGTGAGTGACAAGTTACTAGCAGTGAGCTAGTATCGCTGGTCACATACACAGCTCTGTGCAAAGTTGCTATAGTAATGTGAAAGGTTTGGTGCTTGTTATATCTGCTGTAAGTAGGGTGGGCCCAAGGTACCCCTAGTCTGACACTGGCTGGGCTGGTGCTCCCCCTAAAATCCATAGGATAGGGGATAACAAGCTAAAAAAAAATTTCATTCAAATCAACTGGTGTCAGAAAGTTATATAGATTTGTAATTTACTTCTATTAAAAACCCTCAAGCCTTCCAGTACTTATCAGCTGCTGTAAGTCCTGCAGGAAGTGGTGTATTCTTTCCAGTCTGGCACAGTGCTCTCTGCTGCCACCTCTGTCAATGTCAGGAACTTACTTTGGACAGTTCCTGACATGGACATAGGTGGCAGCAGAGAGCCCTGTGTCAGACTGGAAAGAATATACCACTTCAAATTACAAATTTCTGGCACCAGTTTTTTTTTTTACGATTTTTTTTTTTGTGGAGTACCCCTTTAATACTATGGGCTATTTTACTTTTAAACAACTAGACAACCCCTTAAGTACAGTCAAAGCAGTTTCTTCAGTGATCAACTAATCAGGTGATCACTGATTTCCTATGAAATCCTGGGAAATGTTTTACATGCCGCCCATACTGTCTTTACTCTAGAGGATTTCCAGGTAGGGATCCCCTTCTTCTTTATTCATTTCAGCAGCTTTATGTATAATACTCTTTGGCCGCCCTTTCCACATACAATTACATCAGATTGTCAGCCGTCTCCTTCATGTAAACAAATCCGCCGTATATAACCGTATACCAGTGGGTTCTAAACCAAGTGACCGGGAATGCTGGGAATTGTAGTGTATAGAAATGTCTGTGAGCCACAAGTGTCCCTCCAAAAAGTTGGGAGGTATGGAGGAAGGGCTGACTGCAAAGCATTATGGGGAAGCTTGATGTCATGTGTTTTCAGTCATCATCATCATCAGCAGCATCATAAGCTTTACAGCAATGGAGAAGCATTATCAATCTGCCAGAGACAAAACACAGTCTGATTCGCCTATAGCGACCAATCACAGATCACCTTTCATATCTTAACAAGCTCTTATAAAATTAAAGCTGAGCTTTGATTGGTTGCTATGGGTAAGTCAGACTGTCTAAGTTGCACATGGCAACCAATTACAGTTCAGCTTTTATTTTACCAGAGTAATTTGAGAAATGAAAGCTGAGCTGTGATTGGTTGCTATGGGCCACATCAAACCATATTATTTAGTGATCTTAGTGTGGCCTAACCATAAGCTGTTTGCTCGGTCACAAGTGTGTTTAGTGACCTCTGCAGTAAAGTGCATTGCCAGTCATTAATGGGTTAATGCTTCAGATGTGTTTACCTGCAGTTACCATGGTAACCGTGCACTGTGATGACAAGCGCTTATGTCATAAAGAAGGTTCCATAAAGCAACGCACCGCGCCCAGATCAGTGCCATCTTGGATGCGCCAGAGGACCTTGAGCTTTGACCACTTTACTGCCCCCTACCCGTGATGTAATTTGGAGGTTCTAGCAGGGGAAAAGGGGTGGTCTGCTTTAGACTACCCCTTTATCGAGTCTACACCAAGAAGAGATACATCCGCCTGCCTAGCCATCAATAAGGTGACATATCTCTCTCAGATCCAGTATATTTAATTTATAGTATGGTATTACCCTCTAAGCCCAGGGGAGGGGCAACTCTCCAGCCATGGCTCCCTCAAGGTTTCCCCCACAGGGGGTTTTTCCTCGCCTGAGTGCTGGAGGGTGACTCTTCGTGAGTCGGGGGTCTGCCATTTTCAGTGTCATGTAATTTTAAATAAAATTGGCACCCTTTGACACCTGATTACAATGTGTTGTGTCTTTATTTTGTGTTTTTTGGCTGAAATTCTTATTCTTGGGAGTTGGGGATGCGTCACATATTTCAAAGTGATAGAGCTTGACATCTGCCTGCTACACGATCTATCACCTGCACAATAAGCGTGAGTAGGACGGAGCATGTATGTGCATATCCCTGGATTAAAGGGGCACTCAAATCTTGAAAAAGTCAAGGCTGCAAGGTAAAAAGGTAGCACATTATTGCAGCATGGACACCACCATAAATATACATCTAGTGTATATGCACAACCCAGTGGCTCTTGTGTGTGTGGGGAGCATCAGGGGCAAGGCAAAGTATTGCGGCCCCACACCCATACATCCAGGTGTGGCTTAGGTAGCTCCCCCCACCCTGCAAAGTCCACAGGATACACAATGGAAAGTGCAGCTCCGGCCACACTCTGCATTGTGTGCTATGGTGAATTGGGATGCGGGCACATGGATTTCACAGCATATTTTATATAAAAAATAGGAGAAAAAATTTAGGTGACAAAATGCAAGAGCTATGGCCTTTTAAACGTGAGGAGGAAAAAACGAAAACAAAAATTGGCTTGGTCCTTAAGGGGTTAAGGAAGCGCTACGAGGGCACGGGGACGGGTAAGTATACTTTCGTTATTATATTCCCACACCCCCCTACCTGCCTGAGATTTGTTAGTTTCATGGGACTTCTCCTTTTAAGATACTTATGTGGCACATTATGCTGTTTGCATAGAGTGAGTGACAAGTTAGTAGCAGTGAGCTGGCATCGCTAGTCACATACAGTGTCGGACTGGCCCACCAGAGGACCGGTGGGCCCCCAGCTCAGAACTTGCAGTAACACTGACAGACATGTCATTTCTCACTGGTTCTTAATTGGTGGGCCCCCAGGATCATTTCCTCTGGTAGGCCCCAGGTATCTTAGTCCGACACTGTACATACAGTGGAAATGACATGGGTTATGGCCTTATAGTCAAGAATTGTAATTTATCTAAGCGACTCAAAAGTTGAACTTTATTAGAACCAATCTTGATTTTGGCTAAAACATATGGACCAAATACTTTCTATCACCCCTTTATTGTCAGTTGGACCAAATTTTGAAATTGTGCCCTGCCTAACCCAGTGATTGGTACAGAAGAATGACTTACTGCCTGCTGCAAAATAGGTCCTTGATTGCTTTATGGCTTTATATAGGTTAAAGATGATCATAGTGAGAGCGGATTAATATCAACCACGAGGCTCCGAGGTCAACATGGAGCGGAGCCAGAGCTTGATGGAAGACCCTTATAATATTTTATACTGTTATGATAAGATTTCGGGCCTGCAAAGAATCTTGTTTACCATAACCTGTCACAGTCTATGGGCACATTGATTTTTCATTCTCCCAGTAACATCTGTTCTCTGAGAACAATATTCACTCCCTGGATAGCGAGGCTGATGTAAAGCCGAGGATATTTGCGATGTGATACTACGCGGCCATTATTCTGCTCCCAGTAATTCTCACTGTCTCCGGAGTTCCCTGCCCTACTTATTGCTGGAGGATTGTGAAGAACGCATCAACCCACAAGCAACCTGTCCCAGTCAATTACAGCTTCAATGTTATCATAACTGCATCCACCGAGCAGCTAGGAGCTTTGATCTTGGTAACCCTGAGTCGTTGAACAATATGAAAGTTTCTAGAACAATCAGATATTGGTCTTAAAGGGGCAGATGATAGTGGGGACCACTGTTTCGGAAAAGGGAGCCAGTCAGACTAAAGGACCAGAGTCCACATTTGATGTATCCAGTTAAATTTTGATAGAGAATGACAAATTATATTTGGTTGGACCAATGGGTGCCATTAATGTTGGTAGCTACAATAGTCTGTTTTTACATTCTGTTAACATACACTGAATGTGGTCTGACACAGTATCACCTCTGTCCGAGACAGGAACACAGAGCAGTAGCAAATGCCCCTAGAAACCCTCTACTGCTCTGGACAGTTCCTGTCATGGACAGATGTGGCAGCAGGGAACACTCTGTCAGACTGGAAAGAATACACCACTTCCTGCAGGACATACAGCAGCTGATAAGTACTGCAACACTTGAGATTTTAAATAGAAGTAAATTACAAATTTATATAACCTTCGGAAACCAATTGAATTAAAAGAAAAACAAAATCACCAGAGTACCCCTTTAAGGAAACTTTGCAGTCTTAGGCTATGTTCACACTACTTATGAGGCTGGCTGTTCCGTGACCCGTCCAGGTCACGGAATGGGCAGTCTTTGAAAAGATCGTCCTGGCCGGTACTGCAGTACCGGCCGAGTAATCTTTAGCGCTGCAGAGTTCTGATGCGGACGCATCCGTGTGCGCCCGCATCAGAACTCCCCACTGCACACAATGGAGCAGGCGGCCGGAGCCGCTGGCTCGACTGTGTGCACTGACAGGGTTTTTTGCGGCCACTATTCACTGAGTAGCGGCTGCAGAAAACTGACATGTGTATGTGTATACACTCTGTCCGGGATTCCCTCAGAAGGCAGCACTACATAAGTTCTGTGGGAATCACGGCCGTTGTAACAACTTATGTAATGAACTTATGTTGTGTGAACATAGCCTTAATGCCACAGTTATTACTTTGATAGGAGATAAAAGGGATTTTCTGGCATGTCAATGTACATTATGGGGGAGATTTATCAAACATGGTGTAAAGTAAAACTGTCTCAGTTGCCCCTAGCAACCAATCAGATTCCACCTTTCATTTCTCACAGACTCTTTAGAAAATGAAAGGTGGAATCTGATTGGTTGCTAGGGGCAACTGAGCCAGTTTCACTTTACACCATGTTGGATAAATCGCCCCCTATGACCTCAGAATAAAAGGGAAGTTCTACTTTGATGCATCATTCCAATGCCATCAATGTGAGGCCCCCAGTGGGCCTCAGATCACTCCAGTCCTATTTTTTTTAGTGGTTCAGGTCATTTAATATGATAGATTTCTTGCCATATACTTTCAATGTGTCACCCACAAAGAAAAATAAACACTTTTCTCTTTTCCAATGAAATCACTTTAATTTTTCTTAACAATAGAAACCCAAAAAAAATCTTGTCCGTAATATTTCTTACGTCTAAAAGAATTAATGCATCACCGTAATGAAGTCTTCCTATCCTTCCCGGATGGTTAATAGGACTTTAAAGCCATCACGCTAAACCCCCCCCGTCTAAAGGAATTGCAAAATGAACCTTATCTTAATCTTTGATCTTGAAGTGATCGATAAAACTCCCGAGATCTAAGGTGGATTGATGGCGTTAAATTAAAATAAGCGATCATTTATAGCCAACCATGGCGGATCATTAGCCCGTCCGAGACGCGAGCCGACAAATATACAATACGGCTCTGGAGACGGCTTCAAAAAAAGTTTCGGGTTCATTTCAAGATCATTAATTTATTCGAGATTAGAAATATTGATTTTCGGCATTAGATGAAGCTTCTTTGTGTTCTCTGGAGGAAAACTATTATCATTTAAGGGATGTCCACTGAAAATTGGATCTGTTTGGTTAACCCCGACATGGAAAATGGAGGTTTTCTTTGGCAGTTCATAGAGCGCATCTAATTCCATCTAACAAATCTACAGATATTTCTCATGGGATTTTATGATTTGTTTTAGAGATGGAGAATTGACCATTGAGGTCAACTGGAGATGTTACACAGAAGCTAATTTAGTTACACCTTAAGAAACGTGAAGAAATTCCACCAACCCATTAGATATATGTTTTTTTTTATATATATTATAGCATATATATCATACATATTATAAACTACTTTATTGGTGACGTGATGCTCAATGACCCCAAGACTCATGTTCTCCATGGAACCACCATTTCCTTTGCATCAGGAAAGCTAAATTTTGCATAGCTTTGATCCCGACCTACACCCCGAAGACGACATAAGTTATCCAGGTTTACAAAAACATGGCCGCTTTCTTCCAGAAACAGCACCTCGCCTGTGCTCAGCTTGGGTGTGGTTTGCAGCTCAGTTCCATTGAAGTGAAGGGAGCTAAAGTTTAATACCACACACAACCTGGGGAGAGGGGTGGCACTGTTTTGCAAGAAAGTTACTGTGTTTTTTTCCTGTTTGGATATACCCTTTAACTTAACTTAAGCCATAAAGAAGTGGATAAATAACAAAGTTTTTAAAAGGGTGCTCCAGCGAAAATCTTTTTCTTTCACATCAACTGGTTTCAGAAAGTTATATAGATTTGTAATTTACTTTTATTAAAAAAAATTCCAGTCTTCCAGTTTTTATCAGCTGCTGTATGTCCTGCAGGAAATGTTGTTTTCTTTCCGGTCTGACACAGTGCTCTCTGCTGCCTCCTCTGTCCATGTCAGGAACTGCCCAGAGCAGTAGTAAATTCACATAGAAAGTCTTTGGTGTTCTGGACAGTTCCTGACATGTGCAGAGGTGGCAGCAGAGAGCGCTGTGTCAGACTGAAAAGAACACACCACTTCCTGTAGAACATACAGCAGCTGATAAGTACTGGAAGTTACAAATTTATAAAACTTTCTGAAACCAGTTGACTTGAAAGAAAAAGATTTTTGCTTGATAACCCCTTTAAATGTATTTACCCACTAATAGCAATTATTAAATATTAATGTGTGATCACAAGGGGATCTACTCCTAGGACCAGCACAGATCAAGAGAACAACAGTCTCCAAGAGCCCCTTGCAAATACTGCATTATTGAGTTTGCATAGTCACTTCTCCATTCACTGCTATGGGATTTATTACAAATGGAGTAGTAGTGTGCTTGCATTTTTACCACTCCATTTACTTCTATGGGACTGATAAAAAGATGACAGATCCTATGGTCCACTTGCAAATATAACGGTAGTATGCTTGCATGGCTACCTCTCCATTTACTGCTATAGGACTTTCCCTATGCCAGGGCAGCTATGTGGTGTTGTGGCTGTTGCGTGGGTTTAGGGTAACTTGGGAATTTGTCACAGTGGGCAGGAGTGGTGCTGGAACCCAGTCCCGGACAAACGGGCACTGCACTTGTGGTCCTGATAACCCAAGTGTAAACTGGTGTATATGTGCAGTTGCAAGAAATATTTGACCAGAGTCCAATGGCTTAACCAGAAGAGCTTGGTTTACTGATATAAACCTTACTGCAATACAAGTAAGGTACACGTAGGCAACTGCAGGTGCAGGCAAGACGTAGTAACAACAAGGTTGTAGCAGCAAGGTAGTGTAGAGGAGCGTCTTGAGGGCCCTGCTAGGGTAGTACAAGGTCCAAGGTCCCTGCGCTGGGTTGAGCAGACTTTATAAGACTTCCCAGAACAGCTGTGCATTACAGTAGGATACGTCAGCATACACGCTCTTTGTCCTACTGGGGCCAGTACCCCAGGTGACTGCTCTGTGTGTTGCAGAAGGTATCACTGGCATTGACAAGGTTTTCCTCAGAGGTCGTCACTCCCTCCTAAGGTTTCTAGCACTGCATGCTAGTAGTAGTAAGCAGCATAAAAGAATAAGTCTCTTAAACCCTGACAAGGGTCCTGGCCTAAGCCAGGTCTTGGCTTCACTGCAGCAGGAAAAGTCTTATCTGTCCAGGCATGATGGGAACTGTAGTTTTGCGACAGCTAGAGGGGCTTTGAGTTTGACACCCCTGCCCTATGCTTTACCGTATTCTCCACAGACTCAAATTGATTTAAAAAAAATGGATCCAATTTTGTAAAGTAATTTTTTATCAATTTCCCCAGATATCTAGATTTCGGACAGACTTTAAAGGATTAAAAGAAATTCCGCTACAATAAGAAAATAAAAAACTAAACTTTTCCCATTGAAGACCAAAGCAAACACAAATAAAGGCTCCTTTGTATAATTCTGCATAATTAAAGGGATTTCTATCTAGTCACGTATGTAAATCTCTTCGAGAAATCATGTAACCTTTTGTATCAACTTACTTTGTATTCACAAGTCATTTGTCACCCAGGAAGGGAAAAAAAATAAAACATCATTGTAATAACTCTTCAATACGCATCCTAATCCTGATTCACTGTGTGTTATGCTTCAATAAAGGAGGAATTTTTCTTTCAAGTTTGGGTGACAGGCTCCCAATGTGCGAGAATATTGGAAGATTTACATTTTGAATAATTTTCTCTCCAAAACATTTATTTTCTTTCACAGTAGATAATTTTCTGTCGTCAGTCACCAAGGAGATTTATAGCATGAAAGCGGCATATAAACTGCAACAATGGGGAGATGGTGCACAATTCTTTTTGCAGGTAATAGGCTTTGAGAAGTGGCAAAGGCAATGAATGCTAAGCATCCTTGCTATGTGTCTATGTGAAGGCGCCTATTCCGAGGAACTAGTGTTATTTTAGCAGACTTTTTATTTTTATTTCACCAATGCAAATGAGCGATAATTATATAGGGACTTTAGTGGCACCTGCTTAGTATCCTTGGTGGCAGCAAAAGTTGACAGCAAGATGTTATAAACCCTCAAGGACCTGCCATAGAGGCAACCCAAGTGACAGCCAGTGGCGGACCATAATGTGGGTGGTTTGGGCGGCCACCTACATAATCATAAACTGCTGGAGGGTAAGTGGCACTGGCCTACAGGAGGATCCTCTGGTGGGCCACGACTGATATGCAGCTCTGCAGGGAGTATCAGGAATGCAGGACGCCTGACCCAGATTCCTAGGTGAGCGCACTATTCAATTGTGTGTGCGCCTTTAACAAGCACACTTGTTACATCTCTAACACACTGCCTGTGCTGGAAGATATTTTTTTTTTTCATCTAATCATGGAGCCATTTACTATATGGGGACTAAATAGTGGACCATCTACTATAGGGGGACTACACAGGGGGCCATCTACTATAGGGCAACTACACCAGGGAACATCTAGTATATGGGAACTGACAGGGGGCCTTCTACTATAAGATGACTACACAGGGGACCATCTACTATAGGGGGATTACACAGGGGGGCATCTGCTATAGGGGGACTACACAGGGAGCCAACTACTATAAGGGGACTACACAGGAAGCCTTCTAGTATAAGGCGACACCACACAAGGCCATCTAGTATAAGGGGACTATACAGAGGGTAATCTACTATAAGGGGAGTACACAGGGGCCTTCTACTATAGGGAGACTACACAGGGGGTCATCTACTTTAGGGGGACTACACAGGGGGCCATCTACTATAGGCAGGGCTGTATTAACAGCTGCTGCTGCCCTAGGCACTAAACCTGAGGACGCCCCATCTTCACGCACCTATTGGCGATACCAGACCTGACCAATACCACCATACCCCCCCACCCCCCTGGAAAAGACACCAGATTTACTGGCAAGTCTGAACAAGAGGAGGGAAACTAAAAAAAATTAAACAAAAAACATTTTTTATCTGTCCCCCTGCTCCCTGGTGCTGCCCCCCTGCAAGGTGCTGCCCTAGGCACCGGACCACGGGTGCCTAGTGGTAAATACGGCCCTGACTATAGGGGATTACACAGGGGGTCATCTACTATAAGGGGACTACACAAGGAGTACACATAGGGTAATATCAGGGTCCGGCATCCTGGGGGTCCACCAGAGGATTCTCCAGTCCTCCAGTGGGCCAGTGCAAGTGTCAAAGCATTTGCTGTCCAGGCCAGGCCAGGGAATTATAGTTTTGCAATAGCTGGAGTGCCAAAGGTTTCCCATCCTTGGTATATAGGATTCTTACATTAGAAATAATATTTCATGGTACACTACACCACCATATATGTCAGGGCTGTTATTAAGTGTATTTAATAAACTCATATCCAGTTAGCTGCCTCCTAAAAGAGTCCTTCTGGCCGCCATTTCACTATAGAAGCGTATGTTAATGGGATGATCAGGGGTGATAACTGCTTTGCCCGTCATTCTGTCCTCCAATCCAGTCTTCTTATACTGCAAAGCCATCCGTGTAAACAATGTAACGCCAGCAGCAAATATACTATAGCTATAATATATTTTCCAGCCCAATATCCCAGCATTGCTGTTTCTCGATAATTCGCCTGAATTGTCCCTTTGCGTGTAGACAGCTGCCATTTTGCACACTTCAAAAAGCCCTGAAAATACAAACCCACTGTAAAACCGACAGCAAATAATCACTGTGGGAAGCATAAACCGCACGCTTAAAAGGCTGCATCAATAAAAGTAAGTGTCAGGCGCTGCACCTTTAAGCTCCCCAAGCTCCGCATTGTTAAAAGAGCTGCTCCAAGCAGGAAGGCCTTTCCTATCATTATCCGCAATCAGATCATCCCAGACCTTAACACCTTGTAGGAGTGATAGCTGTGCTGTATAATGGATACCCCTGGGTGCTGATGGTGTTAGATTGTTGTTTTTTTTTATCCTTTAAGTCAAACAGCTCATAAAGGAGGCCACAAGTCAATATTTTTAAGGAGGTCCTGCCATGACAAACGTAAGACCCAGCAGTTCTGCCTGTACATTGTGCTAGAGGAGCAAATGTGCAAACTGCACCATCAGTGTTTTCCGGCTTGTCAAATCACGGAGCCTATTTGATTAACTACATGAAGCTTTATGGCTCATATAAGGAATAGTGATCCTTTTTAGTGGATCACATGAAATTAAAGGGGGGTATGATGTTGGATAAAGATGGAAGACAGGGTTCGAAATTTGCCTTTTATATCTTTTTCTAGGAAAAAAAAGACATTACACCCTTATAAATTATATAGTACTTTATTTGTAATTTATATAAAAATAGAAGATAGATAGATAGATAGATGGGAGAGATATCTCATATGTAACTATTTGCTGCAATAATGGTGCGTTTACACAGGCAGATTTATCTGACAGATTTTTGAAGCCAAAGCCAGGAACAGACCATAAACAGGGAACGCGTCATAAAGGAAAGACTGAATTTCTCCTCTTTTCACATCCATTCCTGATTTTGGCTTCCAAAATCTGTCAGATAAATCTGCCTGTGTAAACACACCATAACACTTAAATTGGCTTGACCACTAAATGGTTAAAAATCTAAGGGGGGGGGGGGGAATTTATCAAGACCAGTGTATCGTACGACCTGCCCCCTTTTCCCCAGTCTAATTTACTAACAGGCGCGCGACTCTTAATGAATCCGGCCGGCCTGGCGCCCGAACCTGCACCTTGCCTATCAAATGTACACCTGCTTTCGGCAGGTATAGACTTGTATCATGATTTAGGCCTGCCAGCAGGTGTAAATCATAATAAATGAGGAATGGGAGGAGGCCACACCTCCTCCCCGCCTTACCGCACCCCCCCAAACTCCCCCTGCCCGCCCATTGGGCGAGTGGGGCATATGGCAGGCGTACGTAAGGGAGAAGGGGGGAAGCGTACACCTCAGGCGGGACTTTCATAAATGCCCCCCTAGGGGCCCTATCCCCAGGAGCGATAATCGGCCAAATCGGCCCCATTCGGCCGATTTTCGCTCCGTGGAATAGAGAGAACGATCAGCTGATGATCGAGTCATCGGCTGATCGTTCATTTAGGTTCAGACCTAAAATCGTCGTTCGTCACCAGCACATCACTACTGTTGAATAGCGGTGTGCGGCGGCGACCAACGATTTCAGCAGAACCATACATTACCTGTCCAGGCTGCAGGTCTTCTTCTCCCAGGCCCGCGCGGCAGCATCGGCTGAACTTACAGACCGCTCAGCCAATCACTGGCCGGAAAGGCTCCGCTCCGAAGCCGAAGCTGCCGCGCGGGACAGGGAGAAAAAGACCTGCAGCCTGGACAGGTAATGTATGAAACAAGGGCTGCAAGGACATCGATAACGATGTCCTTGCAGCCCTTGTTTCACAATCATCGGGGCCGTGGAATAGGCCCAGTAAACGAGCGCCGATCTAGCAGATCTGCGCTCCTTTACATTGTTGCTCGGCCCTAAGTGTGACAAATTTGACAGCATTGTAATTTGTTTTTCTTTCTTTTTTTGCTATTACATTACAAGGTAAAATAAAGGGTGCCATAAAAGCACAAGCTATGTCAATGGAGGGAAAAAAAAAAGTTAGTCAGCTCGGAGACATCTATATAACATTCATGAAACACTTCATCCGGGGCCGCTCTGCCACGTTTACAACGTCTGAATAAGAATCGGAGGAGTATTTATAAATCAGATGTTGTAACGCTCATTTATAAGCCGCCTTCAACTCTGGGGAATGAGCGTAAACCTGAAAATTAAACTACAGATCTCCAATCGATTCCTAATAAATTAAGCCTCCGAATGAAACGCAGTTATTCAGCAACGTCTTGTCCTGCTGTAAAATGGCGCTGTGGAAAAAAAATGACACCAAGTTTTTAGAAGAAAATCATTATTTGCAGTCAGGGATCTATATATTATTAAGGTTTGCAGAGTGGATTTTATAGCAGGGGATTCGGGAAGGGGGGGATCAAAAATATTGGACATATCCTGACCTTTCCTTTGGTTATGAAGCTTACAAATATGTTATATTATACCAGCCCCAAGGGTGCATGGGAAAAGAGAGAGCACTATAGGCCCCATTTATCACAACTGTCTGACAGGAAGATCCTTGTTCCTGTAACCCAGGGATAGGGAACCTTCGGCCCGCCAGCTGTTGCAAAACTACAATTCCCATCATGCCTGGACAGCCAAAGCTTTAGCTTTGGCTGTCCAGGCATGATGGGAATTGTAGTTTTGCAACAGCTGGAGGGCCGAAGCCATCTCTGGTGTAACCCATAGCAACCGATTACACTGCAGCTTTCATATCTTGAAAAATGAAAGCTGCATTGTGATTGGCTTCTGAGAGTGATAGAGTCACTTTTTCTGTGAGACAATGTGCTATCTTTTAGTAGGTTCTCAGATGTTTGGGCCTACACAGCCTATGGCATAATGGTGGTATAGTTGCTGCAGCTCCGCATGTCTAGTCATAGCCTAAAATACTGTACCCCTAATAATATGTCCCCCAGACCAGAACCCCTAAATATATACAGACCCCAGACCTAACTAATTTAATGGTCCCCAGACCAGAACCTTTAAAATGCAGACCCCAGACCAGAACTTCTACAACAATACAGGCCCCAGGTCAGATACCTAAAACACAGACCTCTCATAAGCAAATGCAGATGCAGGCCAAACTACTTAAAAAATCCTTAACCCCAGATCTTCGAAGACCCTCGTAGTTTAATATATGGATCCGTAAATACAGACCTAATATTAGACTACTTTATTAATTACAGACCCCAGAACTCCCAAATAAATACGGATCCCAGACTAGATTGCCTAATTTAAAGGGGTTGTCCAGCGAAAATCTTTTTCTTTCAAATTAACTGGTGTCAAGAAGCAGTGGCGGAACTACCGCCATAGCAACCATAGCGGTTACTATGGGGCCCGCCGCATCAGGGGGCCCGGTACCCGATCCTGAAATGGATTGGGCCCCCTGACCAGACACTAGCAGCACCCGACCCCTAAGCAAATACAGATGCCGACCAAACTGATTACATTTTTTTAAACTCCAGATCTTAGACCCCAGATGATAGCAACATATTTAATACAGACCCCAGATTGGAACCCCTAAATACAGACTTAAAGGGAACCAATCAGACCAATTGGGCTGCAGCAGTAGCTGTATACCCGGAAAAAAGCACTTTAATCCCCCATGCGCGTGACAGGCAGCCCAGATGACTACCTCCCTGCCGTGTCTAGGCCAGTAACGAACCTCTCTGCCTGTCATTCATCCCCTCGTAGCGCACTGACAGGCAGAGAGTGGTGACTAGATACGGGCAGGGAGCCGCCCAGATGACTACCTCCCTGCCGCTGCCTGCCATGCGCCCGGGGGATTAAAGTGCTTTTTTTCGGGTATACAGCTCCTGCTGCAGTAGCTCTATACAGCGATTCAGGGAAGCATATCAGCCCGATTGGGTTGATTGGTTCCCTTTAAGACTAGACTACTTAATTTATTACAGACCCCAGATCAAAATCCCTATATAAATACAGATCTCAGATCAGTCTACCTTAAAACTTTTTTCCCTTAAATCAACTGGTGTCAGAAAGTTATACAGATTTGTAAATAACTTCTATTTAAAAATCTCAAGCCTCCCAGTACTTATCAGCTGTTGCATGTCCTGCAGGAAGTGGTGTATTCTCTCCAGTCTGACACAGTGCTCTCTGCTGCCACCTCTGTCCATGTCAGGAACTGTCCAGAGCAGGAGAGGTTTTCAATGGGGATTTGCTACTGCTCTGGACAGTTCCTGACATGGACAGAGGTGGCAGCAGAGACTACTGTGTCAGACTGGAAAGAATACACCACTTCCTGCAGGGCATACAACAGCTGATAAGTACTGGAAGACTTGAGATTTTTAAACAGAAGTAAATTACAAATCTATATAATTTTTTTTTACACCAGTTTATTGGAAAGAAATTGAAGAAAGGACCACGCCACCGGGACCCTGTGCTGGTGTCGATCTGCTACTGTAAAACGGTGTAAAACGGACGATTATCGTTCAGATTATCATTAAATCGTTCGAATCCAAACGATAATCGTTCGGTTATTATTATTATTATTATTATTATTATTATTTATTTATAAAGCGCCCTTAGTTCCAGAGCGCTATACAATAGATAGGCAACAGGCAGGAACAATACAAGATCAGAAAACATTACATGAAGGCAAAAGACAGACTGGTACATGGGGGAAGAGGACCCTGCCCGCGAGGGCTCACAATCTATGGGGTTTAGGGAGAGAAACAGGAGGTAAAGTGCAGCCATTCAAGTGTGATGCAGAGTTATTGTAGGTTGTAGCCTTGTTTGAAGAGATGGGTTTTCAGGTTACTTTTGAAGGACTTGATGGTGGATGAGAGACGGATGTGTCGGGGTAGCGAGTTCCAGAGTATGGGGGAGGCTCGGGCAAAGTCTTGGAGGCGGTTGTGCGAGGTACGAACAAGGGGGGAGCGGAGACGGAGGTCACTGGAGGATCGAAGGTTGCGTGAGGGACGGTAGCGGGATATCAGGTCAGAGATGTACGGAGGGGACAGGTTGTGGATTGCCTTGTACGTCATGGTCAACAATTTAAAGTCAATACGTTGGGCAATGGGGAGCCAGTGAAGGGATTGGCAGAGGGGAGAGGCTGAGGCAAAGCGAGGGGAAAGGTGGATTAGTCGGGCAGCAGAGTTAAGGATAGACTGGAGGGGATCAAGGGAGTTAGCTGGAAGGCCAGAGAGGAGGATGTTACAGTAGTCCAAGCGGGAGATAATGAGAGCATGGACCAGCAGTTTGGTGGAGTCAGGGGTGAGGAAAGAGCGGATTCTGGAAATGTTTTTGAGGTGAAGGCGGCAGGAGGTGGTCAGGGCCTGAATATGTCGTTTAAAGGACAGGGCAGAGTCAAAGGTCACGCCAAGGCAGCGGACTTGGGGGACAGGGGACAGAGTACAGCCATTGATAGTGATTGACAGATTAGAAGGCGGGGTGGAGCGAGATGGGGGAAAGATGATAAGTTCTGTTTTGTCCATGTTGAGTTTTAGAAAGCGGGAGGAGAAGAAGGAGGATATGGCCGATAGACACTCTGAAATCCTGGATAGCAAAGAGGTGACATCCGGACCAGAGAGGTAGATCTGAGTGTCATCGGCATAAAGATGGTACCTGAAGCCATGGGATTCTATGATATGTCCCAGGCCAGAGGTGTAGATGGAGAAGAGAAGAGGCCCGAGTACAGAGCCTTGGGGAACACCAACAGTAAGGGGACGAGGAGAGGAGGTGGTGTGGGAGTAAGAGACACTAAAAGTGCGGTTGGAGAGGTAAGAGGAGATCCAGGAGAGAGCTAGGCTAGTGACACCAAGGGATGAGAGGATTTGTAAGAGGAGAAAATGGTCAACTGTGTCGAAGGCAGAAGATAGGTCAAGGAGAAGGAGCACAGAGTAGTGGCGCGAGGTTTTGGTTGAAATGCAGTTAACGATTAACAACCGAACGAGAAATCGTTGATCGCTTTATAAGACCTGGACCTGAATAAGACGTTGTTCGGTCGTTTGCAGTAGATACGAATGCAATAGCAAGGAAATAGCGAAGAAAAAACCATCGCAAATACGATCATAAGTAATGATTATCGTTCCATGGAAATGAGTGATCGTTTTCAGGTCTTTCGCAATAGCGGTTGTTTGAGATTGTTAATCTTTAACGATTATGCAAACGATAATTGTCCGGTGGAATAGGGCCCTAAGCCTCATATCATGATATACGTCAGGTGTATTTCCGGATATGTGTGCTGTATAGATGTCGCCCATAGGGTCTCAATAAAGATATTCTACACGGCAATCGATATCCTCATTACTATTGATAGTTATGGAGCTGATCTTTCTACGGGACCCTTTGAATTCTAGTTACGCTCCCGGCTATCTGTGCGTATAGAAACCTCTAAGGCTTTGACTTCCTAGCTTAGGGCTCATGTCCGCGGCCCTATTAGAGTATGTTCACATGTCAAACATTTGATGAGGATTTAGGCGCAGATTTCCAAGAAGATCCGGGCGGATTTTGGGCCGTGTGCATGAAAAAGCTGCGGATTAACCCGATTCGTCTGATTCCCATGGGGATCCACAGTACAACGAGAGCATATGTGAGGAAGAAATCCGAGGTCGGCCTTCTCTGCCACTGACTTCCTTGTAAGATACAGGCCGGATTTGCCATGGATGCAACTGTGATGAGTGAACATACCCTTAAGGCTAAGATTTACATGAAAGTGTTATAGGGTTTCCATACTGTGGATCTTCTCACTTAAATGCACTGTACAGAGTCAATGGTGTCAGAAAGTTATATAGATTTGTGATTTACTTCTATTTAAAAATCTCAAGTCTTCCAGTACTTATCAGCTGATGTATGTCCTGCAGTGGTGTATTCTTTCCAGTCGGACACAGTGCTCTCTGCTACCACCAGAGAACTGTCCAGATCAGTAACAAATCCCCATAGAAAACCTCTTGTGCTCAGGACAGTTCCTGACATGGACAGAGGTGGCAGCAGAGACCACCGCGTCAGACTGGAAAGAATACACCACTCCCTGCAGGACATACAGCAGCTGATAAGTACTGGAAGACTTGAGATTTTTAAATAGAAATGCATGCAGTTCATGGTGGTTGTACAGCAGTATGTTTATATCACCAGCATATGCTAGAGTGCTGTACAGATCACTCTCATCAATGCCTTCAGTTCGGTTTACAATGTAAATTCCCTTATTGGAATATGCAGGAAACCTGGAGGAACCTGGAGGAAACTGAAACAGATCTATCGGTATATGATGGGACCCCAGTACTTCACACCAACAGTGCTATAATGTGCGGTCTCGTATATAGCTATAGCAGTCGCACACAGTCCCTGATGCTTAGAGGGACCCAATGGTTCCAATCACATAAAAAACTCACAATTAGAAATGGCACACTCCTCTGTAGGTAATCCCTCTGTAGGTAATCTCCCTGTAGGTAATCCTCCTGTAGGTAATCTCCCTGTAGGTAATCTCCCTGTAGGTAATCCCTCTGTAGGTAATCCTTCTGTAGGTAATCCCTCTGTAGGTAATCTCCCTATAGGTAATCCTCCTGTAGGTAATCTCCCTGTAGGTAATCTCCCTGTAGGTAATCCCCCTGTAGGTAATCCCCCTGTAGGTAATCCTCCTGTAGGTAATCTCCCTGTAGGTAATCCCCCTGTAGGTAATATCTCTGTAGGTAATCCTCCTGTAGGTAATCTCCCTGTAGGTAATCCTCCTGTAGGTAATCCCTTTGTAGGTAATCCCTCTGTAGGTAATCTCCCTGTAGGTAATCCCTCTGTAGGTAATCCTCCTGTAGGTAATCTCCCTGTGGGTAATCCTCCTGTAGGTAATCCCCCTGTAGGTAATCCTCCTGTAGGTAATCTCCCTGTAGGTAATCCCTCTGTAGGTAATATCTCTGTAGGTAATCCCTCTGTAGGTAATCTCCCTGTAGGTAATCCTCCTGTAGGTAATCTCCCTGTAAGTAATCCCCCTGTAGGTAATCTCCCTGTAGGTAATCCCCCTGTAAGTAATCCCCCTGTAGGTAATCTCTCTTTAGGTAATCTCCCTGTAATCCCCTCTGTAGATAATCCTCCTGTAGGTAATCTCCCTGTAGGTAATCCCTCTGTAGGTAATCTCTCCTGTAGGTAATCTCCCTGTAGGTAATCCTCCTGTAGGTAATCTCCCTGTAGGTAATCTCCCTGTAGGTAATCCTCCTGTAGGTAATCTCCCTGTAAGTAATCCTCCTGTAGGTAATCTCCCTGTAGGTAATCCCCCTGTAGATAATCTCCCTGTAGGTAATCTCCCTGTAGGTAATCCCTCTGTAGGTAATCCTCCTGTAGGTAATCTCCCTGTAAGTAATCCTCCTGTAGGTAATCTCCCTGTAGGTAATCCCCCTGTAGGTAATCTCCCTGTAGGTAATCTCCCTGTAGGTAATCCCTCTGTAGGTAATCCTCCTGTAGGTAATCTCCCTGTAGGTAATCTCTCCTGTAGGTAATCTCCATGTAGGTAATATCTCTGTAGGTAATCCCTCTGTAGGTAATCTCCCTGTAGGTAATCTCCCTGTAGGTAATCCTCCTGTAGGCAATCCTCCTGTAGGTAATCTCCCTGTAGGTAATCTCTCCTGTAGGTAATCTCCCTGTAGGTAATCCCCCTGTAGGTAATCTCCCTGTAGGTAATCTCCCTGTAGGTAATCTCCCTGTAGGTAATCTCCCTGTAGGTAATCTCTCCTAAAGGTAATCTCCCTGTAGGTAATCCCCCTGTAGGTAATCTCTCCTGTAGGTAATCTCCCTGTAGGTAATCCTCCTGTAGGTAATCCCTCTGTAGGTAATCTCTCCTGTAGGTAATCTCCCTGTAGGTAATCTCCCTGTAGGTAATCTCCCTGTAGGTAACCCCTCTGTAGGTAATCTCCCTGTAGGTAATCTCCCTGTAGGTAATCCCTCTGTAGGTAATCTCCCTGTAGGTAATCTCCCTGTAGGTAATCTCCCTGTAGGTAATCTCCCTGTAGGTAATCCCCCTGTAGGTAATCTCCCTGTAGGTAATCTCCCTGTAGGTAATCTCCCTGTAGAGTAGCTGCCTTTTCTATAGATCACCATGTTGTGCTGCTGAACCCACAAGTATTGATAGTGATCAGACTGTGATTTCTGCTGGTTGTTGCGTCATGGTACCGTGCGGGTCACACTGTGACATCATTCACTATCATTGGTTGCAATATAGCAGCACATACGTCACTACTGTACGTTATGTGACCACGAGTATCGCATCTGTACCGTATATACGTCCTGTTTGGGTTGTGTTCAAACCGCGGACAACATCGCCATCTGCAGGTCACAGCTGGTTCTGCAGTGAGTCATAGTGACGTCATATCATGCTGTTCCGACAGAAGGAACGCTGCTGCTGAAGGACAACAAGTACCAGAGTGCTCTCCTGTCCTTGCTAGGGTCACATCTTGTATTTCTGTGCTGTTTTTTCAGCTGACAAATAAGAGGACATTTCCAGATTGTGTCTAGAACGATGAGGCCTATGCAGTACACGCTTATGACCAGCAGGGGGCTGTCATCACGTCTATGCTGGTTACGGAAACACCGACAAACAAAGCAAACGTTATTGTAACAGCTGATTACTCAGGAGACGCCGCTAAATATCCAGGAACACTGGTACACTATAAACCGCAGCCTCCTCAGTCACTGAGCTCAGGACAGCCAGCATACAGCTGCTCAGTCTGGTAGGTGAAGTCTCTGCCGTAATCTACACGGTGCTGTGATGGCCGAGTGGTTAAGGCGTTGGACTTGAAATCCAATGGGGTCTCCCCGCGCAGGTTCGAACCCTGCTCGCAGCGACTTGTTTTTCATGAATTTTAATTTACTTTTTTTTGTCTATTTCCCTTCCTAAACTCCTAATAGTCTTGAATCTATCTTTTTTTTTTTTAATTCTATTTTGCTATATTTTATAACAGTGTTCCCTATAGGATAGTACTCCAGCTGCTGCAAAAGTACTATTCTCATTTATGGCTGTCAGGGCATGATGGGAGTTGTAGCTTAGCAACAGCTGGAGACATCTAATGCTGCGTTTACACGGAACGATTATCGTGCCAATTTGCACGATAACGATCGAATTCAAACGATAATCGTACGTGTAAACGCAGCGAACGATCGAACGACGAGCAAGAAATCGTTCATTTTGATCTCTGAACATGTTCTTAAATCGTCGTTTGCAAAAAATTCGCAGATCGTTCCATGTAAACAGTCGTTCACCTATTTTACCTATGTGCGAGATAGGCTTAAGCGATCGCAAAACGAATTTTCCGAACGATGTATCGTTCCGTCTAAACGCTGATCGTTATAAAAGAAAAATCGTTACTTCGAAGTCGTTAATCGTACGATCGGGCAAATTATCATTCCGTGTAAACGAAGCATAAGGGAGATTTATCAAACATGGGGTAAAGTGAAACTGGCTCAGTTGCCCCTAGCAACCAATCAGATTCCACCTTTCATTTTCCAAAGAGGCTGTGAGGAATGAAAGGTGGAATCTGATTGGTTGCTAGGGGCAACTGAGCCAGTTTCACTTTACTCTAGTTTGATAAATCTGCCCCATCATGGTGTCAGTCTGGGTCTGTGTTGACACACTGTATTTTACAGCTTTTTGGAACAGCAAGGCTAGGTTCACATTATGTAAAAATAACGTCCGTCATAGCGCCCATGACGGACGTTGTTATGAAAGACAGTCATCATTTTGACAAAGTGTGAAGCTAGCCCAAATCGAGCATCAGGCTTGTTTTATCAGTTGTTTACGGCCTAAAATACTGCCGTATTTTCCATATGTATGCTTTAATAAAAGGCTTTGATGGCAGATAAGTGTCCGTGTGTCTGCCCCATGAATGACACAGCATAGATGATCAGTGTCTGGTAGTGGTTTGACCCCTGGGACCCCCAACATTTACAGGTCTCATCATTTATCCACAGGACAAGAAAATATAAAGAGGGTCCTGGGCTCCTTTCCCTAAACAGAGCAGTGGTCACATGTGCACGTTCAGCCATCTTCATCAGGCCTATAGATGTGAATGGAGCGGTAGAATACATGCGTCACTGTGGCTCTATTCAAACAAGGGGGGTGGGACCCCCATTTACCTTTCCTATAAATAGATGGTTGTTTGTTGGGAAGACCCCTTTAAGGCCGTTTACATCTGTATTTTTTTATTATGAGAAAAAAAAAAAAACTTTTCTCATTTAATGCAGACATGCTGAGACCCCACAGCTGAGCACTTCACTCCCCGGCTCAATGTGATTTATTGCAGGTGACGGACTGAGCGCTGAACCAGGGAATGAAGCGTGCCACTGTAGGCTTCTCCCTAAAGATTGTTGGGGTCTCAGCACTGAGACTCAAACCGCTCTTGACATGTCAAAAGTTTTTCTAAATGACAGTAAGGGCCCTATAACACGGGACGATCATCATCTGGAAAATCGTTAATATTGTTCAAATTTAAACGATGATCGTCCTATGTTATGGTACGTTTATACAGACAGATTGATCTGACAGATTTTGGAAGCCAAAGCCAGGAATGGATTTGAGAAAAGAAGAAATCTCAGTCTTTCCTATGACCTGTTTATAGTCTGTTCCTGGTTTTGGCTTCAAAAATCTGTCAGATAAATCTGTCTATGTAAACGCACCATAATTGCAGGAAATGATCGAAAAATAGTTCCTGTGTGCGTTGATCGTTCATTTAGATCTGACCCTAAAATCATCTCTAAGCGTTCGATGTTAGGCTGGGTTCACACTGCGTTTTTCCTATCCGTTTTCAATTGGTTACTTTTAACGGATAGAAAAACATAGTCAACACTATTTTTGTGTATGTTAAAAAAATGCATCAGTTTCGATAATTTTTTTTTTACATTTTTTAAATAGAAGTCAATGGAAAAAACGGATCCAAACGGATGCCACAAAATTGCATCAGTTTTTTTCCCATAAAACGTATACGCTAAACGGATAGGAAAAATGCAGTGTGAACCTAGCCTTATTCCATATTCGTTCACTAATCGTTCAGTGTAATTGCATTGTTCCTTCTTTAGCCGGGATCAGATGGAGAAAACAATCGTAGTAACTATCATTGTAACGATCAAAACTAACGACTATCGTTCGGTGTATGATGGTGAGCGATTTCAGGTTAACAATAAAAGTTTGCAAACGAGATCGTTTAAAATTGCTTCATCTCATAGGACCCTATAGGTCCTATTCCATGGGACAATGAAGGCCCGATCAATAATGTAAACGAGCGCCAATCTGCTAGATCGGAGCTAGTTTACTGGGCCTATTACACAGCCCGATAATCGTTTAGTGAGGGCTGCAGGGACATCTTTACCGATGTCCTTGCAGCCCTTGTTTAAACACCATACATTACCCAAGCATGTTGCAGGTCTTCTCCTGCGCTCCTTCTTCCTCGCGGTCCCAAGCGCAGCAGCTTAAGTGCGGCCTGTCTGAGCTGACAGACCCCTCAGGTGTTTAAACGAGGGCTGCGATTTGGCCGATTATCGCTACATGTATTGGACCCCAAGGGTCCATTTACACAGAAAGATTATCTGCCAAAGATTTGAAGCCTAAGCCAGAAACAGGCTATAAACAGATATCAGGTCAAAAAGGAAAGCCTGAGATTTCTCCTCTTTTCAAATCCATTCCTGGCTTTGGCTTCAAATCTTTGGCAGTTATTCTGTTAAATAATATTTCTGTGTAAATGGACCCTTAGTGTGTACTTTCAAGAGGTTATGGGACGCACTCACCTGATGGAGTTGTGTGATGAATAGGCACAACTCTATTGTAGGCGGATGTGGTGGGAGAGAAATATGTAGGAGTGTGACCAGAGCCAGATCATTGGACCAGAGGGACACCCCCAGATAAGATCAGAGCAGACGCTGTATGAATCCTGGGTACAGTCACGATCACAGACCACAGGGTAGTTCATATAATAGCATCCATGTGCTCTGTGATCGTGACTGTACCCAGGATTCATACAGCGTCTGCTCTGATCTTATCTGGGGGGGTTCCCTTTGGTCCAATGATCTGGCTCGGGTGACACTCCTGCGTTTTAATTGATTGAACCATTGAGCACAACGCAAGTATGCTTGAGTCAAGTCATTCAGCATTTGATTACCGGTGGCTGAAGTAGTTGGATGCAGCTCTAAGGAGTCCTTCAAAACATGGATACAGCCTTATGGCCTATGGCTGTATCTATGATTTCCAGGCAGCCTTAGGGCTGCATCCAAATTCTCCAGCCAGCGGTAATCAAATGCAGAACATTCGGACTAAGGCTTCGTTCCCACTGAGCAAAACGAGCGGAAATGTCCACCGTGGAAAGCCATTAGCCTCCCTCTCATAATGGGAGTCTATGGGAGGTGCGTGCTCCTGCTCTGTCCGCGCTGAAGAATGAACATGTTCATTCCGCTAGTTTTGCTCAGTGGGAACGAAGCCTAAGGCATGCTCAAATTGCTCTCATCGATATTCCTTATATATCAGGGTAGCGACAGGATGCTGTGCAGTGTAAGGCTATGTTCACACACAGTAATGAATTCGGAAACCGAATTCATTAAGTTCTATTGATTAGAACAATGGCCGTTGTTGGGTGCACAGGGCATTAACTACGGCCATTTACTGCGGCTGAACAAAATAATGAACATGTCTATTTTCTACCACCACAGTTCGCAAATAACAGCCGTAGAAAATAGACTGTTCACACACTGTGTGGCTGTCCTGTCGGCTGTAGTGTGAATGGTGGGAAAGTCTATGGTTAATTGATTTTAATTTACACCCCATATGGCCAGCAGATTCTATGGATGGAATATAAAGTTCCTATGGCTGATAATGCAATATCAGCTGGCAAAACACGTAATACAGTGGCTGTTGTTTCACACTCAAACTTACGGCTGCTGTATTAGATTGTGTGAACATAGCCAAAATGTCAGTGCAGCACTAGACCAGCACTGCGCACTCTCCATTCTCATGATTGGTGGGGGCCTAGAGGTCAGACCCCCACCAGTTGAGAAGTGACTGTCTTACCTACATGGAATTGGAAACCTATTTAAAGGGGACATCCAGCGCTACAAAAACATGGCCACTTTTCCCCCTCTCTTGTCTCCAGATTGGGTAGGGTTTCAAACTCAGTTCCATTGAAGTAAATGGAGCTTAATTGCAAACCACACCTGAACTGGAGACAAGAGAGGGGTAAAAGTGGCCATGTCTTTGTAGCGCTGAATAAACCCTTTAACCTTGGACGACTACAGAAAACAACAGACTGCATCAGATGCAAATGGAGATTATACAGAGATCCTGGAATTAAAGGGGTAGTTTGTGAATCCCTTGAAAAACAAGATATCCAGAACAAAACACATCAACTCATGACTAATTAACAGCAATTTTTACTCCTACACTTGAAAAAAAAAAAAAAACAGAATCACCATAATGAAGACCACCCACTGGGTGCATAAAGGGTGAAAACCCGCTGCTGTAACATGATATGGAAGCATGTGGTACTAGGTATTGGCGATTACTATGGAACAATTCTATGTGAAAGTAATTTCCTGAGAAAATTCCATTAGTGCAGAACAAGTCTCCAGCGTAACTTCCTCCTGAACACCCATCGATATGTCCACGGTGAACAATGGTGCCGAGAGTGGGATCACAAGAAACCTCAGCGATAACCCAGAGGTAGATTCAACACACAACCAAAATAAATGTCCTTATGTCATCTCATCAATGATCACACACATGGCGGCATCTTTATCTACTGTCTCTTTAACAGAAGCTGAAGCCTCTGCGGGAAGGTCCTGTTGGTCTATACTGGGTTCCTGCATGTCCATAGGTTCAGTCTTTATGGTGACTCCAGTATCAGGTAAAGGCAGGTCATCAGGCAATGAGGCCAGACAGTTCTGTATCATCTCCACCACCCGCTCCAGGTGCTTCTGAAACCTCTCCGCCGTCTCCAGCCGTTGCCTCTTCTGCACTTCCATCATCACCCGCAGGGTCTCTCGGGCTTGGTGAGGCCGATACTCATTGATAAGATGATGCATGTGAACAAACAGCAGCTTCAGGTCTTCCAGCTTCTCCTCACGCTTTATACTTCCAGGGCTCCGGATGAGGACATCCAGCATATCTAGGAAGTTGATCAGGATGGACATGTTGAGTTTTCTCAGCTCCTTCTTGTGGTCGAACTGCTGAGGGTGAAGTCTTTCAATACCCTGACTCTCCAGGGGACGGATGATCAGGTCGTCGCACTGGAACTGGTTGCCAAACATCATGTAGCTGTCCTTCACTGGAGGAGGGGGTTTAGGGACTAATCCTTTACGGACATTTTCATCTGTATATTCTTTGATGTACTGCAAGGGTGGAAGGGGCAAAGCGCTCACTTGCTGGGGCTCACCCATAGTGACGGGGAAAGGATCTGAAAAAGAGGAGTGTATTAGATAGGACCATGCCAGGACTGCTCTTATATACTCTAAATGACGTCTCCATTCGCATACACCCTTATAAGACAGTGGTAGGGAACCTTGGCTCTCCAGCTGTTGCAAAACTACAACTCTCATCATGCCAAGCTAAAGCTTTGTCTGTCCAGGCATGATGGGAGTTGTAGTTTTGCAACAGCTGGAGTGCCAAGGTTCCCTACCCTTGCTAAAAGAGAACCCTGGATATATGGGGAGGTCCTAACTAGTGTTGAGCAAACCTGTCAGAATGTTCAGGTTCGGCAACGTTCGCTCTGCATTTGATTCCTCAGGGCTGCAGAAGTTAGATGCCGTCCTAGGGAGCCCTGGAAACCATGGATACAGCCAGAGACTGTATCCATGTTTTCCACGGGTGGCATCCAACTTCTACAGCTGTGGAGAATCAAACGCAGAGCGAACGTTGCCGAACCTGAACATTCTAACAGGTTTGCTCAACACAACCGAATACAAGATCTGCCCCTGCACACATCCATAGTACAGATTTACATACCCAGTATATTGAAATGTATTACAGTAAGTATATGCCCCACCATTCACTCAGAGGCCACCGGACTTCCATTCCCATGATCAGTAGGAATCTCTGCAGTCAAACTCCCATGGATTCTCTGGAGTAGGCCTTAAAGGGAACCAAGCAGCCCAACTGGTGTGATATGGTTCCCTGGAGCACTGTATACAGCTCCTGAGCAGCCTGCAGTATATACTGGTTGCAGCTGCAGCAGAAGCTGTGTACCGGAGGATTAATTACCGGGGCGCGCGGCAGGCAGAGGGGGGGAGGTAGTCATCTGGGTGGCTCCCCGCCTGTGTCTAGTTACAGCTCTCTACCTGTCAATCATCCCCTCCGAGCGTGGGACAGAGAGCGGCGACTGCACATGGGTGGGGAGCCGCCCTGATACCTACCTCCCCGCCCGATAATGAAACCTCTTTCTCCAGTATACAGCTTCTACTACAGCCGGTACGTGCTCAGGAGCGTATACAGTGATCCGGGAACCATATCAGACCAATTGGGCTACTTGTTCCCTTTAAATGTCTATGAACAGAGTACACCTATTGCTCTGGGTTACATATAGCCACAACCTTATGCTGGCCATGCACGTATGATAGCTGCCAGATAAACACTATGGCTAGCGGCCAGCTCTCCCAATCATATATATATATGTATGTATGTATATGTAAGTATGTATACACACACACACACACAGTCGGTTGGGCTGAGCATACATGTATTTTTGACAGACAGCTGCAGCAAGACTCCAAAAACAGGGGGTGTGCTTTAATATGAGGAGCTTTATATCATCTGTGGCTGATAGAAAACTACAACTCTCATGTGAGGGCATGGCGGGGGTTGTAGTTTTGCACTGACTGCATTATTATTATTACTACTACACAGGCTTGGTATAATGCTATCAATCACGTTCTCATACTTACTGCTGCTATACGAGGCAACCGGGAGGACGCACCGACAGCAGCGCCTCTCTCTCCACCCGGTAACACCGCTTCCCGGATGTGACGTCACACCTCCGCGCGGCTGTTCCAAGAAGACGCGCCGATTGGCTGAGCGGCGCACCACGTGCGTGTGTCTTGCAGCATGTCAGACAAAGCCTAAAGGGACCGACACTAGAGGGCGCTAGGGTTTCGTAGCAATAGAGAGACGCTAGGAAAGATGATGTGTCTGACAAGAAAATATAAATATATGTGCGGTTATATACATGCACGTAGAAGCATAGTTACATTGAATGCACAGTGTGTGTGTGTATATATATATATATATATATATATATATATATATATATATATATATATATATATATATATATATATATATATATATATATATGTGTATGTATATCAGGCGCCATATTTGTGAAGCCCATGCCTTGGCTAAGTATCGGAGAGATTTATAGAGCAGTTTCCCATAGCAACAAATCCCGGCTCAGCTTTCAAATATTTATCAGCCCTGACAGAATGAAAGCCTAGCACTGACTGGTTGCTATGGGAAACAAAGAATATTCCTGTTGATAAATCTCCCTCATGATTTTAAAGGGGTTATCCAACGCTACAAAAACATGGCCCCCTTTTGCCCCACTCTTTTCTCCAGTTTGGGTGGGGTTTTGAAACTCAACGTAACGTAAACCACACCTGAACTGGAGACAAGAGTAGGGGAAAAAGCGGCCATGTTTTTGAAGCACTGGATAACCCCTTTAAAGGGAACCAATCACCGGAAAACGCATATAGAGCTTTTGAAATGTGCTGTTAGAGCACACAGCACACTTGGCACACGTGTTTCCATAGCCTCCGTGCCTTCCCCGTGTAAGCCGCAAAGTAACTTTATAAAACTGGCGCCCTGTATGCTAATTACCTGAGGTAGTCACCTGGGCGGTGTTCGGCTAGCAGGTAGTCACGGTCCCCTGGGCGTTCTTCCGCTGTAATCACGCCCCTCTGGGCGTGATTCAAATGGCCGAGTAGCTGTGACATTCTGATGCCGGACGCCGCCGCACATGCGCAGTGCCGCCGCTTCCATTCCGGCGGTACTGCGCCTGTGCAGAATAGCCTCGAATAGCCTGTTAGCCGGAGTTCGAGGCTATTCTACACAGGCGCAGTCCAGCCGGAATGGAAGCGGCTGCACTGCGCATGAGCGGCGGCGTCCGGCATCAGTACGTAAGCGCGCCGACGTTGGGCACGGCGCGCTCCCGAGTGACGCCACAGCCACTCTGACATTTGAATCACGCTCAGAGGGGGCGTGATTACAGCGGAAGAACACCCAGGGGACCGTGACTACCTGCTAGCCGAACACCGCCCAGGTGACTACCTCAGGTAATTAGCATACAGGGCGCCAGTTTTATAAAGTTACTTTGCGGCTTACAGGGGGAAGGCACGGAGGCTATGGAAACACGTGTGCCAAGTGTGCTGTGTGCTCTAACAGCACATTTCAAAAGCTCTATATGCTTTTTTCCAGTGATTGGTTCCCTTTAAAATCATGAGGGAGATTTATCAACAGGAATATTCTTTGTTTCCCATAGCAACCAGTCAGTAAGTGGCTGAACTTTTGCTTAGAACCCGCCCCCCCCAAATGAATGAAGCTGTGGACTCACATGTACAGCGGGCACACCTCCTAAGGGGACAGTCCCTACTTTTGACCAACGTCCCTCTCTCCCTCTTTACTCCCTACATGTCCCTCTTTTTGACCTACAAATTAGATTAGCATTAATATACTTTCTATGTTGCTCTAGAATAGGGGTAGGGAACTCTCCAGCCAAAGCTTGTCAAAGTTACCACCATCAAAGGTGCCATGAAGCACTGGTTGTAAAGGGCTTGTCCCAAGATCCTAACTTATGGTTAATTATGAGCGAACATCAGAAAAATGTCTGTGTACTGCACGTGGCCGAACACAAACACTTGGCATTCAACTCCCTGCGTCTGAAGAATATGGATGCAGCCCTAAAGGGGTTATCCAGCGCTACAAAAACATGTCCACTTTCCCCCCTACTGTTGTCTCCAGTTAAGGTGCAGTTTGCAATTAAGCTCCATTTAATTCAATTGAACTGAGTTTCAAAACTCCACCCAAACTGGAGACAACAGTAGGGTCAAGTGGCCATGTTTTTGTAGCGCTGGATAACCCCTTAAGGCTGCTAAGAAAACATGGATGCAACCTATGGCTATATCTATGTTTTCCAGGACTCCCTCGGACGGCCTCCATTTTCTTCCGATGCCGCATAACCGAGCTCCCATACCCCACTGGGTGTCATCTTCTCCTGGGTTCCATGTACGTCACAATCTGACTGAGACATCACAAGCAGGTGGGATTTAGGCTGCTCACTGACTGGCATCCGTCAGTCGGGTCATGACATAGCCGTAGGGTTCCCCTACCCCCAGCCCAAAATAATATTTTTGCCCTGTTCCGTACTTCTCATTAAATACAGCCTCTGGTAAAGCTGTATAGAGGCACATCTATGCCAGGAGACCCCCTGCTGCCATGGAAACCCAATGGAACTGGGCAATTGTGTCTCCAGGCTGCCAATAAGGCCAAAGAGGTCTGCAAATTCATGACATGCTTTTGTCATATTTTGACCGTGGCGTTTAATGGGTTAAACTGTCAGGATTGATAGTTTATCCTATCGTAGCAGTTATTATGGGAGTCCAGTTGTCAGCAGAAGGCAGCGGTCCAACCTCAGTGACTGTTGTAAAAACATGTGCGGCTGTTCAATGGAGGTCCACCAAATGAGTGGTGCAGTGGATGCCCAGGCATGGTATGGTTCGATCAGTGGCGTAGCTACCGTGGTAACAGCAGTCACCGCTGCGACCGGGCCGCTACCAAGGGGGGGCCCGCGATGCCCCCCCTTGCCATTGCACTGCCCCCCTCCCATTCCCTCTTGTGACCGCAAGCAGGGTTTTGCTTGTGGTCACAAGAGGGAGACTGGGACGGGCCCCTGGCTGCTGCGCAGCTCGTGTCTCCCGGCTCCATGTCTGTCCCATCCCCGGCCGCACACGCACCATAGAGCTTTGTGCGTGCCGGGGATGGTACTTCCGGCGCAGTGACCTCTGTGCCGGAAGTACCATCCTCGGCACGCACAAAGCTCTATGGTGCGTGTGCGGCCAGGGACAGGACAGACATGGAGCCGCCATTATAAGGGGCATCATAAAGGGGGATTACAATGGGGGCCATCTACAAAGGGGGATTACAATGGGGGCCATCTACAAAGGGGGATTACAATGGGGGCCATCTACAAAGGGGGATTACAATGGGGGCCATCTATAAAGGGGATTACAATGGGGGCCATTATAAGGGGGTTACATGGGGGCCATTTATATGGGGGCCATTATAAGGGGCATCTATAAGGGGGAAACATTGGGGGACTACATGGGGAGTGTATGCAATAGGGCATGTACTATAATGGACCACAGAGGGGGGCATATACTATAAGGGGGTCACATAGAGTCAGCCTACCCACTAAATAAGGGGGTGTAAAGGGGCCAATACAGATGTGCAGTGTGTAGAGAGATGAGGATGGTGACAAAGTGAGGAGCCTAATATGTCTGTCTGGCAGATTCTGTGGATTTGTGGCTCGGAGAAGTTCTCATAATGGCCCAGGGCAGATGGAGAAGATGAAAAGGGAAGAACTCCGATCAGAGAAGACGTCCCATGTGAGTCACCTGATGTAACTGCACTGTAATGTATATAGTGAATAGAACCTGTGTAGAGCTGAGGCTACCTCTATACGACTGGATGAGGTGATAGTGATCTGTGTACAGTGGATGTTATTCAGTAGCAGCGGTGGTGTTAGTGAGTATGTGTTGGTGTTAGTCAGTAGCAGCGGTAGTATTAGACAGTAGCAACGGTGGTGTTAGTATGTGGTGGTGTTATTCAGTAGTGGTGGTGTTAGTGAGTAGCAGCGGCGGTGTTAGTCAGTAGCAGCGGTGGTGTTAGTGAGTATGTGGTGACATTAGTCAGTATGTGGTGGTGTTACTCAGTAGCAGCGGTGGTGTTAGTCAGTTTGTGGTGGTGTTATTTGTTACTTGTTATCTGGTACTGTGTTTTATTGGATTTAGTATTCAGGATCTGGTCAGTAACAATATGGTGGTTGTGGTGTGGCGGTAATATTTCCTTCCTATATACTGGTATTATTGGCAATATTGGTCTCAGTATACAGGAATTGGTTAGTAACAGTATGGCGGTAATATGCATGGTGATATTTCCCATATACTGGTATTATTGGTAATACCAGTCTTGAGATAGATAGATAGATAGATAGATAGATAGATAGATAGCTATATATATATATATATATATATATATATATATATATATATATAGCATCACTTGGTTGAGGAAGGGGGAGGGGGCCCGAGTTGACCTCTTGCACCAGAGCCCAAGAGACAGTAGCTACGCCCCTGGGTCCGATCATCCTGGGCCAAAATGTTCCTTTGTTCTTGGGCACTTGGACCTCACCAATTTAGTTTATTGCATTCTTGTTTGGTGTTTTTCAGGCCCCAGCTAATCAAATGCCGATCGTTCAGGTTCGGATCGACTCAAACCCGAACCCGCTTCACTCATCTCTAATTATTATTATTTTTTGGTTTACTAGTCCTGTAAGGACTAGTTAACAGGTGATCACCTGATCACTCATATAATAGTGCAGTGTATTATCAATATGCCTCTGGTAATGCTGTATACAGGCTGCCGATAAGGTCACATAGACCTGCAAATTCATTACATGCTTCTGTCACAATTTGACCATGGCGTGTATTGGGTTAAACTGTCAGGATTGGCGGCTTATCGTATTATAGCAGTTATTATAGGAGTCCAGCTGCCAGCAAAAGGCGGCGGTCCAACTTAAAGCCCCTCAGTGACCACCATATAAAAACACATACGGCTGGTCTCTAAGGGCCCTATTACACGGAACGATTATTGTTCAAAAAAATCGTTAGATTGTTCAGATTTGAACGATAATCGTTTAGTGCAATAGCAGACAACGATTAAACGACCAACGAGAAATTGTTGATTGTTTGATAGAATTTGGACCTATTTTCATCGTTGATCGTTTGCAAATCGTTCGCACGGAATAAGATGTCGTTCGCAGTAGCGACGAACGCAATAGCGACGACTAAACGACCGCAAGAACGACCATAAGTAACCATCATCAATCCGTGTAATTGGGTGAACGATTTCAGGTCGTTCGCCATAGCGGTCGTTTGAGATCGTTTATCGTTAATCATTGAAAAATCTCTTTGTGTAATAGTACCATAAGGGGTTAAATATATCTGATCTTTTAACAGAGCTATACAACTTATAGGCTTGTATTCTTATAATACAAGCCTATGTGTTGCCCATAGCAACCAACAGAGCCCAGCTTTCAAATTACCTCAGCAATATAAGGAATGAAAGCTAAGCTCTGATTGGTTGCTGGGATAAACACACAGAATCCTACAAGGCTGCTTCATAACTATCTCCCTGTGTTACTAATCACTTCTCATCAGTATCCTCGAGACAGAAAACCTAATGAATTAATCATATTCATAACCATACAGATTATAGTGAACTGTATTCACAAAGAACTACATTTCCCATGAGGCTAGCCGTGCAATCAGTCTCACAATGCCATTCAGTGGTCACATGGGACAGCTCAGCCAATGAAAGGGCAGTATGAGACCGATGTCCACATGCAGGGAGGGAGAGCAGCCATTTTACAATCTGTCTTCACGGAGAGTGGCTGTGTGTCATACAGCAGCAGTAGCTGCTAGCACAACAAGCGGACTTAGTATAGTGTGGGAGCCAGGCAGCCTGTCCTGAGTGAGGCAGAGCAGGGAGATATAACAGTCTGGACACGTGCAGGGACAGTATGT
This sequence comes from Dendropsophus ebraccatus, assembly GCF_027789765.1. Taxonomy (NCBI): domain Eukaryota; kingdom Metazoa; phylum Chordata; class Amphibia; order Anura; family Hylidae; genus Dendropsophus; species Dendropsophus ebraccatus. The sequence continues at coordinate 21,590,657 of NC_091454.1, read as the reverse complement.
GGGGCAGTGACCATAGTCAGTGACAGACAGATTCTCACTTGCCCCCCCTCCCCTAACGTGTAAGGGGCAAAAGTAGGGACTGTCCAGTGTATAAAGGTGTGCCATGTTAAAAAAAAAACCCCACAGAGGTTTGACACCCCCCTCAGATTACTTAGAAGCTTGTATGTCGGTATAGAGACAGTGTGGGGGACTAAATATGACCACAGTACTGGATTTCCCTCCCATGAGATGCATACCCTGCACTTAACCTGCTTACTCCAAATACAAAAGGGAGAAGAAAAAATTCCACTTTTGAGTAGTTTTTTGTCAATTTGTAACTCCTCAAAAAAATTTTTAATTTTTTTAGGACCATTTTATTTAAAACATACTGCAAAACAGATTTTTTTTTTTAACAAACAAACAGCAGCTCTGTACCTATCAAGGGAGTTTGTGCCCACATTGTTTACGCTACTTTGTACTTGCTACCTGAACTCAGAAAATTGCCTGTGACTGGCTCGCCCAATCACCTATAGGCTTTTTGAGACTATGTACAAGGACTGGAACACTGGCAAATTGGCACTTTGCACTGGCACTTGTTGCCTCTCAAGTCTCCCCTAGTCCTCCTAGTCTGTATACTTTCGCAAGCAGGTCCCTAATTATGTATTGTTTTTATTTTAATTTATTTATTGTATAAATTTAAACATTGTTTAATTTTTAAAAAAGCAATGCGGAATCTGTTGGCGCTGTACAAATAAATATTATTAATAAATCTGCTGCGGATCCTGTACATGTGAATGCACTCTTAAAGGCCATAGCGCTTGCTTTTTTTTCACCTACAGAACCACATGAGTTCTTTGCAACACCAATTTTACATTACAATGACAGGCTTGATTTTTGCATTAAATATGCTGCAAATCCCGGGGGAAATTTATTTGTGTGGTACATTTAAAAAAAACGCCTTTTTTTTTTATTTGGGAGGATTTCGTGTTTACGCCATTTGCACTATGGTAAAACGGACATGACAAGTCAGTACGATTACAACAATGTCTAACTAAAATTGCTCTATTCCCATCCTTATAACGCTTTTATCCTTATATGGTATGGTATATGGTGCTGTGTGAGGCGTCAACTTTTGCGCCATGATCTGCACTTTCTATTGGTACCTTGCTCGCGTGAATACGGCTTTTTGATCGCTTTTTATTATATTTTTCTGGATATGATAGTAAAAACCAGCAATTTTGCGCTTTGTCATTTTTTGGGGGCTTACGCCGTTTACCGTGCATGATCAGGAATGCAATAATTTAATAGTTTGGGCAATTAAGCACGCAGCAATACCAAATATGTTTGTTTATTTAGTTATTTTTATTTATAATGGGAAAAGGGGTGATTGCCTTTTATTAGGGGAGTGGATTTTCTATTTATATATATATTTTTTTTTACACACTAGAGATCTATGCAGTACATACTATATGTACTGCATAGATCAATGAAATCAGTGATATATTTCTCTGGCCTGCTGCAGAGCAGCGCCAGCAAGAAGCAGGGATCGCTCGTCTGGAATCGCATCGCGGGGGGTGGGGCACCGATATGTTAATGAGCTTCTGCTGAGCACTGGAGGCCGGACTGGTGCGTGCAATTCAAAGGTATATACTTCTCCCCAAGAATGCACGCCTCCAGTCTACCTCACAGCCCCGCCTTCTGTTTCCTGCCCGGCTGGCCTGTCATTGTGCCCGGATCTCGAGTGCCGTCATCAGAGTGGAGTATGAGTAGCACTCATACTCAGCTCTGATGACAGCGTCCAACGCCACTGGATGCCACTGGAGTTGAAAATGAAGCGCCTTTCAAACATTTCCATGAATATGTTTGCCACACTTGGGCCACTGAAGAGCCCATTGACACTCCGTATACATGTTAGAATTTTTTTTTTTTATCATACCTGAAATTTTTTTCCATAATATAGTATCTAAAATTGCCATCAGGACCTGTATCATGTAGTTGTCGAAATAAGGATTTTTCCTTAATAACATGTGTATGCTGCCCATGCCTTGATGGTGCACAAACATGTCACATTGTGTGTAGGTATTTGTGTATCACGTAAACATCTATCAAAAGTTTTTATTATCTTTTGCAGAAAGCTATCCATATAGATGGCCAAAGGTTGTAAAATGGACCCCATAGAGGATACAATGGGTCATCCATGGGGTGATTCCAGACTTTTACGGTTATAGGTATAATACCGTAACTCTAGGGTCACCACATATCAAAGATTTGGGCATATACTGTATGTTATGAAACAAAAAAAACTAAAAAAAAAAATGATAGACATATGTATATTGCAATAAGTAGATAATCCTTTATATATATATATATATATATATATATATATATATATATTATATGTATATAATCCTTCAATTCCATATAACATCAAAATATATTAAAAACGTATAACAAGGGAGTACATGGCAACAAACTGCTAAATAGCGTCCGTTATTTTAGACTCAAAATGACGGACGTCATTTTAAATGGAGCTGAAAAAAAACATGTGAACATAGCCTAACACTGTAACACTCCAATGCTGGAATAGCAAGGCCCATCTAGGTACAATACCTGCTACCCCTGTACCTTCTTACCCAACATGTTTCGCGTTAAACCTCTTTCTCAAGGGTACTGAGCTACCTAGCTGAACGCTGTTATATATACCCAAGGACCAAACTGTATTCAATCCTCTATTCACGAGATCTTACCAGGTGTATAGATGCTATCCCTACGTTCCGGTCACGATATCCAGAAATAACACGTGACCACACTGGTCGCTTGATTGGGTACTTGATATAGTGTTATATGCTGTATGTGTAATTCAATAATAGTTTAATAACTAGGGTTACATATACATGTCTAACCCCATTATAATACAAAGCACCCACCCAAAATACAGAGCAAATATGAAAGGAGAAGTAACCTTAATCACATGGCTCTAGACACTCCCCACAGCTCACGTGATGTATATACGAAATGACGGTGTAGCGGACAAAGATCACGCGACCACTTGCGTCACGTGACTGTACGTCGCCACACCAGCTACACAGACCAGAGTAAGATCATGTGACAGATCATCTTACATGATTTCTCGATGCATAGTAACCAGGGACGCTGAGCCGTAAATCATGGGGTCATTGTTCTGCTGGAAGACCCATGACCTAGGAAGCAAACCCAGCTTTCTGACACTTGGCCCTATATTGTGACCCAAAATCCTTTGGTAATCTTCAGATTTCCTGATTCCTTCACACAGTAAAAACACCCAGTTCCAGAAACCGCAAAACAACCCAACCCAACCCAAAACATTTTTGAACCTCCGCCATATTTGACTTTAGGTACTGTGTTATTTTCTTTGTAAGTTTAGATCCGTTTTTGGTAAACAGTAGAATGATGGGCTTTACCAAAAAGCTCTTGCTGTCATCTGTCCACAAGATGTTTTTTGGCTTACTTACATACATTTTGGAAACCTGCAGCCTAGCATTTTATGTCTGTGTCAGCAGTCGGGGCCTCCTGGGTCTGCTGCCATAGCATTTCATTTCATTCAAATGTTGATGGATAGTTGGAGCTGACCCTGCAGGACAGTTTGAATTTCTTTGGAACTTGATTGGGGCTGCTTATCCACCATCCGGACTATCCTGCGTTGCAACCTTTTATAAATTTTTCTCCTCCGTCCACGTCCAGGGAGATTAGCTTACAGTACCATGGGTTGTAAACTTCTTGATTATGTTGTGCACCGTGGACAAAGGAACATCAAAATCTCTGGAGATGGACTTGTAACCTTGAAATTGTTGCTATTTCAAAATTTTGGTTCTCAAGTCCTCAGACAGTTGTCTTCTTCTCTTTCTGTTCTCCATGCTTAGTGTGGCACACGATTCAAAAAATTTAGTTAAAGGGGTTATCCAGCGCTACAAAAACATGGCCACTTTCCCACTACTGTTGTCTCCAGTTTGGGTGGGGTCTTGAAACTCAGTTCCATTTAAGTAAATGGAGCTTAATTGCAAACTGCACCTGAACTGGAGACAACAGTAGGGGGAAAAGTGGCCATAATTTTGTAGCGCTGGATAACCCCTTAGGGTATAAACCCACACACCGTATACGCATCGTATTTACTGCTGCGATACGCAGCAAACACGCAGCAAATACGCAGCAGATTAGATCTAAATAACTGAACACAGCATCAAATCTTCACCATCAAATCTGCTGCGTATTTGTTGCGTATCTGCTGCGTATACGGTGTGTGGGTTTGTACCCTTAAACTTCTCTCCTTTTTATCTGGTTTCAGGTGTGATTTTTAAATTGCCCACACCTGTTTTTTTTATCACAGGTGAGTTTGAAGGAGAATCACATGCTTGAAATAGTTATTTACCATCATTTTTGAAAAGGTGCCAATAATTTTGTCCCGCCCATTTTTGCAGTTTTGTGTGCAATTATGTTAAATTTGCCTTTTTTTCCTCTGTTTTTTTTTTTTTTTGTGTTGTTCCAATACATACAAAGGAAATAAACGTGTATAACAAAACGTGTAATTGCAATAATTTTCTGGGAGGAATACTTCATTTTCTGGAAAAAATTCAGGGCTGGCAACACTTTCGGACATGACTGTACAATTCATTAAAAACATACATATCTAAATAGAAGGCATGTAGTAAAAACCAGATGACTAGATAATAAATAACATGTAGTGAATAAATATGTAATAATTTAAAGAAATATATATATATATAATATAATATAACACATATACATATACATGATGCCCAGTGCCAATTATACCTAAAAACAATATCCTATTAAGTTTATGCAAAAGTGCATAGTGCAATGTATATAATAATATTGTATGTGCCATAATATTATGAATGTGTCATAATAAATTGCGATGTGCCAATCCAATGGTCCCACGTCCACAGCAGCTTCTGTTACTCTTTTCTCTTACGAATCAAAAACAAGAAATAATAAATTATTACCATAAGGATGCAGTCCGGTTTACTAGAAGATAGGTCCAAAAATTCAACACCTGTTAAAATTTCTCTTTTATGTCATAAAACCATACTAATAAAAATATATATCTATGTTCACACAAAAATATGTGTACTCATACATATATATGAATAAAGAATAAATATTAAAAACAAAACAGACGCCAGCCTCTTACAGCGGACAGATGTGGACGTCAAAACGATTTTTCCGTACAATATATTGTTCCGTCTAAACGCTGATCATTATAAAAAAAATTGTTACTTCAAAATCATAATCGTACGATCGGGCGAATTATCGCTCCATGTAAACGCAGCATTAGATCCAAAAATGCCCAATTGGCCACCCAATTTAATGACTACTTACTATATGGTCACATAGATTTTTCGCCTAAATGTGATAGCGGGACTGGGGCCAAGCACTCTCCTAAAGGTCTTGTCTGAAGAATAGACCAGTGTTTTTTCATTGCTAATCGCATTTCATCACTATATGAACTATATGTGAATATGTATCTCACCTTTTCTTCTTTTTGCGTAGGTTCCTTTTTTGGAAGCAACAGTTGTCCACGATCCACATGTTTGGCACGAAGGTATGCAAGTTTGATGCTTCTATTGCTGTATCTCCTCTCTTTAAAAAAAAAGCGTTATCTCAAATCTTTAGCTTGAGCCTGAAAGGCTGTGTCACTTGAACAGATACGTCTGGCCCTCAGAAATTGGCCCGCTGGTATGTTCTTAATTAAAATAGTGTTGGCTGCCGTTGCCTTTCGATATAAATTGGTTTAAACATACCCATTCTAGTCCAACTGTAAGGACACATCCAAAAAAATCAATCGATTTTTTACTGTGTTTATATGTAAGTTTGATATTCCTCACATTGATGTTTAATCAGTTCATTAATTGTGCCAGTGATGTTATGGACCCCTGCCAGATCATGATCATCGTCTATGTAGTGACCCCACATAAAAATCTGCTCGGCAACAAGTACAGGATTAGTCTGAAAGATATCCCTTTCCCACAGCCCCAGGAAGAGTTTCGCATATGAGGGCGCACAGGCTGCCCCCATAGCGCTCCCCTGGAGCTGCAGGTAGAGAACTCCTTTAAATAAGAAATTATCAGCACAAAAGTCAGTGCCTTCACATTAAATCTTTGTAATGCCCCAGAGTATGGGCTCCCCATCAAAAACGTGCGTACAGCTTCACTGCCATCATGTTGTCTGGATGTATAAAGCAACTCCACGTCGCAGGTCACCATATGCATATCCTGATCTAGTGTATGCCATCAATCTTGATCAACAGATCCCCTGTATCTTTAACATATCCCTGCAATATTTCTACTAGGGGACGCAGCATATGGTCAATGAGCTTGCATAAGGGTTCACAAAAACTACCATTACCTGCCATGATTGGACGCCCAGGTGGAGTGTTAATGTCCTTATGTATCTTTGGTAAAAGGTAAATGGTCGAAATTGTTGGTTTTTCCACCTCCAATGCTGTTGCATTTGTCAAGTCTTCTTCTTCGCATGCTTCCAACAGTAATGCATGTAATTCTGCTTTATACTGTTAGGGTGCGTTCACACCTACAGGATCTGCAGCAGATCTGCAGCAGATTTGATGCTGTGTTCAGTTATTTAAATGAAATCTGCTGCAGAAAATCAGCTGCAGATCCTGTAGGTGTGAACGCACCATTAAAGAGGATTATATGTAAGCCTTTTGCAACATTCCACATTTTTGAGTTGACTACACATTTATTTCTCATATAGGTTGGTGGGCCATATAGCTATGTTTCCACCTTTGTCTGATGGTTTGATCACCACTTGTTTCAACTTTGACAGATCTCGCAGTGCCTGTTGTTGTTGGTAGTTCAAATTATCTCTCCATATTGTTTCAGGTATGGCCTTAAATTCCTGTGTAACCAATGTGACAAACAGATCTATCACTGGGTAAATGGCAAATGGAGGAAATTTTCGAGATTTAGTTAGACTGCTATTTGGAAATTTACCTGACATGTCATCATCCTGTTCTGTCAGCAAATCTACTAATACTTGTAATGCCTCCTGTTCCTCCCTTGTATGCAGCTCATTCCCATCCGATTTATCAAAAAACTTTTTAAAACACAATTTTTGACCAAAGAGATGTAGGCCCTTTCTGGCTGAAAAATGATTACATTTTGATGCAGGTGAAAAAAGACAGACCCAATTCAAGAACTTGCACTTGTGCATCTGACAGTCATACACTCACCGGCCACTTTATTAGGTACACCATGCTAGTAACGGGTTGGACCCCCTTTTGCCTTCAGAACTGCCTCAATTCTTCGTGGCATAGATACAACAAGGTGCTGGAAGCATTCCTCAGAGATTTTGGTCCATATTGACATGATGGCATCACACAGTTACCGCAGATTTGTCGGCTGCACATCCATGATGCGAATCTCCCGTTCCACCACATCCCAAAGATGCTCTATTGGATTGAGATCTGGTGACTGTGGAGGCCATTGGAGTACAGTGAACTCATTGTCATGTTCAAGCAGAAATCGAGACTCATCAGACCAGGCAACGTTTTTCCAATCTTCTACTGTCCAATTTCGATGAGCTTGTGCAAATTGTAGCCTCAGTTTCCTGTTCTTAGCTGAGCGGAGTGGCACCCGGTGTGGTCTTCTGCTGCTGTAGCCCATCTGCCTCAAAGTTGGACGTACTGTGCATTCAGAGATGCTCTTCTGCCTACCTTGGTTGTAACGGTTGGCTATTTGAGTCACTGTTTCCTTTCTATCCGCTCGAACCAGTCTGCCCATTCTCCTCTGAGCTATGGCATCAACAAGGCATTTCCGCCCACAGAACTGCCGCTCACTGGATGTTTTTTCTTTTTCGGACCATTCTCTGTAAACCCTAGAGATGGTTGTGCGTGAAAATCCCAGTAGATCAGCAGTTTCTGAAATACTCAGACCAGCCCTTCTGGCACCAACAACCATGCCACGTTCAAAGGCACTCAAATCACCTTTCTTCCCCATACTGATGCTCGGTTTGAACTGCAGGAGATTGTCTTGACCATGTCTACATGCCTAAATGCACTGAGTTGCCGCCATGTGATTGGCTGATTAGAAATTAAGTGGTAACGTGCAGTTGGACAGGTGTACCTAATAAAGTGGCCGGTGAGTGTATATTTGACAAATTGTTTACTTTAGGGGTTTTTGCCCTTGATCCACTTTTCTCGTATCTGTAAAATCTTTTAGGGTGTTCCTGATGTCTATAAGGCTCGAATTTTCTTTTTCCACAACTCATCTCATGTGTACTTACAGATGAAACACCAGATTCCACACTTGTAGAGGCCAATGATGGAATGGAGGCAGATCTGGTTAGCGTACTCCGCTGTTGTCGCCATTTGCACACTTTGCTTGCTGCATAATCTGACATATCACGTTGAAATTTCTTCTTCTTAGTTGGTTTCATTTCCTTCTCCCACTCCGTCAGCCGTTCCCTTTCATGTTTTATCCTTTTCATCTCTTCTTGGGCCATATCACCCAATAACTGTGTTTGAATTTTGTCTATTTCCTGTTCCAGGGATTGAAGAGAGTTTGTATCCAACCCAATGATTATTATAATGTTATATAGATAGATAGACAGAAAAGATATAGATATATTATATGGTTTGTACACTTTCGAGTCTGCTAACTGCCTATGGGCCTCTTGTATCACAGCATGATATATAATTTTTTATTATGTAATAACCAATAATACTGACTTAAGTGGCTTTTCCATGCTTCAGCACTGCTTCTCCCTCTCTCTCTCTCTCTCTCTCTCTCTCTCTCTCTCTCCCGACAACACATCAGCCTCTGATGTCACTAAAGACTTGTCTGGATCTTGTCTCAGAGACACCCCCACAAGTGACCCTATTTTGAAAACCACACTCCTAGGATAGTAACATGGGGCACATTGTGTATTTGGACCATACAAGTTTTTCGCTAAAGTGGGTCATGAAAAATAAAAGTCCATAATTGACCAGTTTATGGACATAAAGTATTGGGCGGGCACACAACAGGGCTCAGAGGGGAAGGAGCACTTTTTTGTCAGTAGATTAGTCTGGAAAGGATGGTAGAGGCCATGTCACATTTACACAGCCCTCATAGCACCAAGATAGTAGAAACCGAGGGGGTGACCCCATTCTGAAAAACGGCATTACACCAGGAATGTGCTGCACAGGAATTATTTGGCACATATTGAGCTTTAACCCACCTCTTCTCCAAGTACAAGCCTTTTGATGTCCTTTTCCTGTTACTCTAAGTATTGTTTCAAGGTTGCTAGCCTTCCTGTAGAGTACAAAGGAATTGTATAGTGCCATCTGGATAAGGTTCACGGCCAATTTCTTGTACCAGAGTCTTCTCCGGCACATGGCATTATACGGGTTCAAAATTTGATAATTCCGATCAACACCACTCATAAATTTGTTCTATGCCTGTATGCATACAGGTGTCATCTTGGCTGATGTGAAGCCACGTCTGGGGACAGGGTTGCTGGCATCATTATGAATAGATGTGAGTATGCACACGTCTTTCTTGTCACTGTACTTGAGACTCAAGACCCCATTGTGCAGCAATGCCCTGCTCTCTCCAGTCTTCAGGTGTTGGTCGATGAGGGTCTTTGGAAGATGCCTCTGATTTTTTCAGACTGTCCCACGCATTACTGTTTTCTCCAAGAGACATTTGAACAGGGGTACACTTGTATACCAGTTGTCTAAGTACAGTCCATACCGGGTACGTTATCGAAGTACAAGTGGTACCCCTGATCAAACAGTGGGTCCCAGGCAACCTTTCCACTGGTGGTAATGAAAGGACAGCCAGGGGAGTCAATATGACCGTCCTTCCCCCCACATACACCCGCAAAGCATACACATAAGCGGTATCAGACTTTCATAGCTTGTACAGCTTGAGTCCACACCGGGCACACTTATTAGGCAAGTATTGGCTAAACTTTACCCAGGTCTGATTTTATTCAGCCGGTCAGACTCCTGAGGGTTGTCAGAAAAATTTCTGAAGGGCCTAAAAAATGTGTCTGGTCATGATATAATGGACAGTGATACAAAATGTCTGTTCACCAGCATGATCTCGCTGGAAACCACTAAAAACTGTGATGGATAGACGCTGACGGATGCTTCCTAATCTTACACCTAATTATTGCACTCTTTGCTCAAAGGCGGGTTTGTCGCTGCAGATACGCAGCAACGCAGGTAGCAAACTCCGCAGCAACACAGGTAGCAAACTCCACACAGATGTCAGTGCAGGTTTCTCAGAAGCGTTTGGACAAGATGTTCACATCTCATGCACTCTGTGCCCACCCGCCATGGATTCACCGAGTGCGGTCGCACCCATAGGGTGTGAACATATTACAGAATCACTGAAGATTTTTTTTTTAACAATACTTTATTAAATTTTCACATTCATATATTTTTTAATGCTTTTATTACATTTTTTCCACAAATTTTTTTATAGAACATTACACAAAAACATAGAAAAAGGTCGTCCTCATAAAAGGTGTGGTCACATGTTTTCTTACGGACCGCAGGTATATGGTTACCTATAGATCGGGGCCTCTGAAGCAGGCCCAGGACATAGAGCAGGGAAAATAACCTGTTTCCAACACTGAAACATCTACCCTAAGCTTCCCCCCTTGATGGTTGTGGCCTTTATTGGCATTTGTTTTAGTATTTAGTATTGGGAGTCTGGCAACGGGGGCACGCTGTTAGGGTCTGTGGACGTACCAGGTAGGGAAATTATTTTGTATTGCGTCTCTTTCCATCTTTCATTCACCACCAAAGCTCTGATCGCTCCCCAACCTTTCAAGATACCTTTCACATTCATATTACAAACACTTGGTGGTGGTCAAATCCACCGTAGATATCAAAAATAACAATTCTTTGTAAGTATACTGAAACAGGCCATCCATTGTCAAAGTCAAATCACCACAAAACATATAATCACAGCAGCGTATCACAATATTAAAACATAACATTTATTATGCGGCTAAAATGTTAAAATGCACCGCAATAAACAAAATTCCACACCTATGTACAACTGAGTTGCCTGGACCACAACTGGTCCTATGTATAAAGGCAACACCACCCAATAAATGAAAAGATGAAGAAAAACACACACTAACCCGACGCGTTTCCCTGGGGGTATAGGCCACGGTTCATCAGGGGTTAAGAGATTATATACAGATGCATCAGACAAAATAATGCAGATGCTTAACCACCACATGCATGTTGCAATGCACCCGTTTGCATCTGTTGGTGTATCAGCTATTATGCAGTGAACTAATAGCTCACCAAGAACACTAGAACATGTGTTCCAATACACAATTACACGATGGCTCAGCCGAGCCTCTTACTCTCTCCCCTCAGAGCATTATGTCCGACCTTCAATAGGGCTGCAGGAATGTGCTGCTGGGTGCTGTGAATACCCCAAGACATAGCCAAAAATACTATTGCGAACAGTCCACAGTCATTTGCACCTTGTTTTTGGAATGTCAAGCACTGAATATTCACCTTAAAATTTTTTATACAAATATATAATTTGTTTATATTTTAAGTGTCTGTCACTGTTTTTTTTTTAGATTTCGTTTAGATACGTTTTCTATTTTTTTTTTCACTTTTAAAATAACATCAAGCAATTAAATTCACAAAAAATATAGACATAATTCATTATACACAAAATACAAAGTTATGTATTTTGATACTGATCTAATCGTGTAACGCCCGGAGTAGTGGATCCACTGGACCGGCACCAGCGATGGCACGAACCTCACCAGGGAGCGGAGTCTAAGGGGCCGCTGGTTTTCACCAGAGCCCGCCGCAAGGCGGGATGGACTTGCTGCGGCAGGCGACCCCCAGGTCGCTACCCCTGGCTTGGTTGCTGGTGTCGGCAGGCGAGGCGTGGCAGGAGATGGCACAGGCAATAGTCTGCAGATGAGAGAGCACGTGACAGGCTGGACACGGGAACAGGTGGAGTGACAGGGGAACAGGAACCAGGAACAGGGACTTGGGACCAGGTAACGGACAGGACTCAGGAACAGGGACTTGGGACCAGGTAACGGACAGGACACAGGAACAACAGGGAGCTGGGCCAAACGCTATGGGAAGCATGTAGAGGCTCCAACACAGGGAACAGGGCAAGCTGGGATTTATAGGGGAGTGATTAGGTGCAACTACCAATTAGGAGCGCACTGCCCCTTTAAATCCGAGACAGCCGGCGCGCGCGCGCCCTAGGAGGCAAGGACGCGCGCGCCGGCCGGCACAGCGGGAGACAGGAGCGTGGAGAGGTGAGGCGCCCCCCGGGGCCGAGGTGATAGCAGCGCCGGGTCCCCGACTATGGACACCGGCTGCTGCATGGGGCAGGAAGCGGTCGCGGCGGCGGCCCCGAACGCGGGACGCCGCCGCGGCTGTGACAAATCGCCATCAGGATGACTCCAAAAATTGCCAAAAGGTCAAGAATCTAGCATCCTGCATACCTAGCAAATAACACCCAAATTGAGTGTCCTGTCTCCTATCAATCTGCATCAACTTCAGAAAACAAAAATAGAATTCAGTTAGGCATTCACATACCTCCACTTTCCATCGGGGCGGTCAAGGCTCCAAAGTTAACCTCACTCCAAACCCCCCCCCCCCAACCAACTTATCATTTCTCTTTCAAGCTTCTGAAATTGTCCTTCAGGGATCCACGTCGGTGCCACACTTAATAAATAACCTCTGGTTGAAAAATCATTTTGATTAAATGCCATTCTATTGGATATTGCTAGGGGTAGTTTTATCCATACATTAATTTTATTAACCAACTTTTTAAAATATGTCTTTCAATTGAATTCAAGGAATCTACTGGGGTCTTTCAATATTTTATACTCCTAAATACTCAAATGAAGTTATTACTACTTTTAACCCCAAATTCTGACCTGGATTAACTATGTCCGGTTTAACCTCCAGCAAGATGGACTTCCCCCAATAAATCTGGAATCCAGAAAAATACCCGAAAATGGCAAACTGCTCCATAACCCTAGGTAGGCACCGACATGGATCCTGAATAAAAAGCAGGACATCGTCTGTATACAAGAGAATCTTGTGATGAATCCCACAGACTCCAAAGCTTTCTATTGTGATGCCTTGTTTGATCCCGTTAGCAAGGTGTTCCATATAAAGGGCAAATAAAAGGGGGGAAAGAGGACAACCCTGTCTAGTGCCCCTTTTCAAATCAAAGTTTGTTAGATTCACATTCAGTACGGGACCCTTGTATAACATTTTTATCCATTATATGCTGTCGGAATTCAAAAGTCCCCAAAACCTCCCAAAGGAACCCCCATTCCACAAGGTCAAATGCGTTGACTGCATCAAGTGACAGGATGGAATGGAGGGCCTCCTCCTCAGTCTGCAGATTAAAGAACACCCATTTGATATTTGAAAAAAACAGAGCGACCTGGCACAAAAATGTTTTGATCATACTAACTAACTAGTGGTCACAATGGGTGAGGATTGACGCTTGAAGTGGGCATAAGAGACCACCTCGAAGGAGGACACCATTGATCTTAGAACCATTTTGCTAGAGAGGAGAATCACCAAAGATCTCCCATTTGCCCTGCGGCAGGAAGACCCTTGCTGAATAAGTGTCCAGGGTCATCCCTAGGAACAAAATCCGCTGAGAAGGGATGAGTGAAGATTTTGAGCGATTGACTAACCGCCCGAACCTGGAATCGGTGTCCAGGAAGATGTTGAGACTGGTCAGGTTTTCTTCCCAGGAGGGGGCCTGTACTAGAATGTCATCCAGGTATGAAAAGACCAAATTCCCCTGGAACGAAGCAGGCCCATCTTAGTGGCAAGGACCTTGGTGAAGAATAAGGAACTCGATTGAGTAGCCAGAAGAGACTACCTCCCTCACCCAGGTATCTGATACATTGGAGAGCCACTCATCCTGGAAGAGGAGAAGTCAGCGCTCCACCTGAAAAGAATCGGATGGGGGCAACCCTTCATGTGGAGGAGATACGAGAGGGACCCTGCTTGCTAGCTTGTTGCCGGGGGCTGGTCCCCTATTGCTGTCGAGAGTGGCGACGAGGGGCCTGAGATGTATTGGACGAACGAAATGAACGGAACCATGAAGATGTTTGCCTGGAAGGACGCAGACGGTGAGACCTTGTCGGAGAAAGATGGGAGCTTTTTCCTAACATGGCATCCTTAATAATCTCATCCAGGTTTGAGCCAAAAAGGTGAGAAACGAGGAAAGGTAGCGAAGATAGGGAGTGTTTGGAAACAGTCTACAGACCAAGATTTAGGCCACACAGACTTGTGGATGGTAATAGAAGGAGCACAGGAAATTAGGCGCTTTGCATCCATGGAAGCCCCACAAAGGTACTTGCCGGCTGATGAGAGTTGTGAAGTGAGATGAGTTCCTCCTGGGGGGGGGGGGGGGGGGTGCCAGATAGAGTGCCTTGATGTATTTGACAGGGGCACGCTATGGAAGCTTTTCTGAAAAGCTCTTCCCTCTAGCCCAGTAGAATGAGGGGACCGAAGGGGGTACCCATGTAGGGGGCTAATTAAAGAGGATATTCAACTCTATGCAAAATAAAATAAAAAATTGAAGGCGTAGTAATTCTAGCTTACCCAAGTTCCCCTAGCAATTTCTGCTGTGATCCGCTACGTTTTGGGGCCACTGTGGACGTTTTTCTTTTCACCCATCTTTTCTTTACTTCTGCTTTGGATCATTTGCGCACAGGACCTGCTAAACTACATAGACCAGCATTCTCTGTGTGCCGGAGCATCGCCCCCTTCCAGCAGCCTACTTCTTGTAATTCCTCCCACATTCCCTCCCCCCAGTGACCACTAGCCTATCTAAAGTAAGAACCACAAAAACACCCAGCCATCATTTCCCCACATGATTCCTCACCATATGCCTAGATGGTGCTGCTTCTGCTGTAACATGATAGAAGCCGCCAGCACAGGCAGTCAGCTCTTCTGCATTGCATAAATACAGTATCTATGGAGAAGAGCTGACTGTCACTGAGGTCCAGTGATGTCCCTGCATGTATATACAAGCTCTGCTGGATGGGGGGAGATCATAGGGGGAGTAGTGTTCACTGTTCTCTCCTTCCATAGAGCACAGGTAGTGGAAGCCAGGAAGACTACTTGATCTTTTTTAGTCTTTTTTCCCCTCCTCTCCAGCCACAAGTTGACTTTTCTATACATTTCATCTCCTTTCTTTTCTTTCTTTGGCTCATGGTCAGGGATTTTCCTCTCCTTATTTGAAACCAAGAGCAGAACCTCTTGAATTTTTATTTCTTGACATCTCTCTGGTTTTCTCATAGCGGGTCATTACTTCCGGTTCCTTTATCCTTTGCTTAGAGTGGAATTCAGTAACTTTTTTTCTCCAGCCATTTTTTTTCCACATCTATGGTCGTTAAGATTTCTATATGTTTTGGCGTTTCTTTATGTCTGATGGAGGCTGCCTCCTCTCAGATATAGCCAGTGATGGCTATATCTCCACTCTCAGGTGTGTCCTCCAGTGTTACCCTGACCTCTGGCACATCTGCAATGTAAAAGGGAAGACTTCAGAATTGGCATGTGTTATGAGCCTATGTAATGTAGACTGCAATGTAGACTTACAACAGAAGGCCATAAACAGCACCTAGTATTCCACTAACAGGTTTGAA
Organism: Dendropsophus ebraccatus; assembly: GCF_027789765.1. Taxonomy (NCBI): domain Eukaryota; kingdom Metazoa; phylum Chordata; class Amphibia; order Anura; family Hylidae; genus Dendropsophus; species Dendropsophus ebraccatus. The sequence goes on along the minus strand of NC_091454.1, from coordinate 21,574,994 downwards.
AAGTGAATGTGAGGACCGGCCATTGTCCAATTCCAAGGTCAATTCCAAAAATAACAGTATATAAGGTAAATGACAGCTATACAATTTCTAATAATACACGAATATGGCCACCATTCATAATCTAAATCTTAAAGGGGTACTCTGGCAAAAATATTTATTTCTGATTATTTAGTACCATACAGTTAAACAGATCTGTAAATTACTTCTAGGGTACAAACCCACACACCGTATACACAGCAGATACGCAGCAAAAACGCAGCAGATTTGATGGTGCAGATTTGATGCTGTGTTCAGTTATTCAGATCTAATCTGCTGCGTATTTGTTGCATATTTGCTGCGTATCACAGCAGTAAATAAGCTGCGTATACGGTGTGTGGGTTTGTACCCCTAAGTACAAATTCCAGTACTTATCAGCTGCAAGCTGCGTATACGGTGTGTGGGTTTGTACCCCTAAGTACAAATTCCAGTACTTATCAGCTGCTATATGTCGCAGAGGAAGGGTTATATTCTTTCCAGTCTTACACGGTGCTCTCTACTGCCACCTCTGTCCATGACAGGAACTGTCCATGACAGGAACTGTCCAGAGCAGTAGTAAATCTCCATAGAAAACCTCTCCTGCTATGGATAGAGTTTTCAGTGGAAGACGGAAGGTTTTTTAACAGAAGTCAATTAAAAATCTATTTATCTTTCTGGCACAAGTGGATGTTCCTCTTCAAGACACATCCTCCTTTATGATTTAGTAATTATTACCTGATTATTACCAGACCATGGTTAAGCGCAGCCATGTGACTCGCATAGCTCTATTTGTTTGCACCGCTTTGTTTTAATCCACACAAATAAAAGCTATGTTTTAAGTTTCCACTTCTTGGAAACTTACTACTGACTACTGCTAAACGACTAATTATTACCTGGTTTATGGACAACAACTTCTTCTAAATCTTCCTTTTCTGGCCTCTAACGACGGCGCTGATACCAATATATAGTGCTGTGAAAGAAAGTAAAGTCCTTTGATAAACTTTCTATAGATGACACTATTCATTTATCAACCCTCCAATTATGATCTGGATATAGCCTGGCTGCAATAGCTTCTGCGCCACCTACAGTTCTCATAGTAAAATACATATCGGCTCTGTTCCCTGGAAAGATAGTAGCACCACATCTATAATAAAGGGGTTATCCAGCGCATTACTTCAATGGAACTTAGTTTTAAACCCCACCCAATCTGGAGACAAAAGAGGGGGAAAAGTGGCCATGTTTTTAACCCCTTTAAGCTGAATTGCCAAATTTTCTAAATTCTCCCTTTTCCGTCGCCCTCAAGGCTTCACTGTAAGGCTTTGCAGCAGAGATCTTATAACCTCAGAGCGGTCTGTAGTCAGAGAATATAAGCAGCAGAAACTTACCAAAAATGATGACAACAAAAAAGTCAGGACCAAAGCAACTATCTGCCCGATGAGACCTACATTTGGTAATAAACACAGACAGATATTCATGGATTATTATTATATGTTAATATGTAATAAGCTTCAGACTGCATATATACTGCAACCAAACGTTTTAACCATTTACTTATTCCCTTTCCCCGCCACCAGAAATAAAGACAGCACCCAAGAGTAATGATGGTTGGCCACAGCTTTTAATTCACCAGAACTTTTAAATCAATCGGCATGTACCATGCCTAACTCGATTGTACCGATAGCCAATGGTGTGCCACTGGCGGACTCCCGTCGCACACGTGCTATGCATTTTCTGCAACACAGTGATTTTTCTGCCAAGAAGGAGCCCTTTTAGTCCTACACAGGGCTCTGACCACCACCCAGCAAGAAGAAAGCCTGTATTCCTGACAAAAATATGTCTGTACCTAAGTCGTTTAGGTGTACACCATCAGCAGCCATCAAACCCCTGTTATCGCCTTCAAGCTGGCGATGAAAAACTACTGCGGCATACTGGATCTCTAGCAAACGGCCAAACAACATGAAGAACGACTTCTGACCACACTAAGATTAATTCGGAAAAGAGAGGACTGAACCTCTCAATTTTAGTCACGAGTTCGACAGTCTTGAGGTGGCACAGATCGTTGCCCCTCGCATGTATGACTAGGATTACAGGACCTAATACCAGACACCGATTGCCATTAACTCAGACAGAACTGGGGGCCACCGGAGACCACAGATAACCCTCCGGATAACTTCAATATTGCGAAAACCCAGCTATCTACCTCAAAGCCGGATCTCTGCGCGCTGACTATCCTGAAACACATATGAGTGTCCCATGAGCAGCAACTCACAACAACAACTCGGGGCGCATGTATCGAGCAAAGCAGTAAGCTACATGTCCCGGACCCAGATTGGCCCAATAGCCTGAGAATGAGCCCTATTGGCAGCATAGGGAACAGAGGGGTGGAGTGAATAAAACAACTGAACCCTTACTGGTGGCAGGAGATAACCCAGGGGAACCATGATAACCTATGGAGGGTGCCACATTCAATCAGAGTGCACCCTCCATAGGCAGTCGGGGGCTCTACATTGTGGAAGTGTCTACTCACTATCATGGCCTCCTCTTGTAGGGGATTCTCTATCCCTGAGATCACTGTCCAGAAAGGAGAATACAGATATTAAATACATGAATTTAATATCCATTTAGAAAAATAAAGTTCCTCCTGTATGAAGCTGATGTCTCTGTCACCTCCTCTTTTCCATAGCACAAAGTAAAGAGCAATAATAGCACAAGAACGCTGTGAAGCTCCATCCTCTCCGACTGCAGAATCTGGAATAACACATAGAAGCCTTCACACAGCGTTGTGATGTCATCAGTCATCAGAGCTGTACTGTGAGGCTTTGTCAGCGATGATGTCATAGTCACATGGTGTGAAAGACGAGCAGTGTGTAGGGAAGAGACTGTTTTCCATCTACAGAGCAGTTTGATGGATTTTTCATATCATATCCTTTCTTAAAGTACTAAACCATCCACAATGTTACCGACACTTCAACATAACAATCATATTGAGGACATGCAGAGTTGCGAATTTGCATTTTTTTTGGCTTTGACAAATAGGGGTGTGGCTTTTTGTGGGTGTGGCCTATTTTTTTTTTTCCCTTTCTTTCAGATTTTCCCTATATTCTCATTGTATGGATATGCATATTACAAACCCCAGTATATTATAGACCCAAGTATCGGTCCCCAGCATATTAATCATCCCGGTGTTAGTCCCCCAGCATATTACTGACCCCATTATCAGGCCCCCAAGATATTTCAGACCATACAAAAGTACTTAGGCTCCCTCTATGTGTGGTATCCAAGGGTAGCCAGGTGGTATTAGGTAGGGCTGGTTGAATTACCGCTGCGGCACTTGTCACGGTGGTCAAGAGTGGTATGTGCCCTCCCTGGATCCCAAACATGTCGATTAAAAGGTTGTAGGTGTAGCCTCTGTAGTGTATGATGCAGTGCAGAGGAACCACAGAGTCCAGGATAAACTTAAAGGGAAACTGTATCCCCCTTTCCATATGAGGACTTCTCTATACAGCTATAACGCCAAAATTCTGCCATTTTCATACTTTACTTTATTATAGACTTCTTGGTGCTTGGTCGACATCCGATAAGTGTGAACTTTCCAGAACAAATTCCTGATAGGCCAGGGAATGGGAACTGTGATAATCACACTCCTGTACAACAGAATAATATTAACAATGCATTAACCCCAATTAGCTTCAATGTGCTGGAAAAGAACAAGGTAACACTCAGTGGCGGAATCTTGTGACCAAACAGTAGTAAGACATCCCTGAAAATATAACAGAAAGACGTAGGCAACCAGGCTCGGACTGGCCCACAAGGGAGCAGGGGCATCCCCCAGTGGGCCCTTCCCCTTGGTGGGCCCCTGAGCAGGAGGTGGGCCTTCCTGTTTAGCAGCTCCAGGTCAACACATAATCCCTCAGCCCTGCTGAAAATGCCTGTTACTCACTGCCTCTATATGGTCACCTGAGGTTTCATTTTTTTTATATAGAGGCAGGGAGTGACCAAATTGACAGGCAGTAGCAGTTAGCGTGCAGAATCAGCGCAGCCCCTCTCCTCTTCCCTGGGACCCTCCCCCACTTCCTAATCTCAGGCTGTCTCCTTCTGCTGCATGGGCTGCTGCTGGCAGTCAGCACACAGAAGGAGGGGAGGGAGAGCGGCTGCAGCCTGCAGAAAAGTGCGTGTGCATGGCATGATCATTACGGTAAGTTGGGGTATCATACAAAACATCCCCACTCCAGTATTGCCTTATAGTTGTAGTTTGGGGCACAAGGCCAATGTGGTAAAATTGGATTTCTGGACGGCCCACAAATTCAGGAATCTGTAGCTCATAATTTTCACAGATGGAATAACTTGAAGAGGTGGCCTCCTTTGGCATTGTCCCAGGGCACCTTTTTTGGGCGTTCATCATCACTGGATGAAGAGGAAGGAAGGAGAAATGTGGAATCTTTCTCACTGGCCATATCAGTGTCAGAGGCAATCATGGTGTACGCCTCCTCAGCTGAGAAGAACCTCTGCACTTGATTTTATTTTTTAAAGGGTGTGTGTAAGTGTGTAGTACTTGTACACATGTTTTTAACCTTTATTTTCTTCATTGTGTAGTATAGCGTTTTAGACTTTAGCAACTTAAATGAAAAAAGAAAAAGCCTATCCCAAAAACTAAGCAGTTGCTGATCAGAGATATGTGTCCCTGATCATTGACCAAGGGGCCGCACGACACATAGGACTATCAATTATTCGGGGGTAAGAAAGGTGCCAGACAAAATATTGTCCCAAAAATTTACTAAAATAGGTAGAAGGATAAAAAATATATGGCATACAACGTTGTTCATGACAAATAGGTACACAGCACAGTATACCAATATAATTGATAAGCCAGGTAGTCATACAGAAATGCTGTATATCTGGCATCATCACTTTTAGGGGGGACATTCTGACATGCAAGCCTTCTGAAGGAAGAAGACCTAGGAGGATGACAGCAAGGAGAGGATTAATATAACAAAAGAAAACCTGCATCATAAAAAGGACTGATCTATGTGCTAACACTGATCATCTTTCAGAGGTAGGGACAGGCACAGAACACTAGGGGGAGACAACAGAACAGAAGGACACAGAGAGTCAGTCTGCTACAGCTCACCACCGTTCACTTGCAATAATTTTCTGGTAAGGGTACAAACATACACAGCAGATACGCAGCAGATTTGATACTGTGTTCAGTTATTTAGATCTAATCTGCTGCGTATCGCAGCAGTAAATACGCAGCGTATAAGCCGTGTGTGTTTGTACCCTAAAACTTGAGTTACAGCAATGACGTCAGCCTGCTAATTCATCTAATCCAGAATGGTGTGACCAGGGCAGTGTTCCTTCCTTTTGCGTAAGTAACTTAAATGTGCTGATAAAAACTCACATTGCCCCACTGTACAATGCCAACTAAATTAGTTTAATAATAGCCAATTTATTCAGTACTATGATGCACCTCTTTGCAGCACCTAGCAGCACCTAGGGGCTAAATGTCCGTCATCCTGAACTTGCATGACGTTGGGTAAAACATACCTCATATCACACACACCCCTTTACCCTATACCACCTCCCCCACCCTTCTGTCCCAAATAAGTGACACAGATACCTGCTTGGATAAAATGGCCACAGCAGCCTTTTTTTGACAAACCACACAGTTAACATAAATAGTCAAATAAGTCTATATGCATAATAACATTATCAATATAATATACATCAGTAATTCTCTTAAACCACTGACGGGAGGGGGCCTTACGCTTCAAAATCCAACTACTGCTCTGCCAAATTTTGTAACTGCCCGCTACTGACTCAGGAGCCTTCTCTTAATATGATGAGCAGATGTTAATAGCCACACGACTTCCCGTGACACCACACTGACGGGAGCCTAAATATCACAACTTCCCGCATGCTCTAACTACATCGAGGATTACTTTCCCATGTATCCCCTCTATTAATTTCCGCAACCAACCCCAAGAACCCTCAGACCAGCCACCACGAGCACACCTTGAGCTCCTCAAGTGTGCGAGCCCCTCCACAACACCAATGCCTGCTCAATGCCTTACTGAAGTGCCAAAGCCCAGAGATCCATCCCCACTGCATTCAGGTGGATTCCGTCACCCAACTATTTGCTCCAAAAGGAACTGCCTTCTACAAATCCGGCTGCGCCCTACTCCTAACCCTGAAGTGTCTTTGCGACTAAAAAATCTTTGACATCCCGATACCCCCGTAACTTAAACCAGAAAACCAAAGCCGCCACAAACTGATTGACCTTGGCTGCTGACCCAACCAACCCAACACCGCCCACAATTAATCGCCAAAACAACCGCCAAATTATTGCAGTGAAACCTAACCTTCTTATCCCTGAATCTCTCCTCCCAAACTGACACTGCCACAACTATGGGAAAGAACTCAAGAAGAGCAAGGTTACAAACCAGACCTGACTCAAACCACGACCCTGGCCAAGACACCACACACCACTGCCCCTGACAATACACTCCGAACCTCCATGCTCCCTGCAGTATCCGTAAACAAATCCCAATCAAAACTATTAACAACCAGGACAATCATCAATGACCTGCCGTTATAGGCTTCCAAAAATTCCACCCATACCGCAAGGTCATTCCAATGCTCCCTAGTAAGGCGAACAAAATGGTGAGGTGCCTTCAATCCCGCTATAGCCCCCACCAAACGCCTACAGAAAACCCGCTCCATCAGCATGATCCTGTAGGCAAACAACTTGCCCAGCAAGGATTGGAGTTCTCTTAGAGGGATCTTCTTCAGACCTTGAGCTACCCTACCTCCGCCTTTCAGGCCTCAAGTTTATCCTCGGGCAACCTGCATTCCATTCTACAGGAATCAATAGTGATCCCCAAGTACTGTAATGCAATTGCCGGACACTCGATTTTTTCCCTGTGCTAGCAGGACCCCAAACTTTCCCACCACTCAGCCCATGGTGCCCAGAAACATGTGACAAATGGGAGACCCAGGAGGCCCAGTGAACAGGAAGTCGTCCAAATAGTGTATGACCGACTGCACGTTCCCTAGGTCCAGAATCACCCATTCTAAAAATGAACTAAATGCCTCAAAAAAGGGACACGACAACAAGCAGCCCATGATGAGGCATCTGTCCACAAAAAAACGCCCACTCCCAAAAACAACCTCATGCTATAGGGATGAACTGGAAGAAGACGGAAGACAGATTCAATGTTGGTCTTAGCCATAGGGGCACCCTGACCTTACTTCCTGATCCACACCACAGCCGCATCGAATGACGTGTAGACCACCGAACACAAGTCAGGGCTTCCGGCACGCAGCTGAGGCCTCCCCTGCTCCGGAGACCAGACGCTTGCTGGGATTCCTCCCGGACCAGCATCTGCAGGATGCGGCTTTGGCTGGCGGGAACCGGCCTGAAGGGTCCCTGGAGGGGCTCCCACACCGACACGGGTCACTTGAGGCTGAGGTGCACCAGCGGGCGGGACCGCAGAGAGCTCCGCTGCTGGTGCGGGAAAGGAGGCAGAGTGAGAGGGGAGCAAGGGGCTCCCCTCCCCACCCTGTAAGCTACCGGAGCCAGCTGGCTCGCCCCACCCCTGTTCTCAGGTTGGGTGTTGTATTACAACTGAGCTCTATTTGCTTCAATGGAACTGCTATGTAAGACTACACCCAAACTGAGGACAATAGTGATGCTGTTTCTGGAAGAAGGCCGCTATGTTTTTGTAAACTTGGACAACCCCTTAATCAAAATGATCAATGATGCACAGTTATGTACTTTCCCTTTAAGATATCATTCACCTACAGTAAAATATTTATCAAACTCCAGAACGTAGACAAAGTGGGTGGACGATCTCCGTCCACTGCTGTGTATGTACAACCACAGACAATAGTCTATGAAATTTCAATATAAATGTTATGTGGAGGAAGTTATGTGGAATGTGTGGTCTTACACTGTAGCCATAACTACACATTTCCCATCATAATCTGTGTATTAGGCCCCTGTGTATTGTCATAAACCATGCCAAACATTAACTGAGGCTCAATATCTCTGCTCTATGGGTTCCTGTTATGGTCTGTTTACACGGAGAGATTTATCTGACAGATTTTTGAAGCCAAAACCAGGAACAGACTATAAACAGTTAACTGGTCATAAAGGAAAGACTGAGATTTCTTCTTCCATTCCTGGCTTTGGCTTCCAAAATCTGTCTGTGTAAACGCACCATTAGTGTTCAATATATCTAATATGAGAATACCTATCTGCTATCCATTCATTCTGCTGTGCTGCTATAAGGCCCTTGTAACACATGTGAGGGGGCCACATGGACCCTGTGGATGTTTTATGTTTGTATGTGAGGTGAGTTGGTATGTTTCGGACTAACCGTTCCTATGTTTTCTTTACAGGTGCAGTATCCAGGCAGTTTTAGAGAGGCTGCAAGCTGTTGGAATCCGGCAGGGAGATTTGAGCTGCATTTAAGGCAGAGCGGAGACGGTTCGGCTCAGTGCGTCATGGTCAAGGAAGGACTATGGGTCAAGCTGAACGCCGGGATCAAGAAGAGGATTGAAGGACCAGCCAGTGGGACCGGAGGAAGGAGCAGTGACGAAAGCAGTGGTAGGTGCAGCAGGGGCGTAGCTAGGGGTTCAATCTAGGGGGGGTGAGCAAGTTTGAGTGGGCCCCCAACCGATTATGTTACCCATAGGGAACCTCAGCAGACGACACTGCTTTCCAAATAATAAAGGGAATATTCTACTACATTACTCATAGAGAATAGGAATTGAGAGCAGTGTAAAAGGCTTTCTACTTTTCACATATATGGCCATGTAAAATTAAAAGGTTATGCAAGATTAGAGAACCATAGTTGCTTCGTTCCAGAAACAGCACCACCCCTGTCCTCAGTTTGTGTGTGGTATTGCAACTCACTTCCACTGACGAGAACGGGGCCAAATTGTAATACCACACGTTAATTCTTTGGGCGGACAGCAGAATCTGCCGGAGCATATAATAGAGCCTATGGAGCTGGTGTGGGAGTGAAGCAGGAGTGCACGGGGGTGAGTGGCAGATGCCACACATGATTTTCTGACAGAATTACTCTGTGTGCATATACGGTCTAGTGGATAAGGGGTGTAGTAGTGGAGGTCTAGTGGATAAGGGGTGTAGTAGTGGACGTCTAGTGGATAAGGGGTGTAGTAGTACAGGTATAGAAGAGAGGGAATGGGAAAACACTGAGGGGGACTAGGGAGACACTGAGGGGAACTGGGAAGACACTGAGGGGGACACTGCGCTGAGGGGGAAGGGGGGACATTGAGGGGGACACTGCGCTGAGGGGGACTGGGGGGACACTGAGGTGACTGCGGAGACACTGAGGGGGACTGGGGAGACACTGAGGGGGACTGGGGAGACACTGAGGGGGACAAACAAGATGTTTGTCCTGAATCTGACGAAGGGGCGCCATAGCCCTGAAACGCGTTATTGTTGGACTGAATAAATCGTGTTTTATGTGAACATTGGTTTCTACTACATTTTTTGGTGGTGAGCGCAATCTCCAGGTCATTTTTTTGTCATTTTTGGCACCATTTGGTTTTACCTGACTTCACGGGTCCTTGCATAAGGAGCCCGGTTTAGACCTGTTGTGAAGACTGCTGCTACCCCTATCCCTGGGAGGTGTGTTGGACACACCATTACATGTGCTGCTGGGTGTTGTGGCTCTGTTTCCACAACCCCAAAAGGTGAGCAGTGATTTTTTACATGTTTTAGATCATTATTTCAATCCTGAGGTACTACTCTATGAGGCGCTCTGCCTTTTTTTTGTTCTTTGTTTCTACATGTGATTCACGGACACATTGAGTTGTGACTCTGAAATTCCTGTGTTAAGTCTGGACCTGGATTTCTGGTAAGTACAGTTTTGTTTTACAGCGTGATAACAAAAAAAAAGGAATGCATATTGCAAACTTGCTTTATATTACATCTGCTGGTTTAGATTTTGAAAATTATAACAACAGTGACACTTTAAAGTGTACCTGTCGTTACAAAAAAATTTAGCCGTCATAGAGACGTCAAAAGTTTTGAGTGTTCACACCTGTAACGATCGGAGGAACCATGCTGCATCGCGTCTTCTCCCTGCTCTGAGTTAGAAAAAAAGAGTCGGGCTCTCCATTACAATTCCGACTCTTTTTTTCTAACTCAGAGCGGAGAGTGGACGCACTGCAGTATATCCGTCTTCCAATCGTTACGGTACGGACTTCAATGGAACTGAGTTTCGAAACCCCACCCAAACTAGAGACAACAGTAGGGGGAAAGTGGCCATGTTTTTGTAGTGCTGGATAACCCCTTTAATGGTTTTACAAACATTTTCCATGTTCCAGATTTTTCAGGTTCTGGTTGTGAACTGGTGGAAAAGTCAGTAAAGCTTTACAATAAGTTGGTTGTAAAGCAAAAGATTGATAAGAAAGTTGCTTTTAAGCAAATATGTGAGTGTTTTGGGGTTCCTCTAGAGCAGGCATGTCCAAAGTCCGGCCGGAGGGCCATTTGCGGCCCGCGTTCCGAACTTTTACGGCCCCCCAGGTATCCAGCTTGCTATAATCTGCCTGTGTTATAAAGCATATAGCATGTAGCATGTAAAATGGTCGGCCCTCGCACATGTTCACTTCATCAAATTTGGCACTCTTCGAAAAAAGTTTGGACATGCCTGCTCTAGAGCATGGGTCTCCAAACTGCGGCCCTCCAGCTGTTGCGAAACTACAACTCCCATCTTGCCTGGACAGCTAAAGCTTTGGATTTGGCTGTCCAGGCATGATGGGAAATGTAGTTTTACAACAGCTGAAGGGCCGCAGTTTAGAGACCCATGTTCGAGAGAGTGAAAAGACCATCTTTCCTTGCACATGTCTAGAGTTTTTGAGGATTGAGTTAAGTTCTAGAAAGGATTTGTCAGCTTATTCCGAGCTTTCTGAGGTGAAAGGAAGTAACCTTAATGGTGCGTTCACACCTACAGGATCTGCAGCTGATTTTCTGCAGCAGATTTCATTTAAATAACTGAACACAGCATCAAATCTGCTGCAGATCTGCTGCAGATCCTGTAGGTGTGAACGCACCCTAAAGGAGATGCAATCATTACTTGGGCTGCTGGTGTTCACCACAAAAGTGGTGCCTATAGGGAGGATCTTCTCTAAGGTAGACCAAATCAACCTTAAATCTGATTTTATTGGGCAGGCTATGCGTCATATTGAGTTTGTGGATCGGGAAGAGTTAGACCAACTGTATGTCTTGACCTTCCCCAGACATCATTGTAATTCATGCGGTGGGGAAATGATGTTGGGAAGGTTAATACTGTTTCTTCACCCATTTTTTTTCCAGCATTGAGATCGGCCCTTCCGCCACGTGCTACGCTTGGAGACGGTCCCAAAGTTAGTTTGGTCTAGGATTTGGAAATGTCTGAACAGAGGGATGATACAATTCATGCCCAGGCTGAATGGCACATGGATTTAGAGGGATTTGTTAAAGGTTTGTACTGGAAGGATGGAGTTCACCTTTCAGGTATAGGTATTGATATTTTTAATACGGGCTTACAGGCTGTGGTTTGTGGGGGACCAGGCCAGCCTTAGGCTGCTAGGGCTGGGGGGAATGTTTTTGCTAATATGTTTTATTGTAAAGTTTTTAATTTATCAAATATTTATCTTATTAATTGAACGTTAACCATAAGTAAAACACTGCGGCCTATTTTCTGCAAGTTGGTGTGTTGTGTCGTTTTGTATAGTGGTCCGGTATGTGCTCATGCTATAGGGCCCCTGTAATGCATGTGAAGGAGCCACATGGGCACATTCGGACCCTATGGATATTTTATGTTTGGGAGGTGAGTTGGTATGTTCCGGCTTCTCGAGTTTTCTTTCCAGGTGCAGTATCCAGGCAGATTTTTAAGGAAGCAAGCTGATTGGCTGTTGGAATCCGGTGGGAAGGTTTGAGCAGGCAGAACGGAGATGGTTTGGCTCATAGCGTCGCGGTCAAGCCAGGACTACAGGTCAAGCCCTAGTTGTTGACCTATTAAGGACCCATGCCGTGTCGGTACGCGGGTCTTTTAAACGTGTGTTTGGTCAAAATTTTCGACAGCAGCCATCTTCCTGGTTCACGTGACGATGATCGCCACGATTGGCTGGTCAATACTGACCAGCCAATCGCAGTGATCGAGGCATATTACGGGCCGGTATCCCGGAATTAAACAGTGTCCAAGACAGCACCAATCACCGTTGCGGATGGGAGGAGTTGTAGTCCTCCCATGTGTGCTCGATCACCCATGATTGGCCGGTGAGTGACCCTTACCCATGAAAACATGTGTCTGGTCAAATATAGGGATAAGCGTGATGTCCTTATTTTGACCACCATTCATGGTAATGGTACCACCCCTTTCCCTGTTCAAGGTACCACAACCTTGGCATTGAAACTGGATTGTGTTTTGGACTACAATGGGTACATGGGAGGAGTTGATTTGTCAGATCAAGTCCTCAAACCATATAATGCCATGAGAAAGACTAGGACGTGGTACAAGAAGCTGGCTGTGCACACAGTCCAAACGGCGTTGTTACTATACCAATGTGCTGGCCACACAGGTAAGTTGATTCAGTTTCAGGAAGTGGCACTGAAAGCCCTAATCTTTGGAAGCCAATGAGAAGCGGGCCCAAGTACTCCTCGAACTGCAGTATTGTGCCAGGCCAACATTTTCCTGGGATTAGTCCTTCACTCTGGGAAGAAAGGAAGATCCCGGAAACTATGCAGTGTGTCATCAAAGGGGTATTTGAAGGGACACATGTTACCAATGCGACACCTGTCCCGACAATCCAGGCCTCTGCATCGGAGATTGATTCAAAGCGTACCACTCGTCCATGGACTAAATGCGATTCTTGCCTCAGGTAAATTATGTTTTTGTTATTTTTTTGGCAGACTTTCCATATTGGCATCATATACCAACATGGAAAGTCACACTGGTCTGACAGTTGACCAGTGTGAAAATTGGAATCTCTACTAGAGATGAGCGAGTATACTTGATAATCGGGTTTAAACATCGGCATTAGAATGCTGCGGTCTGGATGCTCCGTGGAGACGGCCCAAGTCCCGCCAGGAAAACAGGGATACAGCCTAGATCATAGGCTATATCCCTGTTTTCCAGGCGGGACTCGGGCTGTCTTCACCTTCTCCACGACAGCAGACAGCAACATTCTAATGCCGATGTTTAAACCCAATTATCAAGTATACTCGCTCATCTCAATTTTTTTTTCATAGGAGACATACACTGCATAACTAGTGGAGGACAGACTTTTTGTCGGCATAAAATACCGATGTGAAAAGCATACTGGCCTGACAGTTGAGCAGTGTTTTTTTAACTTTTATCCCTACCCATGTGCCTGTCACCAGTGGGGTCCATATATTCACTACAGCCCTTGTTACATTTTTGGAGGGGTGAAGTCTACATAATGGGGTCACTTGGGGGGTTTCCACTGTTACGGTAGCTTTGTAAACTGAACATGGCTTTTGTCATCCCTTCTGGCCTGAAAAGGGCACTTAGTCCTTTTGGAGGCTTGTCCTGCATCCACACAGCAATTTATCCAGACATTTGGGGTATTTCCACACTTGGGGTAAATTGCTCTACTTTGCTTTTTTTTTCACTTTTAACCCCTTGTGAACATGAAAAATTCAAATTTTCACCAACATTCTGGTTAAAAAAATTTCATTTTCACAGAACAGTGTTCCACCTATGTGCCCGTCACCAGTGGGGTCCATATGCTCACTACACCTCTTGTTAGATTCCTTGAGGGGTGTAGTTTCCATAATGGAGTCACTTGTGGGGAGTTTGCACTGTTTTGGTAGCACGGGGTCTTTGTCAACCCGACATGGCCTTCGTCCTTCATTCTGGCCAAATCCAGCTTCCAAAATCCAAATTGTGCTCCTTCCCTTTGGAGGCTTTCCGTGCACCCCCTTGGCACTTTGTGTCCACATGTGGGGTATTCCTGTAATCGGGGTAAATTGCTCTACATGATTAGTGGTTTATGTTTTCTTTTAACCCCTTGCAAACAAGAAAAAATCTAAATTACACCAACATTTATGTGTGAAAAATTTGAATTTTTTTCATTTTCGCAGCACATCGTTTCACATTTTAAGTCTTTCCATACTTTTTAGCTGCTATATGTTCTGCAGGAAATGTTTTATTTTCAGTCTGACACAGTTCTCTCTGCTGACATCTCTGGCCGAACTGTCCAGAACAGGAGAGGTTTTCTATGGGGATTCATAGAAAACCGAGACAGTTCCTGTCTCAGCCAGAGATGTCACCAGAGAGCCCTATGTCAGACTGAAAATAAAACATTTCCTGTAAGTATTTATCTATTTTATTTATTTATTAAAGTTCGACCATAAATAAAACATGGCCTATTTTCTGCAAGCTGGTGTGTTGTGTTTTTTTTTATAATATTAAAGGAGAAGTCTGGTGGGGGGGGGGGGAGGAAACCATTACGGCCAAGGGTTTGGGGGAAAATAAAAAAGACACTATGCGTACCACTTCCAGTGCCCGCAGTGCAATGCATCATGGAGCTCCCAGTATGTGCCCATGCTTGCTTGTGATGATGTAAGGTTAGTGGTTAAGAATTTTACAATGGAAAACCCCAGCCTATATGGGCCTGAGTATACTAGAAACCACCTGTTGGCATAAGGTTGTTTTCGAGGATCAATGCATGTTGCCAGACTTGCCTCCTGGCATTTTAGGAATTGATATGAGGCATTGTGGTTTACAGTGGGGAATGGTGGCCATACATTAGGAAAATTACCAATTATTGGAAGTTGAGTCTAAATGTTGTGATTATCTGCTTGTTATGGTGCCCCCTGGTGTTGTTTTGATTCCCTTTCAGAACATCCACTTAAGGTGTGCAGTGCTGGTGTCGCACATGCTTAGTCTCATCACCCGAATCCTCACATGAGCCCTGCCTATTTTATTACTTTCCTTTGACGCATATTTTTGGAAGCCAAATTGATTTAACTATTTTGGAGCTCACATCATCATAATGAATGATGATGTCGGGAGTTCCCAAGTCCAGTGCGTCCACAATTACTGACCATTCACGGAATGAGTGAATGACCCCTTACCTTACCTGCTGCACATAATACCCCAGTACTGAAAGCCTCAGATTCCAGACACAATAGTCCCTTATAGTTCCAGCCACAGGCGTTCCTTGGGATTCGGGCCTACAATAAAGGCTCTTTTCAACAGGGCCTGAACTTAAGAGTCCAAGATTTTTGGTAATTTCAGCTACTGCCACAATTCCTACACTTTACTGTAAGAGCAAGGTGTCTATAGAACTCTGCCAGAGGAAGTGGTTGTGGAAAGGGGCCTGGATACATTTCTGGAGCATAAAAATATTACAGGTTACAGGTTGTAGTAAAGGATCATTGACCCAGAGATTTATTCTGATGACCGGATTTGGAGTCAGGAGTTTTTCTCCCTAAAGTGAGAATGATGTCAGTATACAGTGCACATAGTGAGTTCAGAATGAGGAGTATATAACATTTATGAGACCAACAGAAGAAGCAAGTCGAAACAAGGATGTGGTTACAGTTGCACTCTGAGATCTGAGGATAAGACTTCACGAACTCCACCTCCGCTCCCTACGTCTGTTTCTTACCCCCTGTTCTCGATAACTTTTCTTCTCACATAGCTCGCAGTGTCCAGGTGTTGTACTTTCCTCATGTCTGTTCTTGGATTTAATTGTTCGCCCTCGTGAGTGGATTTAAAGGGATTATGCTTATGTAGACATCTCAGGGTCTCCATGTGACCCTGGGAGCGGTGGTTGATCTTCCAGATGAATAGTTCAGTCCTATTACAACAGCTACTTATAAAGAGGTCACAGCAGAAAAGGAGAACGTCTCCGGCCAACTTCAAGTCAAGGGTCTTCATCCTTACTCACAACTCACTTAACTATTACGAGCATCGGAATGGGGTAAGTTGGTGGGGTAGAATAAGGCCTCCGTATGTGTTCCCATAGGGCATGGTTTGATGTTGCGGCCGGCCGCTTTAAAAACTATATCCAGACCATATTATAATTTGTCCTGTTGTTTTGCAGTCTGAACTTTGGGCACATGCATGAACCGTGGCATCCATGGATGTGGACATTGGCCAATAGGTCTTTTAACAGGGCGATTCAGAGGAGCAAATGAGCGCCGACCTGTCAAGTCAGCGCTCGCTTGCTCCTCTTTCCCAGTGACCGGGTGATTGCTAGATCATCCAGGCAGCCCATAGAAGATAGTGGCAGTCTGCTGCCACCGCTCCTATTACACAGAGCGACAGCAGCATATCGCTGCTATCCTCATCGTTGATGTATCAATGTGTTGAAAGACAATGACCAGCCAACATCGTGCATGTCGGCTGATCGTTGTCGTATGTTACACTAAGCGATTATATGCTAAATATGGTCCATAATCACTTCGTGTAATAGGGCCTTAAAGTGTCACTGTCGTGAAATTTTTTTTTGCAGAAATCAATAGTCCAGGCGATTTTAAGAAACTTTGTAATTGGGTTTATTATCTGAAAAATGCATTTTTATCATGAAAAAGCAGTTTGAAGCTCTCCCCCCTGTCTTCATTGTTCTCCTATGGAGAGAGCTAAAGAAAAGACCAAAACAGGACAATAAAGAGTTAATCTACAAATCCCTCACGGGATATCTCCTGTGACCATCACCAGTGACCTGTCTGAGCTCGGATTACAGCTGTCACCCAGCTCCGTGCCTGTAATCCTCTGTTATCTGCTTTCTGCCGCCGGCTAACTCCCTCCTTCCTCCTCCCCCCTCCCCTCTCCCTAGAGCAGACAGGGGACGTCTCCTGCAACAAGTCACAATTTTCAGATTTTTCAGAGTGGATGAAAAAGAGGAAGGAGGGGGGGACCTGGGAAAAGGCTTTTTACATGCAGATAATGGCAGATTTGGCTAATAAACCCAATTACAAAGTTTCTTAAAATCGCCTGGACTATTGATTTCTGCAAAAAAAAAAAAATACGACAGTGACTCTTTAAGAGTGGGGGTCTGATAGTATTTGGCTTTGCATACTAACATTTTCCCATCTAACATCCCATGATTGCTTCATTGATTTTCTTGACGCAAATAATTTTTAGTCCAAAGCTTATATATTAATATGATATTTGCTTGGAAACAGGGAACTCCATTGTCTATCAGTTTTTAGGTAAAATAAATGTTTTTTTTAATACAGAAAACACATGGCGAACTCTGGATGTATTTGCCCATCTGGCTTCATGCTGCTAAATGTACCAACCCATACTCTACCATGTCTTTTGTTGGATCCAGTAGATCCAATAGTTATCACCAAAGCTGTGCCAGTGGTGCCATCATGGAAATAACCTGCTGATCACCCAAGCTCAATGGCAATATATACGATTCAATTTGGGAACGGGATCCTTTATCTAACAGTTATCTTTGCCATCTTTTGCGTAACGGCACCTACCCATTTTGTTTTGTGGTCAAGACTAATGTTTCCACTCTCACCCAAATTACATGTAGACCTACCTGTCTAATACCTAAATGTTAGAATCTCCGCTATTACATTTGTTGGGGATTTCAGCAAGAGGAAGTCGAATTGTGATGTCATTATTGCTGTCAGTGGAAAATGCTTAACTTGCCAAATCCATAAAAGTCTTAGAAGTCCTGCGTTGGTGTACACATGTACTGCCTCAGCTCTGGTGCAAGGGCCAAATGTAGCGTAACAAATTTTACTCTTCCCCTATTTATTTGGTCAAGATATGGCCTTCTTAAAAAGTTTCCACCTCAGAAAGGGATGGCTTCATTACTTTCTGAACATTTGGGTTCTGACTTCAAAGAACCATAGCAGCCTTAAAAATAAATAGCTGCTAGAGTGCCACTTGGGAACGGTAGGGGTCATGGCAGTCAGACCTCCATCAATCATATCCTAGCGATATTACTTGGTATATCATATCCTAGCGATATCAATTGGGATAATCTATTTTAACTAATTGGGGGACATTTACCAAGAAGTCTAATGTGTTTGACTATTCTAGTGTAGGTTGGTACCTAGTAGGCCTACACCAGTTTTTGCAACTTTTAATCCCTTTCCGCTTGAGGACGTAACCGTGCAGCGACCCTGCTCTGAACTGCCGGGGTCCCGAGTGCAACATGTAGCCCGGGGCCGCTGCTATTAGCGGGCACGGTCCGATCGCCGTGCCTGCTATTTAAGTCTTCAGATGCAGCTGTTAAAGTTGGCAGCTGCATCTGAAAACTTCATTGCAGCTGTTCCCTGGTGTCTGGTGGGGAGATCGCTCCCCCGTGACGTTGTTACAGAGAAGCGATCTCTGTCTGTTGCCGGCCGGGGTCTGCGCCGTAATGGCGCTGATCCCAGCTCGGCATTCTATTGCTTTAGGCTGCAGCAGCCAAAAGCAATAAAACACTGATCTCATTGATCTATGCTGTATATCTATACAGCATAGATGTTAATGGGAGATCAGAGTGTTTATACTAAAAGTCCCCCAAGGAGGCTTCTAGTATAAGTGTAAAAGAAAAAAAAAAAGTGTTGTTATTAATAAAAAGCCCCCTCCCCTAGTAAAAGTTCGAATAACCCCCCTTTTCCCATGTTATAAATAAAAATAAATAAACATGTTTGCTATCGCCACGCGCGTAATTGCCCGAACTATTAATTTTTCATATTCCTGATCTTGCACGGTAAACGGCGTCAGCGCAAAAAAATCCCAAAGTGCAAAATTGCGCATTTTTGGTCGCATCAAATCCAGAAAAAATGTAATAAAAAGCGATCAAAAAGTCGTATATGCGCAATCTAGGTATCAATAGAAAGTAAACATCATGGCACAAAAAATGACACCTCGCACAGCCCCATAGACCAAAGGATAAAAGCGCTATAAGCCTGGGAATAGAGCGATTTTAAGGGACGTATATTTGTAAACAATGGTTTGAATTTTTTACAGGCCATCAGATACAATATAAGTTATACATGTTATATATCGTTTTAATCGTAACGACTTGAGGAACATATATAACAAGTCAGTTTTACCCCAGGGCGAATGGCGTAAAAACACAGTCCCCCCAAATAAAAGAAATGTGTTTTTTTTTTTCAATTTCACCACACTTTGAATTTTTTTCTGGTTTCGCAGTGTACTTTATGCAAAAATTCAGCCTCTCATTGCAAAGTACAATTAGTGACGCAAAAAATAAGGGCTCATGTGGGTCTCTAGGTGGAAAAATGCAAGTGCTATGGCCTTTTTAACACAAGGAGGAAAAAACGAAAATGCAAAAACGAAAATTAGCCTGGTCCCGAAGGGGTTAAACACAAGGAGGAAAAAACAAAAATTAGCCTGGTCCTGAAGGAGTTAAAAGGTGCAAATGATAAATTGGCCACAAATCCCGGATAATGCTAATTTTTGGGTGAATACTCAAAACAGGCAGATTAAAAAAAAATTGCATCAAAGATATTTCATCCATAAATGATTTTTCAGGAAAGAATATTCTGAGAATGTTTCCATAAAGATCATTCATCATTTGCCCAGTGTCACTGGTTATGGCTGGCGCCATTTACCAGGCGATCATTGATTCGACAGTAGAGATGAGTGAACATGATCGGCATTTGAATCCTGCTGTGTGGAGAATTTTTTTTGCAGCTCCACAACTGCCTGGAAAACATGGATATTCTCGACCTTGTCCACACAGTGGGATTCAAATGCTGATTAGTCGGGTTTGTACAAACCTGAAAAAAAAAATTAAGTCTCTATTCACACAACCGTAATAATGTCCACAACTATAGACAGGATTCGGATGTGTATCTGCCTTGTCCACATTTGCACTGATCCGATCTCAATACCCCCTGACGATCTCTGGGGCCAAGGGTAGGTCATGTGACTCGTGGCTCTATTCATTCCTATAGAGCCACGTGCTTACCCGTGGCTGTATTCATAACAAAGAGGCTGGGGGCCGATACAGAGATTGGTGGGGAGTACAGAGGTCCCTGGACAACCTCTTTCATGAAACAAAGACCAGGGCCATATTTTACTCGTGACTTTGACTTGGCCATTTTAGAACTTTAACGTTACTCTTTCTAAGGGTGGGCTCACACAGGACGAGTTTTGCAGAGACATCCGTTACAAGGTAAGGTCCTGGCAGGTACCTGTGAATACATACTCGCAGCAGTCTGAAAGGGTGGCAGAGCAGGAAGCCGAGAACCCCTGGGGACAAGGAGACAGGTAATGTATTCCTACAGCGGGAGCCGATGAGGGGGGTGCTGAATTACATTCACAGGGACCTGCCAGGACCTTACCTCGTAGCGGACCTCACTGCAAAACTCGCAGCGAGTTGTCCCGTGTGAACCCACCCTTAAAGTGTCTGTCATGCTGGCCTGCTGCCGGATCAGTGGCGAGTTCTTCTGTTAATTTGGAAATTTGGGTCTCCATAGATACAAACATCAATGAAACCGTAACGTGTACGGTGAGAGATATAACTGATAGCTGGACGATCGATCAGCCGTCATTTATTGAAGGTTTATTGTACAGCCGTACACCATCTTCATCGTTCAGCCATACACCATTGATTGAAGAAAATGTCCAAAGGTCCCCATACACTTTGGTGGAGATTTATTAAACATGGTGTAAAGTGAAACTGGCTCAGTTGCCCCTAGCAACCAATCAGATTCCACCATTCATTTTCCAAAGAGTCTGTGAGGAATGAAAGGTGGAATCTGATTGGTTGCTAGGGGCAACTGAGCCAGTTTCACTTTACACCATGTTTGATAAATCTCCCCTGATGGGTCTATTCCTCACATTATATTCTTTGGCGCACCCTTTTTTCATCGGACACAGTAAAAAACACGAAAACTATAATTTTAGCCTAAGCTATGTGACCGTGTCACCTCACATGGCGGCATAGATAGATGTTTAGCATATAGCTGACACATTTCCTGATCTGGTGAAATTTGTGTGATGGAAAAAACAGTGAGCTGGAAGTAACACCAGAGAGTATGAACAGTACTCTCTAAATATAAAAGCTATATAGGGATATTACAAGTAGCAATAGCTAGACCTGCGTCCTGCGTGGGCAGGAGGTGATCATTCATAAAGATAGAAGCTTGGTGATGTCACCGGATGTTTCCAGGACTGTTTCTACCAGTGTTAGATAAATCTACAGGAATGGGGAGTTGTAATACCACACATAACCTGAAGACTGGGGTGGCACTGTTTCTGGAAGAAAGAGGCATTGTTTTTCTATCATATTAATTCCTATTCATGGAATATACAGTATTTGCAACTGTAAACATTAGAGATGAGCGAACCGGGTTCGGGTTCGACTCCATCCGAACCCGAACATTCGGTATTTGATTAGCTGGGGCTGCTGAACTTGGATAAAGCTCTAAGGTTGTCTGGAAAACATGGATACAGCCAATGACTATATCCATGATTTCCACATAGCCTTAGGGCTTTATCCAAGTTCAGCAGCCACCGCTAATCAAATGCCGAAAGTTCGGGTTCGGATCGACTTGAGCATGCTCCAGGTTCGCTCATCTCTATTAAACATTGAAGCCAGTGATTGGGATAGGGTGACTGTTAAAATGAGGTGGTGATGTCACCGGTTCAGTGATGCGTCAAGACAATGTAAATCAGGGCCATTATTAGGAAGTTAATGAATTAAGAATTAAGAGCGAGAGGAGAAAAACTATATAAACATCATAATATAACAATAATATTATAACAAGCCCTTTAAGGGGGTATTGTGGCAAATTTTGTTTTCTTTTAAATCAACTGGTTTCAGAAAGTTTTACAGATTTTAAATTTACTTCTATTTAAAAATCTCCAGTCTTCCAGTACCTATCAGTTGCTGTATGTCCTACAGGAAGTGGTGTATTCTTTCCAGTCTGAGACAGTGCTCTCTGCTGCCACCTCTGTCCATGTCAGGAACTGTCCAGAGCAGTAACAAATCCCCATAGAAATCCGCTCCTGCTCTGGACATTTCTTGACATGGACAGAGGTGGCGGCAGAGAGCACTGTGTCAGACTGGAAAGAATTCACCAGTTCCTGCAGGACATACATCAGCTGATAAGTACTGAAAGAGTTGATAGGTAGACAGATAGATCTGAAAAGATGATAGATAAGATAAGATTGATGGTAGTAGATAGATAAGATAGATAACTGATAGATAGATAAATAGATAGATAAGATAGATAGATTGATATTTATTTCTGTCTACCCTTTAATTTTTAGAAAGTACGAAGTCTTCGAGGATTTGTGGAAGTGCCTCGTATTAAGTGTGTGGAAATAGTGACCACAGATATGACAATTGGCTGCAGGAACAAGTACGCCTTCCAGGTAAGACTATGACTGATTTGTTACATGGGAACCATTGTGTTGTGTGGATTTGTACAATCTTATATAAACCAGGCCACATATTGGCAGCGGAAAAAAAATGGATGCAATTATGTGCCATCTGTTTGAATCCGTTTTTCCATTGACTTTCGATTTTTTTACCTTACACAAAAAAAGTGTTGACTACGTTTTTCTGTCCGTTAAAAGTAACATTAAAAATGGATATGTTGAACGGATAGGAAAAACGTAGAGGAATCTAACCTACTGATATGTCCCTATTGCACAGGAGGTGCCGAGGAGGAAGGTATGTCTGTTACCTTCCTCCTCTGTGCTGTTCCGGTGCAGTTAGTCGTGTTCCTTATAGTCTGGTGAGACCGTTAGGAACATTGCCCACCCCCATAGTGGCAGTCTAACCCCGGCCCGCTGTATTCATTATCATTAAAAAGGGGCTGGACGGGGGTGGATTGGCGCTATGGGGGTGGGCAGTGCCCCTAACGGTCTCACTAGACTATGAGGAACACGACTAACAGCAGCGGAACGGCACAGAGGAGGAAGGTAAGAGACATGGCTTCCTCCTCAGCGTCTCCTGCACAATAGGGACATAACCTGCTGATAGTTCCCCTTAAAGTTGTATTTTACCATGCTGGATAGTATTTTTTTCCCCTAAATCAGATGTTTTTCCCCCCTCAGGTCGTCCATGATAATTATTTCCTGTACATCTTTGCCCCTGATAAACAGAGTCGGGAAAAATGGGTTCTGGCTCTAAAAGAAGGTATGATTAAAGCATGAAGGGGGGACATTTAAAAAAAGACTGGCGTACGAGTATGCCAGTCTTAAAGGGGTTGGCCACTTTATTGTAAAATTGCTCAGTGTACAGTATTAGTAAGTGTACTCACTGTATATACTGACAGTAGCTCCCTGTGTACTCACTGTATATACTGACAGCAGCTCCCTGTGTACCTCATAGAGCTAATATCAGACTCCTCTCCTCCAGGCTGGGCTGCGCTGCTCTGTGGTGTTTTGGTCCATAAGATTCCTTACATGGAGGAGCATGTGACCAGGCCCCGCCCCCCAGTGTCCACCACTGAGCCTGTATATGTCTATGGAGGACACAGTGGACAGGGCCTGGTCACATGCTCCTCCATGTCAGCTATTTTATGGACTGAAACAAAACAGAGCAGGGCAGCCCAGCCTGGTGAAGGGGAGTCTGATTTTAGCTCTATGAGGTACACAGGGACCTGCTGTCAGTATATACAGTGAGTACACTTATTAATACTTTGTACTGACCTATTTTACTATAAAGTGACCAACCCCTTTAAATAAAACCCTGCCCCCTTTTCCCTGGCCGGATTTACTAAGAGGCTTAGTACGGCCTCCTCCCCACCTGGCCACAGAAAGCTGGCGTACGCTAGGGAGAAGGAAAGAATCTGCACCTGGTGTATGCCAGGTGGGCAACCTTAGTAAATCTCCCCCATTATGTCTATGTCAGGCATATAGAAACAGTAATTAAATTCAGCACTGACGTGTTGGGATGGGCTTTGTGTAAACAAATGGCAGCCAATCAGAAGAGGAAAGAGCAACAGCCTGAACCAATGATGAGACAGGAGGTGTATCTCAGACTACCTCAGACTCCCCCATAGGGACTGTAGATAAATTGTAGTTATAAATCATAGTTCGTCCCTAATGGAACTGAGGTAAAGAGCAACGAAGGAACATGATCTGAGGGAAATAGCAGATAAGCATCCCCTTTAGGTAGTGACAGACTAGAAAAACTCTAAATGGGCCGTCACCTGCAATGTGCTGCTATGTGGTAGAAGGCTGTACATATAGTTTTCTATCACTCTTGTCCTACAGGATGTAGAAGCACGAACGAGCAAGGTTCTTGACAAAGGTGACAAAACCATTATACCTCTATAATTATAGTTTCATTTTGATGGTATGTTCTGCACAGTTAAAGGGGTATATCACTCAAACATAACCTTTCATATGTTGGAGAATAAAAATTAATTCCATACCTGCACGATCCTTTCTCCGTCTCCCCCCTCCCCTCTGAGACGGCTGATGTAAACATGTCCCTATCTGCAACTTTGTATCTTTGTAATGCTGGGAGAGATAGTCTGAGTCAAGTTGCTGATGAACTCACTGTGATTAACCCCCCCCCCCCCCCCCACCACCATTACAAAGTTGCAGATAGGGACTTGTTTACATTAGTTGTCTCAGAAGGGAGTGGAGAGGAGGGGGAGACAGTAAAAAGCAGCAGTTGAGAGCTGGGGGAAGGAGACTGAATAGATAATAACAAGTATGGAAGGAATTGTTAGTCTCACCATGGGCAGCAACATATGAAAAGTTATGTTTGAGCGGAATATCCTTTTAAAGTCTATAGGAGGGTAGTTTAGCAAAGCCCCATTTTGTCACTTTTTTTACACAAATTTTTTGGTGAAAGCATGACCGCCATCTTTCCCAATGCCTAAGTAGTTGCTTATCAGGTCTACAAGGATTATGCTTGCTCATAAGGTGTTACACAGCACTACGAATGAAGCCTTGAGGGGTTAAAGAGTACCTATCATTTCACCCTGGCGGCCGGATCGCAGCTCTGAGTCCCAGCAACTCCATGCAATGCAAGTCTATGGGACTTCCAGCAATTCTGCATACCACTTGCTTTAGCAACAGAGCTCACAGATCCTGGGAATTAGAGTTGCGATCTTTAACATTTCTTTCTTTCTTTAACATTTAACTAAATCAGTTCTGCTACATCTGAATATTGCCAGTCTGTATTGCCAAGTTTATGACTTGTTTTTGTGTCCTATCTATGTCAATAGAAAGGAGGTTTGGGTGGTGATCCCATAGTGTAGTTCTTACATAGTTATATAGGTTATGTTTTTTACCACTTGCCGAACTCGTTGTGTTCCAGAACCAGTGCCGCTCTTTTCCACGACCCTTATCCATCCCCATAGTATTGCAGCCTTGTGTATTCAATAACAGACGGGAATGGTGCTTGTTCTCAGGGGCAAAAATGTCTCCAATGGTTGCTATTAGCTGACGTTTATAACTCTTCACCCAGTGACGAAGAACAATCAATGTCTGATTCCCAAGTATCACCCCAACTTCTGGATGGAAGGACGGTGGAGATGCTGTTGCCAGACAGAAAAAATGGCCACAGGATGTACTGTCTATGATCCAAGTAATGGCTGTAAGTAGAACTGCATGTTTCCAATCCTAATAATGATGGTTAGGCATGAATATACATATGGTATATACACATACCTAGTTTCTATCTAAAAACAGGAATGTTTGATCTGCATTAAACGTGGCACCATTCATAAGGTATTGTTAAAAAATTCTGCTTCTCACAGGTTCTGTGGCGCCTGAGCCACAATTGGTACATCATCAATATACCCAATACCATCATGCTGGCATTATTGGGGAGAATGTATCAACGGTATAGACTGATTGTTTGGTGGGTGGGAAAAAGTTCCTTATAGCCTCTTCATGTTGGCCACTGTGTTGACTCAGTTCTGTTTTTCCTATTACGATTCTGCTTCCAGTCCCTGCTTCTCTCTGTTATGACCAGTCCGGTATGTTTGTGGACCAGAGGTCACTTCCCTAATGTAACTCTTTGGGACTCGCTGAACATCTCATAGAGTAAAGGTCCTTTTAGACCTAATAATCTTTGACCGTTTGCAGTGAGATTGGCCGTCATTTGTAGTGCACCATGGATGGAGCAGTGGCATAGCTACAATGGAGGCAGATGATGCAACGCTACAGGGCCCGTGTGGCATGTGGGCCCGTGAAACGTGGTCTGTCTCCATGGTGGTTACAGCTTGCAGCACCCATCTGCAGGGCTCCCTGCCCTGCCAGTCTCTCTTGTGGTTGGAGGCAGCATTGTACCTCCAGCCACAAGAGAGCCCTCCTTTCCCCGATGCACATACTCACATGACCCGGTGCAGTCCCTTGGTGTTCGGTTCTCCAAGCTCCCCGGCGCACCAGTGACATCTAGGGGGACGGAACGCCATGGGACTGCGTCAAGTCATGTGAGTATGGGGTGGGGTGGCGCACAGAATTTATTGGGACCAGTACAGTTTTTGCTATGGGGCCCCATGAACCTCCGCTATGCCCCTGCCAGCCGGGTTGCACGAAAAATAACTATCATTCATTAAACCATTTAAATGCATTGCTATCGTATTTAAATGCATTGATATCGAGATATTTGGCCCATAGTGATTTATTTTTCCGTAGTACAAAAGATGCGATCTGTCGAAAAGAAGGCGTTTTCCGCTCCTCGGCCGATTGCTGTCAATTTTACACGGGCCGATAATTAGTCGAAGAATCATTTCTAGCAACAATCGGCCCGAGTAAAAGGGATTTTACACTGAGGAAGTTACTTCTGGTCCTCCCAGCAAAGACTTCACTGGTATCAAGAGTCTTCTTAAAAAAAAAATAAAAAATTCATGCCACGTCTTGATAACCAAGGTTCGCTGTTTGCATGAAATTGAGATATAGCTTGTTGGTGAAGATTAAGTTACAGATTACAAATAAAGTCTTTAGACTGGATTTCCTGACGAGCCAAAAGTTGCTGTTCTAAGCAGTTTTTTTTTTCTTCATCTACATGAGCACAAGAAACTCACCAAAATATAAGAACAGTGGCCTCGATGCTGTATGGGAAAGATCGTACGGGTGGAAAACACTGGCGAACAGCTACCCACTATACACAAGGGGAAGGCTGCAAAGTAATAAACCTGCACATACAATGGGACTCTATAGGGTGCCTGTTGGGCTCAGGTGTGGAGACTGGCTAGGTAGCTCCAGGACCTTGAAACGTTTCTTACAGACCGCTCCTTTGTTGCCCTGGCTTTATGTTTTGAATCATTGTCATATTGGGAGACCTAGCCACCACCCATCTTCAAAGCTCTTACTGAGGGAAGGAGGTTGTTGGCCAAACTCTCATATGGCATACATGGCCCTATCCATCCTTTCTTCTATAGGGTGCAGTTGTCCTGTCCTCCCCCCAAACTATGATGTTTCCACCCCCATACTTTATGGTTAGGATTGTGTTCTTGGGGCTGTACTTACCCTTCTTCTTCCTCCAAACACAAAGTTCTGTTGGTCTCATCTGACCACATGACCTTCTCCCATGCCTCCCCTGGATCATCCGAATGGTTATTGGTGAACTACACACGGGCCTGGACATGTGCTGATGTGCACAGTGGAACCTTGCGTGCCCTGCAGGATTTTAATCCATGAAGGCCTAATGTGTTACTAGTAGTAATCTATGAGATTTTGGTCCCACTTCTTTTCAGGTCATTGAACAGGTCCTTCCATGTAGTTCTGGGCTGATTTATGACCTTTTACAGAATCATCCCTACCCCATGAGACAAGATTTTACACGAAGCCCCAGACTAAGGAAGATTGACAGTCATCTTTTCTAATAATTGCCTTCTCACCAAGCTGATTGCCTATTGTCCTGCAGCCCATCCCAGCCTTGTACAGGTCCACAACTTTGTCCCTGGTGTCCTTAGACAGATAATACAGATAATGAGAGCAGAGGAAAGCAAAACACGTGTAAGAGGCAGAATTCATGCGGGTTGGTCGGTGACTAAATACTTATATGCAAATTAATTATTTTAAAAACATACAATGTGATTATGTGAGTTTCTTTTTTATAGATTCTGTTTCTTACAGGTGAAGTGGAAAACACTAAAAATCACACACCTCTCCATTCTTTGTTTGTGGGAAAACTTGCAAAATCAGCATTGTATGAAATACTTATTTTCTCCACTGTATGAATGCTCAACAGAGGCAAACATTCACCTTTGAGAATATATATATATATATATTACTTAGAAAAATTATATATATATATATATATATATATATATATATATATATAGGCTATGTGCACACTACGTATCTTTCCGCTCGTAGTGCGAACCGCGAATATACGCACGTAGTTTTGAGGTTGATGCGTTCGCTTGAAAGTATACGATATACGGCCGCACAGTTCACACTACGTATGAACTTACGACCGGATCGTATACGCCGCCGTGAAAAATGAACAAGACCATTGTTTGAGGACGGAAATGTTTGAACTCACGGCCGTGGAGTTACATGCAGTCCCGTACGGAGTACTTATTTCAGTCAAATTGAACTTGATTTTTCGATCCAAAGGGTTCTGTGTGTTTTATTGGGCTGGGCGAAGATTTCCAAATAAATGACCTGTTTCAGATCGCTTCGAAACAAGCTAGGGAAGCATAACTCTACTACGGGCGTATGTTCGCGGTGCGTAAGCATCTGGCCGCATGTCGATTTTTCCCACGCCTGTACTTTCAGCCGCACATGTACGGCGGCGTAAGAACTGCGGATGGAATTGTACGCAGTGTGAACATAGCCATATATTGCATAGAAACCTCACTAATCCAAAGGTGCTGCCAACCTAAGGTCTGAACATGGCACACCTACCATATCAATGACTCAGTTGTGACCTTTATAGAAATGGGAGTATGTAATACTGGAAAGTCTTTGCTTTAATCACCAAGAAGATCAGAGGGTCATTGACCCTGACACAGTCGTACCTTATGATCTTTGGCTGTGAACAAGTCACCCATGATTCACTCCATTCTTGAATCATAGACCTGACTGAGTACACTAGTTTAGTACTCCTGCTATTTGGTAACATAATTGTGTGTGAATCTGAAGCGACGGCTTCTTGATATGACAGAGGGAAGAAAGAAGAGACTGTGTTTTTTGACACATCAGCCCTTGTTTTTGCAGCCTGACAGTCCTGACCACAAAGAATTTCCTATTTCTGCAGTCAGTACTGTGCTCACAACCTTCACCAACAGGTTGCATCGGTAAAAAAAAAATAAATCACCATAACTACATTCACACGTCAGTATTTTTCATGGACCTGGAAATACTGAATCCGTTACAGGCCATTATTTTCTACGGGGCTATTCATACATCTAGTAAATTTGCGCATCCGTGATGAAAAAAAAAAAAGGCATGTTGTAATATGGTCCGTAATAACAGAACAGACACCCCCATAGAAGTCTATGGAGAGTGCAAAATTTGCGTAGAGTACATTTGAATTCGCAAAACCATCCGTATCACAGATCCATTTTTTATGAGATCACTAAACTCCTCCTGACAGAAATATCCTGCCTGATGGAAATGACTGTACAGTGGCCCCTAGATGACTATGTGACCTTTTTTTGGGGGGGTTGGGTCAGCTAGTGACATCATTTTTGTCATCCTCTCTCTTTTTTCTTCACTATACCCTTTTTTTGCAGATGCACAAAAAACAGATAAAAATACGCAACGCAAAAAGGATGTTTTTTTGTAGATTGCGAATGAAAAATAGAGGATCCAGATTTTCATCCTTAGGGTGCCTTCACACGTACCGTATCGCTGCTTATTTCTTGCACAAAACTTGCCTCAAACTCGCATAAAAGTAGCTGTGTTTTTTGTGGTGTTGAATTTGCCTGTGAAAATCATGTGAGAATCAAAACGCGCATGTAAAAATCGCACCAAACACGCAGTGAGAATACACATACATTGGCTTGATAGCAATCAGTATCACTGTGGATTTATGTGCGAGAAATACACAGCAATACGGTAAGTGTGAAGGCACCCTTAAAAAGATACTGGTGTGTGAATGTTTCACAAGTGGTAGGTGAAGTAACCAGCTGAGGGGCCGACACAGTAGGCCATGCTGAGGCCATGGCCCATTTGGTTCAGTTGCCCCTAACAACCAATCAGATTCCACCTTTCATTCCTCACAGACTCTTTGGAAAATGAAAGGTGGAATCTGATTGGTTGCTAGGGGCAACTGAGCCAGTTTCACTGTACACCATGTTTGATAAATCTCCCCCAATGTGTCTAAAAAGTGCCTACAAGTATAATAAATGTGATGCAACCAGACCACTTGTAAGGCCAGTGGAACCAGTACAGTATTAGACACCATAAGACAAGCTGGTGGGGTAGAGGAAAGATAGTGAAAGACATAAGCTCCCATTACGTGACTAGTGTGGGATGAGACTTAGGGCCCTATTCCACCAGACGATTATTGTTTGCATAATCGTTAACGATTAACGATCTCAAACGACCGCTATTGCGAAAGACCTGAAAACGTTCACTCATTTCCATGGAACGATAATCGTTACTTATGATCGTAATTGCGATCGTTTTTCTTTGCTATTTATTCGCTATTGCGTACGACCGAACGATGTCTTATTCAATGCGAACGTTTCGCAAACGAGCAACGATAAAAATAGGTCCAGGTCTTATAAAGCGATCAACGATTTCTCGTTCGGTCGTTAATCGTTAACTGCATTTCAACCGAACGATTATCGTTTAGATTCGAACGATTTAACGATAATCTGAACGATAATCGTCCGGTGGAATAGGGCCCTACTGCAGAAGGACTGACCACAGGAAGAATAACCAGCTTCCCTGAGGCCTGTATTATACACAATGTCTCAGAAAGTGATCATAAGGGGTAAAGCCCCTTAGGGCCCTATTCCACCGGACGATTATCGTTCAGATTATCGTTAACGATAATCGTTCGGTTGAAATGCAGTTAACGATTAACGACCGAACGAGAAATCGTTAATCGCTATATAAGACCTGGACCTATTTTTATCGTTGCTCGTTCGCAAATCGTTCGCATTGAATAAGACATCGTTCAGTCGTTCGCAATAGATGCGAACGCATTAGCGAATAAATAGCTAAGAAAAACGATCGCAATTACGATCATAAGTAACGATTATCGTTCCATGGAAATGAGTGTACATTTTCAGGTCTTTCGCAATAGCGGTCGTTTGAGATCGTTAATCGTTAACGATTATGCAAACGATAATCGTCCGGTGGAATAGGGCCCTTACCCTCTGTAGTTCTTTTCCTGTTAGATTCATATGGAATCTAATGCTGCGTTTAGACGGAACGATTATTGTTCGAATTTGCGCCATAATCGCATTTGAGCGATAATCGTTCTGTGTAAACACAGCAAACGATCAAGCGATGAGTGAAAAATCGTTCATTTTGATCTTTTAACGTGTTCTCAAACCGTTGTTGGTCGTTCGCTAAAAATTCCCAGATGGCTTCGTGTAAACAGTCTTTTAAAGATTCACCCTATGTGAAAGATGGACTTAAACGATCGCAATAACAATTATTCTTACGAATTTTCTAACGAATTTAAATGACGTTAAATGATCGATTGGGCGAATTATCGCTTCATGTAAACGCAGCATTACAGAAGCGATAAGGAAATTAAAGATATATAAGTACAGTAGGTACAGTAGGGCCATACGTCACACGTATACAGTGGGTTTCACCAAAACCTATAGTCTGTAAAATATTTCCTGTTCTCAGATCCCCTATGACCTAAGGAAATGGTCCAACAGTTGCTAAAAGTTTATAACAAACTTCTTAAAAAGACAGTCAGCAGGTTTATACTGTCCTATATAAGGATAGCAAAAACTAGTGACAGAGAAGCTGAACAGAATCATGTGTCACATTGTTCTGTGCAGCTGATCCAGAGATCTCCTCCTGAATAACATGCACAATAAGTAGTCCTCTCCATTATGTGCATGAGGCCAGTAGTCCTGGATATTCATGAGAAGCAGAAAACTTTGCCCACCAGCTGCTGATTGGCAGTTATCTATCCATGCTGTATATAGGCGGTCAGCTGTCAATTAGCAGCTGGAGGGCGGGGGAGGGGTGTGGCAAGAATCCTATTCTCCTGCATATTAGGAGAACGGCTGAACAGAACGATGTCAGTAATACACAGATCTGTTCTTTTCTATCACTAGTTTATGCTGCCTTAATTTAAGGCAACATAAACCTAGTGACAGATTCCCTTTAAGATCAGGCATTTTTGATTGTTACAAGAACAGAATTTATCCCCATATACTGATTCACTCCTGGCATCTGGATAAGTTGGATGCTGCCCTAAGGGCTGCCAGTAAAACATCCATACAGCCTATTGTATCCATGTTTTCCAGGTCTCCCTAGGGTGGCATCAAGCTTCTCCAGATGCCGGGAGCTAAATGCTGAGTGTTCCTGTTCAGAGAATGCTGCCCGGGCCCAAACAGTTCAGCAAGTTCGCTTAACACTACTCCTGTGCTTTGGAGGCCGTCCTATGAAGGCCATGTTCCCTGCTGTTGGCTCCCTGGTATATTGATTATAACAGCTTCTCTTCCCTGCCTATTACAGGCCTTCCTCCACAATCTAGAAGAGGGAAGGCTATATGTATATTGAGGAGCCATATGTTCGTATATGCTGTGTTCAACACTGCATTGGAGGCTTTGTATGGAGTCATCATACATGATGGGATAAATAGCTCAGCATGCAGAGCTGCTCTTCTCACCAAAAGATGGACACCACAATGGACCCCAATATAAGTCAATGAGGTTTATTGAGCACCCTATTCTATTAATTAGGAAAGGATACGTCACAGTGGTTGTCTTGAATGTGGCTCTTAAGCAGGGTCAGATGGGCCCACCAGAGTGCCAGAGGATCTTTCTGTGAGCCTGGTGTGGGACATTATAATGTACCCCAAATATATGGCCCCAAGGGTCTAATAAAAGACAACCTCATCTGGATCTGCTGGTAAAACCACTTTAAAGTGGACTTATAAAAAGAATAGTGGGTCCTCCGGATCACGTCCTCTGGTGGCCCCTCAGGGTCACGTCCTCTAATGACCCCTCAAGATCACGTCCTCTGGTGGCCCCTCAGGGTCACGTCCCCTGGTGGCCCCTCAGGACCACGTCCCCTGGTGGCCCCTCAGGACCACGTCCTCTGGTGGCCCCTCAGGACCACGTCGTCTGGTGGCCCTCAGGGTCACGTCATCTGGTGGCCCCTTAGGGTCACGTCGTCTGGTGGCCCCTCAGGGTCACGTCGTCTGGTGGCCCCTCAGGGTCACGTCGTCTGGTGGCCCCTCAGGGTCACGTCGTCTGGTGGCCCCTCAGGGTCACGTCGTCTGGTGGCCCCTCAGGGTCACGTCGTCTGGTGGCCCCTCAGGGTCACGTCCTCTGGTGGCCCCTCAGGGTCACGTCCTCTGGTGGCCCCACAGGGTCACGTCCTCTGGTGGCCCCTCAGGACCATGTTCTCTGGTGGCTCCTCAGGATCACATCCTCTGGTGGCTCCTCAGGATCACATCCTCTGGTGGCTCCTCAGGATCACATCCTCTGGTGGCTCCTCAGGATCACATCCTCTGGTGGCTCCTCAGGATCACATCCTCTGGTGGCTCCTCAGGATCACGTCCTCTGGTGGCTCCTCAGGATCACATCCTCTGGTGGCTCCTCAGGATCACATCCTCTGGTGGCTCCTCAGGATCACGTCCTCTGGTGACCCAAGGAACTTTAGTCTAACTCAGCTCTCAAGGTCTTGGTCAGGAAATCAGTCTTATAAATTCTTATTCTCAAAGCATCTCTCCGTGGCACATAATGGGGTTACTTGGTTGGCATTCACCTGCACAGGTCTCTTCTGCCTTATTCGCTATGAGATACTTATAAACATATGTATTTTTTTCTGTCTCACAGGGAAACCGCTGCCGCCCCTTCCGGACGACAACAGAGTAAGTACATCAATATAATGGCACATGCTCTGTAATAAAGGTTGCAGTCAATGCCAGTGGGCATCAGATGAAAATATACTATTCTACAGGGTGGATTCTTTCCTGGGAAATGTATGCAGTTACAATTTATTTTATTTTTTTTATTATTATTTTTGTTTATTTTTTTGGAAGAACCAGTCAAGCCTTTTTCTTAGGTTAACCCCATAAAGGGGTAGTGCGGCGCTAAGAAATTATTCACAAAATAACACATTACAAACTTATACAACTTTGTAATGTATGTTATGTATGTGAATGGCCCCCTTCCCCGTGTTCCCCGACCCCCGCCCGTGGACCTGGAAGTGTAGTGCATTATACATACCTGATTCGTGTCGACACCCGTCCGCATTTCTTCTGACAATGATGTAATCTTCGGGAGGCCGGCCGACCCGCTCCTGCCGTCCCTCAAGTCGGCCTCCCTCTGCCGCGTCATAATTGTGCTCAGCCGCGATTGGCTGAGCACAGTTATGCTCAGCCAATCGCGGCTAAGCAGCTGATGACGCGGCACATGTCATCAGCTGCTTAGCCGCGATTGGCTGAGCACAGTTATGACGCGGCGGCAGAGGGGGGACGGCAGGAGCAGGTCGGCTGGCCTCCCGAAGATTACATCACTGTCAGAAGACGGGGGTCGACACAAATCAGGTATGTATAATGCACTACACTTCAGGGTACACGGGTGGGGGTCGGGAAACACGGGGAAGGGGGCCATTCACATACATAACACACATTACAAAGTTGTATAACTTTGTAATGTGGGTTATTTTGTGAATAATTTCTTAGCGCCGCCCTACCCCTTTAAGGACCGGGCCAATTGTCATTTTTGTGTTTTCATTTTTTCCTCCTCACCTTCTAAGACCTATGACTCTTTTATTTTTCCACCTACAGGGCCATATGAGGGCTTGTTTTTTTCAGAAACAGGTGTACTTTGTAATGGCGTCTTTTAATCTGCCATAATTCACTCCAAAATATCATTTATG
This sequence comes from Dendropsophus ebraccatus, assembly GCF_027789765.1. Lineage (NCBI taxonomy): Eukaryota > Metazoa > Chordata > Amphibia > Anura > Hylidae > Dendropsophus > Dendropsophus ebraccatus. Next base: position 21,540,048 of record NC_091454.1, on the reverse strand, counting down.
GGGTGAATTTGGGTCAACAAATGGCAAAACTGACGTTCATTCTTCTATAGGTCAGTCTGAACATAGCAATATGCAGGTTTACTAGGTTTTCTAACGTTTTATATTTTTATTAGCAGTAAAACTTTTATATGCACATAGGTATATTTAAAATGGCCCTACTGTGACTCTTTCAGCGCTTTTATTTTTTTCACCTACAGGGTCGTATGGGGCAATTTTTTTGCGCCATGATCTCTAGGAAAACATTTTTTTTTTTTAAATCTACCGGTGTCTAAAATTTATACACGTTTGTAAATGACTTCTGTTTTAAAATCTCCAGTCTTCTGGACCTTATCAGCTGCTGCATGTCCTGCAGGAAGTGGTGTATTCTTTCCAGTCTGACGCAGTGCTCTCGGCTGCCATCTCTGTCCATGTCAGGAACTGTCCAGAGCAGGACAGGTCTTCTATGGGGATTTGCTACTGCTCTGGACAGTTCCTGAAGGGGTAACAGAGAGCACTGTGTCCGACTGAAAAGAATACACCCCCTTCCTGCAGGACATACAGCAGCTAATATGTACTGGAAGATTTGAGTGTTCTAAACAGAAGTTATTTACAAATCTGATGTCTGTTGATTTAAAAATTATATATTTTTCTCCAGAGTATCCCTGTAAAGTTTTTTTCGTAAGATCAAACATCTTACTGACTGTAAGGCAACTAGCTGCTGCAGGAGCGCTCCCCCCACTGATCTGACTGCAATTGAAGACATAGAACCCCACCCCGCCCCCTCAGTCCTCTGCCGACCAGAACTAAAAGATATGAGGAGTTATCCCCTATCTAGTTCAAATGTTCCTTTAACAATAACCCTGAAGCATCTCGCCATCTTTTTTTCTGTTTCTTCCAGAAAGGTTGGGCAGTGGCATTATATAACTACAGAACAGAGAATACCCAAGAGCTGGCACTCCGTAGAGGGGAAGAATATCTACCGCTGGACACTTCAGAACCGCATTGGTGGAAAGTCCAGGATCAAAATGGGTGAGTAATTGCTAGCTAATGATACAATTTGTACTTTCATAGGTTTTGTATTGCAGTCCGGAGTTCCATGAGAGCAGAAAACGTTAGTTGCATATTAGAGTGTATAATAAGGGTACGTTCACACCTACCGGATCTGCAGCAGATTTCATTTAAATAACTGAACACAGCATAAAATCTGCACCATCAAATCTGCTGCGGATCCTGTAGGTGTGAACGCACCCTAAAGCTGTTATTTCCAGAGAACCATGGAATTCTAGTATCCGGTGGAATCAATAAAACATGGTGATGTTCTCTTTTTCAGACATGTTGGTTATGCCCCAAGCAGCTATCTGGCAGCGCAGAGTGAAGACAGCCTGCTAACATATGAGTAAGCGCTCCGTGAAGAGTCATGTCTTATGATAATAGTATATGGCATTTGGCATTTGTAGTCCGTAAGTCACAGGTATTATAGAGTGCATAAAATGTCAGGGTAGATTGCTGTCAGCCAAATCTATACATATGATTTGCTTAAAGGGAATCTGTCACTAGGTTTATGCTGCTTTAAAAGGGATGCAGCATAAACAATTGACAGAAATGCTGAACAGATCGGTGTATTACTTACATCATTCTGTTCAGCCGTTCTCCTAATATGCAGGAGAATAGGATTCTTGCCACACCCCTCCCCCCGCCCTCCAGCTACTTATTGACAGTTGACTGCCTATACGCAGCATGGATAGATAACTGCCAATCTGCAGCTGGTGGGTGGAGTTTTCAGCCTCTGATGAATATCCAGGACTACTGGGCTCACGCACATAATGGAGAGGACTACTTATTGTCCATGTTATTCAGGAGGCTATCTCTGAATCAGCTGCACAGAACAATGCAAGTGATACATCATTCATCACTTCATTTTCTCTCTCGCTAGTTTATGCTACCCTTAGAGAGGACAGCCTAAACCTGCTGACAGGTCCACTGACCATGATTGACAGATCTCTCCCTATTTGCATATTTGGTATCTCACCAAGAAGTACATTACCCATAAGTAGCTTCTGAGAGCCTCTTTATAGGGGGAAACACTTTTACGCCCTCTTGTGGTAAGCTCCAGCATTTAATTAGACCTCACCTGTTATTTTGTATCTGCCTGAGATGTAGCTGCATAGTAAGTTTTGCAGCAATTTCACATGTCTTTCTGGGCACTATGTAATCTGTGTATTATTATGATACCATACTACCAACAAATCTGTGTATCTGACCCTGCACTCGCACTCGTTTCTATCCCCTACTTCTTTACTTGCATTTGGTAACATGTTCATATTTTACTTTTCTAAGGTGGTACAACAGAAACATTAGCAGGAACCAGGCTGAAAAGCTTCTCATTGATGAGGTATGTATTCACGTCTTAAAGGCAATATGATACCTAAGTTTTGTTTTACTGATTAGAGTCAGATACTAAAATGTGCTCTTTTATTCTAATCTGTTTCTATTTTCTGACTTAATTTTTTTTTTTTTTACTTTTTGAACATTGTTATGGGAGCTGCCATATTGCCTGGGTTGTTCTTAACAGCATTTAGTGACATGCTTTACAGCAAGACTCGTGGACATAGATGGCAATAGACACTGTCCTTGAGATGAATGTAAAACATCATTGAGCGTGCTCTGTGAGCTTTAAAAATGTTGTTTTTTTTTTTGTTTTTTTTTACAGGGAGCTGCTTCTATTTACAGTTGTTACATGTTGCTGTAATGCTGTACAGACCACTCTACAGCAGCCTCCTCTTATCACCAGAGACACAACAGGAAGTCTCAGCTTAGTTTTAGCCCCAGTCATGAAAATGAAAGCTGCAAGATATCTTTTCTATCTATAGATATATAAGTGGAAAATTTTGGGGGAAAAAGTCACCAAAAATTCTTAAAAAATATGTTTAACATATTAAATACCCCCCTAATATATATTACATTCAGATACTCCCAATGCTATGTACATGCATTTTGTTGTACAGTAAAAATCTAGAGTGAGGGCCATACAAGTATTCCAGACATCTTGAGGGTACGTTCACAATTAAATAATTTCACTTAAATAACTGAACACAGCATCAAATCTGCACCATCAAATCTGCTGCGGATCCTGTAGGTGTGAAGCACCCTAATGCTACGTTTACACGGGGCGATTATCGGGCAAATTTTCGCGATAACGATCAAATTCGAACGATAATCGTACGTGTAAACGCGGCGAACGATCGAAAAATCGTTCATTTTGATCTTTTAACATGTTCATAAATCGTCGTTCGTAGTTCGCAAAAAATTCGCCGATCGTTCCGTGTAAACAGTCGTCGCCTGATAGTCCGGCAGCCCGCCCGCTGAAGAGATGAGCCGTGAATTTCAAACGGCTCCCCTTCAGCCAATCAGTGCTGAAGAGGAGCACTGATTGGCTGAAGAGGAGCCGTTTGAAATTCCCGGCTCATCTCTTCAGCCAATCAATGCGCTGAAGAGGGGAGCTGGGGATGTCGGAAGACCTGCTGCGCGGAGCAGGTAACGTATGCTCTTGGCCGCGGCGGTGGGGGCGATCGGAGCTGCGGCTGGGGGGCGATCGGGCGGCGGGGGGACGATCCGAGCGGTGGCAGGGGTGGCGATCCGAGTGGCGGGGGTGGCGATTGGGGCGGCGCAGGGGGCTGCGGTTGAGTGGGGGGGCGGGCTGCGGGTGCGCAATCGCAAAACGATTTTTCCGTACAATATATCGTACCGTCTAAACGCTGATCGTTATAAAAAAAAATCGTTACTTCGAAATCGTTAATCGTACGATCGGGCCAATAATCGCCTCGTGTAAACTTAGCATAAGGGTGCGTTCACACTTACAGGATCTGCAGCAGATCCGCAGCAGATTTGATGGCCTAGAATTGATTTGCTTTGAATCTGCAGCTTCAAATCTGTGCCATCAAATCTGCTGCAGAGCTGCTGCAGATCCTGTACGTGTGAACGCACCCTAAAGGGGAAAAAAAATATTTTCATAACCTTTGAACAGGATGTAGCTGTTAGATAGGGGATACAAGTTTTCCTTTCATTTTTAATGAAGGGGGTGGTATCTTCTGCCCTTAGCTTATAAAACTGCCCAAAAGCACCACAGGAGATTCCAAGCTAAAAGGGAATCTCACAGCTTCATCTAATACTCAGAGCTGCAGATAATTGATAGATGGCAAAAACTAATGATGCTCATCACTTAGCTGGTGGCTGTTTTACAAAGTTATAAAATTATGTTTTTTTTCTAAGCTCAAGTGGTTGTGCCGAGCTGCTCGATGCACACCTACTCCATTCCCACTTCCTGTATGCTGCTTAGATTGGTGTACAGGTCTCAGTACCTGAGAGACAAACCCTACCAGGCATGCAAGGCCAAAAGCGATTGATTTGGGGGTCTTTTTTTTTTTTTTTTTTTTTTTTTTACTTTTTGAATGTTGAAAAATCAGTTGGTGATTTTAGAGGCAGGAACACGCTGCTAAAGATCACTGATGTAGTCCAGGTTGAAATATAGCGTTCCAGTACAGGGGTCACTAACTTCTTTACCGCCCATCAGAAAATAACTCTGTCAGGTGCCAAGCCAAAAGCTGGGGGCTGTGATTTTCCGCTCCAACCACTAGGTGTCTCACTCTCCCCTGTGCACAGCTGCAGTGTGTACGGTTTAGTTATTCACAGGTGTAGGACACCTTTCTTTCTCTTTTCTTCTCCTTTCCTGTCACACGACCCTATATAGTATAGGGGTTTCCTGTTCTCTAGTTAGTTACTAGGAGTTACAGTCGGAGTTGAGCACAGTACAGTTCAGTGTGGAGTCTAAGACTCCTAGTATGCAGTGCTAAGCCCTAGAAGTGGGGTAACCATGTGTTGGGACACCCTTGTCTATGCCTGGTATCCTTCTTAAACGTCAGTCACCCCCTAGAAGAGAGGAAGAGGGACTGACCCCCAGTGAGACAAAGCTGCTAAGTGCTGAAGTATCTTACTGACAAAGACCGTCCACCTGGGGGGAATCTTCAGTGGGAGCTCGAGCTAGAGACAGATCTAGGACTCGTACTATCTCACATGGTGGTCTTTGATCTTGTGTAGGCAGAAGTCAGTCATATATGCCCAGTACAAATATATATGTAAGTACGAGAAGTTCTTCTTTCAAGTATCCACACCACAATCCTGGCAGAGTATTGCACTACTTCAATAAGAGCCCCTACACCACCCTCGCTACACAAAGTCTTTTCTCTTCACCTCTACCTGCAGTCTACTTCGAGACTTGTATTGCTTTTGCACTAGCACCTGTGACCAGTTAGGCTAGGTTCACACTGCGTTTTTGCAAAAACGGATGAAAAACAGGATGCATTTGTGTTGCATTTAGAGCGAATCCTGTTAAAAAAAAATGGCTTCATTATGTGGGGGAACAATAAGTGAAATCAGTTATCATTGAATCTTATATGCAAATGTGGCTTCTGTTTGGTACTCAATCACATCCATTGTATCTGGAGCCGGGGGAGGCTGCTGAGCTCTGTACTCTGGGAATGGTTGCAGAGGTATTTTTAGTATGAATTCTAATAGATGACGTTTCTCTATTTTAAGCCCAGTCAGCCGCTCATTCTCCTCGACTCCATTACTATACATATAAATGGGATCTATAGTCCCATTCAGAAATCCTTCTTATTGTGTCCCTGTCATCCATTCCTACACAGGGCAAGGAAGGGGCATTCATGGTCCGGGATTCCAGACAGCCGGGGATGTACACCGTATCCATCTTCACCAAATCATTAGGGTAAACTCCAAAACCCCTCTGGCTTATATGACTCTTGTGACTTTTTTTTTTTTTTTTGTTAAAGGACAACAATACTGAATGTATTTTTTAATATTTTATTACAGAAACAATGTTAGACAAATTTGTAATATACACTAATTATGAGAAATGCACATATGTTGCTGTTCAGGTAGGCTTCAATTTCTCTAAAAAAAAATGTGATGTCACGACTCAGTCTATACCTGAAGGGTCTAGCAGGGGGCGCAGTATATGTAGAAATTACATGCATAAAATCGTAACATCACTTTTTACATGTAATTTTTACATATACTGCGCCCCTGCTGGACTCTTCAGGTATAGACCGGGTCGTCATTTCACATTTTGTTAGAGAAATTAAAGCCTGTCTGATCTACTAAATTGAGGGAAATAATAAGTGTACGTTAGAAATTTGTCTAGCTTTGCTTATGTAATAACATTAAAAAATACATTTTGGACGGAGTTGTCCTTAGATGTCCTTAAATAGCGCCACCCCTGTTTGTGTAGGGTATTGCAGCTCAGTCCCATACAGCGCAATGGACCTAAGCTGAAAAACTAGACTCTATTCATGCACGTCTGAAGTTGTGATTTTATACACAGGGATGACACAGTGAAACATTATCATATTCGGCAAACCAGGGATTCTCCTCCACGCTATTACTTGGCTGAGAAGATCGTGCTCCCGAACATCCCAGAGCTTATTAACTACCACCAACACAATGGCGGGGGTAAGTGTCATACGGAAAGGATTTTCACTTAAAGAATTTACTTGCTTTGCTGTATAGTAACATGTATAGTATAGTAACATGTATAGTATAGTATATGTATAGTATAGTAACATGTATAGGATAATCCTATTGGCTCTATCATTCATTCAGGTCTGGTGACAAGGTTGCGGCATCCAGTGTCTTGCTGGAATCAGACGACCCCCGTAACGGCAGGACTGAGCTACGGTGAGCCTGATACTTTGTAGTCTGGATTGGGTTTTTAGAATGTAAAGAGATAGAGATTGCAGTGAGCCAGGGAGTGAAGCGCTCAACCATGCACTTCTCCCAGTACTGTCTGCACACTTTTCCTTGTTCTATCTAACAGTCAGTGGGACACTGAACACCTGGACCCTGACCATTCAAAAAGTTTGACATATCTATAAGACATAACCATAACAGGCCTGCCAATAAGCAGTACTGGTGTGTAATCAAATTACCAAAAATAATACACAACTCATAGATGTACAATTTAAAAAAAATCAATATTTATACATATAAAAATATAAAAAAAAATACCATGGAATGACCATAAAAATGTACTAACCAGAGGGGTATGAACTGGTGAGGTATATAAACTGAACATTACTAACGCAGTAAAAAAAAAAACATATTATAATAATAAATACTGTACATAATGAAAGTATTCTTAGCGCCATCTGGTGCCTAGTGTGTAAATGGCAAAACACTGCAGTAACTATATTGGGGAAACACCTGTGAGTCTAATGTTTAGTGAAAATGTGCTTACTAATGTGTAGAGTAATGCGCCAAGTAAATTTACGAAAACATGTAAGGCTTAAAGGGGTACTCTGGCAAAAAAATAATTGTTTCTGAATCACTTGGGGTCAGAAACCTATGCAGATTTGTAAATTACTTCTATTAAAAAACCTTAAAGGGGTTGTCCAGTGGTACAAAAACATGACCACTTTCTTTTAGAGACAACACGACTCTTGTTTCCAGTTCAGGTGCAATTTGCAATTAAGCTCCATTCACTTCAATGGAAGAAAGTGGCCATGTTTTTGTAGTGCTGGATAACCACTTTAAGCCTTTCAGGACTTGTCAGCTGCTGGATGTCCTGCAGGAAGTGGTGTATTCTCTCCAGTCAGACACAGTGCTCTCTACTGCCTCCTCTGTCCATGACAAGAACTGTCCAGAGCAGCATGAATAATGCTAAAAAGTTATAATATACAGCCAAAAAAATGCTAAAATTATAGATTTTGCCTCTTCTTTAGGAAAATGGGAAATTGATCCCACCCACTTGACTTTTGTTCAAGAGGTCGGTTGCGGTCAGTTTGGTGTGGTCAAACTGGCAACTTGGCAAGGCACCAGAAAAGTGGCGGTAAAGATGATCCGGGAAGGAATGATGTCAGAGGAAGACTTTGTGGAGGAAGCCCAGGTGTTAATGTAAGTTATTTATGGTGGGAGGTACAAGCTACGTATATGTATACCTCCCAGGTGTCTCTGTCTTGTAAGGATAGCCCCTACTTTTTAAGCCAAGTCCCTCTGTCCCCATTAGCTCCTAAATGGGTTATCCAGCAAAAATCTTTTTCTTTCAAACCAACTGGTTTCAGAAAGTTATATAGATTTGTAATTTACTTCTATTTAAAAATCTCTAGTCTTTCCATACTTACCAGCTGCTGTATGTCCTGCAGGAAGTGGTGTATTCTCTCCAGACTGACACAGTGCTCTCTGTCCGAGACAGGAACTGTCCAGGGCTGAAAAGGTTTTCTACGGGGATTTGCTACTGCTCTGGACAGTTCCTGACATGGACAGAGGTGGCAGCAGAGAGCACTGTGTCAGACTGGAAAGAAAACAACACTTCCTGCAGGACATACAACAGCTGATAAGTATGGGAAGACTTAAGATCTTTAAATAGAAGTTAATTACAAATCTATATAAGTTTCTGAAACCAGCTGATTTGAAAGAAAAAGATTTTTGCTGGATAACCCCTTTACATGTCTGTCTAACAACTAGATCAGGACAGAACAGGAAATATGAGTATGGATTAGCATGTTCTATGTGCAGGAGAATGTTAGAACACCTGCATTATATACCTGCTGAGGCTCTCTGCCTGCTAAAGATGATCCATACTGTTCCTGAAAGGTAAATCAAGGCTTAAAGCATAGGAAGGACACAGAGCAGCAGTCACCTTGTATCATATACACTGTTAATACCTTATGTCTTGGTCTTGTATTCCTCCTGGTCTATAGGAAGCTTTCCCATTCTAAACTTGTGCAGTTTCTGGGAGTTTGTACCCAACAAGCGCCCATCTTCCTTGTATTTGAGTTTATGGAACATGGCAGCCTGAACGACTACCTGCGCAGGAACCGGGGCACGCTGACACGGAGTATAGCTCTGGGGATGTGTCAGGATGTCTGTGAAGGGATGGAGTATCTGGAGGCCTCTAACTTTATTCACAGGGACCTGGTAGGTATAGTATAGACAAACTTTTGTAAATGCCTTAAAGGGGTATTCTTCTTTTTTCTGTCTGTCCTTTCTGATTTTTAACTTTTAAAGGGGTAGTTCACAATTTTTTTTTTCTTCCAAATCAACTGGTGCTAGAAAGTGCCAGAAATATGTAATTTACTTTTATTAAAAAAAAAATCTCCAATCGCCATGTCAGGAACTTTCCGAGCAGTAGCAAAATCCCAAAGAAAATATCTGCTGCTCTCCAGATTGGAGAGAATACATCGCTTCCTGCAGGACATACAGCAACTGAAAAGTACTGGAAGACTAAAGATTTTTTAATAGAAGTAAATTACAAATCTCTGGCACTTTCTGGCACCAGTTGATTTGAAAGAATAAATGTGTCGGTGAACTACCCCTTTAAAATGTCTGCCTCGCCCTCCCATTCACTCACGCCCTCCCATTCACCCACTGCGAGCTCCGCCGTGGAATTCCGCTATATTTGCTTAGTGTGAACATACCCTTAGTGTTGAGGTTCGGAGAATGTTGCCGAACTTGAACAGCTTGACTGATCCACTCAGGATTACAAGGGTTCTTATATGTGCTTAAAGGGGTTGTCAAGGGAGCAGAGGAAAGAGTAAGCTATAAGATATTTGGTCTTTTCTCTCTTCAAAAAAAAAAGACCAAATACAGGAAGTCTCAGTCTTTGGCGCGCTCAAAGACATGGCTTGGCATTGATTGAGAATGCGTGGAGCGGGACAAGTCTTTACTGCGCATATGTATAGCTGCTGCGCGTCCACATTCGGTAGCAGAGAATCCTGGGGGGTGCTCGCATTATACGGTCAGCTCTCCTGTCACACAGCACCAAAACCTCTTTAACCACACAGTGACATTATACTGTCAATCCCGCTGCAAGTATGTATTCTCATAGGAGTGAACAGGCACTGGATCCGCAGTGGATTTTGCAGCGTAAAATCCACTGCGGATCCGGTACATGTGAAGGCACCCTTAAAGGGGTTGTTCAGCAACATTTTTTTTTTCTTTCAAATCAACTGGTGTCAAAAAGTGCCAGAGATTTTTGATTTACTTCTGTTAAAAAAAATCTTCAGTCTTCCAGTGCTTATCAGCTGCTGTATGTTCTGCGGGACGTGGTGTTTTCTTTCCAGTCTGACACAGTGCTCTCTGCTGCTACCTCTACCCATGTCAGGAACTGTCCAGAGCAGTAGCAAATCCCCATAGAAAACCTCTCCTGCTCTCCAGACTGGAAAGAATACACCACTTCCTGCAGGACATACAGCAGCTGATAAGTACTGGAAGACTGGAGATTTTTTATTTTTTTTTAATAGAAGTAAATTACAAATCTCTGGCACTTTCTGGCACCAGTTGATTTGAAAGAATAAAACTTTCAGTGAACAACCCTTTTAGTACTGAGGCAATATCGGTCTTTCTGACTAACTGGATCCAGCTATATATCAGCATGTAATACCTTATTCCTCCTGTAGTGGCCGCTGCAGGGGAAATAAGCAGCAAATGGTAACTTCCCCTAATGTACTATAATTTTTTACAAGATTCCGAGAACTCTTGGACACAAAATTTGCTTTGAATAATGATGTTATTCCCCACATATATAATAGATACCTATAAATGATTTACATTATAAAGAGTAACCTATGACTGTGTGAGCCATGTATTCATTCATTCCCAGGCCGCTCGTAACTGTCTGGTTGGAGAATCATTGGTTGTCAAGGTGTCGGATTTTGGCATGACCAGGTAAGGAAGACATATATTAGGACAGGGATGGGGAACCTTGGCTTTCCAGCTGTTGCAAAACTACAACTCCCATCATGCCTGGACAGCCAAAGCTGTAGCTTTGGCTTTCCAGGCATGATGGGAGTTGTAGTTTTGCAACAGCTGTAAGAAATGAAGGTGGATTTTGATCGATCATATAGGTTATGTTCCCACAACCTTTTTTTTTTTTTTCGGCAAAATAACGACCGTTGTTTAATAATGATGGCCGTAAATAATGATCATTATTGACAGTCGTCACGGTAAAATAATGACTGTTATTTTACATAAAAAGACGTCTTGGAATCTCTAAAAAAAATTGCACGTTTTCCCATACTTATCAGCTGCTGTATGCCCTGCAGGAAGTGGTGTATTCTTTCCAGTCTGGGACAGTGCTCTCTGCTGCCACCTCTGTCCATGTCAGGAACTGTTCAGAACAGGAGAGGTTTTCTATGAGGATTTACTACTGTTCTGGACAGTTCCTGACATGGACAGAGGTGGCAGCAGAGAACACTGTGTCTGACTGGAAAGAATAAACCACTTCCTGAAGGACATACAGCAGCTGATAAGTACTGGAAGACCTGGGATTTTTAAATAGAAGTAATTTGCAAATCTATATAACTTTCTGGAACCAGTTGATTTGAAAGGAAAAATATTTCTCTGGAGAATCCCTTTAAACAAGGACCAGACAAAATCAGCTATAATCTGCAGAGGAATTTAGCAGGGAGTGATCGACTTCCCTGCAGTGCCCCCTCAGGAGAAATGAAGAATTACATAATGTCCATTATTATTCATTAGGTGCTCCAAATTCACACTAAAATTGTTCACCTTAAAGGGGTTCTCCAAGGTAAGAAAAAGCACAATTAATTTATTGCAAAAACAGTACTACCCCTGTCCTCAAGGTTGTGTGTGGTACTACAATTCAGCTCCATTTACTTCAATAGAACTGAACTGCAAAACCCGGACTGCGGAAAAGAGTGGTGCTGTTTCTGGAGGAAAGCGGCCATGTTAGACATCCCCTGTAAAGCAGTTATAGACAAGCGTATTGTCAGAGCATTTTTTCACCTCTTTTGGCTACCCTTTCGATACTCGTATATTGAGTAATTGTGCTACTTTTCTAGGTTTGTCCTTGATGACCAGTACACAAGCTCAACAGGTACTAAATTCCCTGTGAAATGGTCAGCTCCGGAAGTTTTTCGATACGGACGCTACAGCAGCAAGTCCGACGTGTGGTCTTATGGTATGTCGAAGTCATCTTAAGTTAACGCTATATCGAAGTATTCATACCCCAGCCAATCTTAAAACATAGATTGGAGAAGCACACGTCTGAGCGCTTCTCTCCATTATGACAGAATGTGGGAGCCAATCAGAGCAAGAGTTAGCTGTAAGATATATTTGATTTATGTATGTATTATATATGTCTCTGCTGGGCAGGTGTCCTGGTTTGGGAGGTCTTCAGCGAGGGGAAGACGCCATTTGAACACCTCAGTAGTTCGGACGTTGTAGAAGAAGTGTCAAATGGCTTGAGGCTCTTCAGACCCAAGATGGCATCGGAGAAGGTGTACCAGTTCATGAACAGCTGCTGGCAGGAAGTAAGTAAATATACCGTATGCCCGTATGTTTTCACGCTTTTGCACACGTAGCAGATGGTGACCGATCTGCTAGATCGGCTCTCATTTACTGGACCTATTAGACGGACGGATATTTGGGCAGTAAGGGCTGCATGGACATCGTTAGCGATGTCCATGCAGCCCTTGCTCTAACACCTGTTACCTTACCTCTCCCCGCTCCCGGTCTTCTCTCCTGTGCTCGCAGCTTCCCGATTTTGCTGATTATCGCTCCGCTTAATAGGACCCTAATGGTGCGTTTACACAGACAGATTTATCTGACAGATCTTTGAAGCCAAAACCAGGAACAGACTATAAACAGGGATTAGGTCATAAAGGAAAGACTAGGATCTATCCTCTTTTCAAATCCATTCCTGGCTTTGGCTTCCAAAATCTGTCAGATAAATCTTTCTGTGTAAACGCACCCTAATGCTAAGTTTACGGCGGCGGGGGTGGCGATCGGAGCGGCGGCGGAGGTGGGGATCGGAGCGGTGGCGATCGGGGCGGCGGGGGTGGTGATCAGAGCGGCGGCGGAGGGGGGTGACGATCGAGTCGGCGCAGTGGGCCGGGCGGGGCAGCCGGACTATCGCGCGACGACTGTTTACACGGAACGATCTGTGAATTTTTTGTGAACTACAAACGACGATTTATGAACATGTTAAAAGATCAAAATGAACGATTTCTTGCTTGTCGTGCGATCGTTCGCTGTGTTTACACGTACGATTATCGTTCGAATTCCATCGTTATCGTGCAAATTCGCACGATAATCGTTCCGTGTAAACCCAGCATTACAGTCAGTAGCTCTGGATTATATTCAATCAAGGAATATTGTCAGATTTGTTTTATCATCCTAGTAATGAATCCCAGAGACTGAGGCCTTAGGGCCCTATTACATAGGACGGTTATCGTATCGTATCGAGTAGTTGCAGGCAACGATCGAAAAATCGTTTGTATGTCGCTGATTGTTTATTTAGGGCCCTATTACACGGGATGATTATCGTGCGAAAAATAGTTATATCGTTTGAATTTAAACGATAATCGTTCTGTGTAATTGCAGGCAACGATCGAAAAATCGTTCGTATGTCGTTGATCGTTTATTTGGATCTGAACCTAAAATCATTGTTAATTGTTTGCTCAAGTTTTGCATTTTTTCAGTAACCGTTCAGTGTAATTGCACATTGCCCATTGTTTTGCTGGGATCAGAAGGAATAAACGATCATAGTAACGATCGCAATAACGATTGTAGTAACGATCGTAACTAACGACCATCATTTTGTGTAATATGGTAAACGATTTCAGGTTAAGGCTAAACAATGTAATTTGCGATCCTTTAATCCTCGTTAATCGTTGAAAATCGCTTTGTGTAGAAGCGATAATTCACCCAATCGATCGTTAAACGATTTTAAAGCAACAATTTGGTTTTTATGACAATCAGCGTTTTGAGGAATGAATTGTTAGAAAAAAATTTTAAAAAATTGTTAATGCGATCGTTTTTAGGATCGCTTAAGCCCATCTCACACATAGAGTAAATCTTTCAAAGACTGTTTACACGAAGTGATCTGCAAATTTTTAGCGAACGCCCAACAACGATTTGAGAACATTTTGAAATATCACAATGAACGGTTTTTCGCTCGTTGCTTGATCGTTCGCTGTGTTTACACGAGCCGATTATTGCTCAAATGTGATCGTTATTGTGAAAATTCGAACGATAATTGTTCCGTGTAAACGCAGCATTAGTCTCCACAATTCGTGGCCATAAATTTCTATTGGGTTATTCACACAATCCTTAGTTTGCGAGCATACGATCCGATCCACAATTTTAAAAAAGGACACTACGCTCCCAGGTTTTTCTACTGCTTCAGCAATTGAAGTCTATGGGACGTCCGCAAAAAATATGGATCCGCAGAAAATACAGATTCCCCAGGAAAAGTTACTGGCTGAAAGCAATTATGTGACCTTTTTAGGGGGTTTGGCATCTTTATTGAACCAGCTCAACTTTATTAACAAGCACTTTTTTGGGGGTCTTCAAGAAAATACAGATTGGGGGCATGATAGCGGACACAATGTACGGACCAGAAAACAAAAACCCACTGACTGGGAGATTTATCAAACATGGTGTAAAGTGAAACTGGTTCAGTTGCCCCTAGCAACCAATCAGATTCCACCTTTCATTTTCCAAAGAGTCTGTGAGGAATGAAAGGTGGAATCTGATTGGTTGCTAGGGGCAACTGAGCCAGTTTCACTTGATAAATCTCCTGTATGTGTGAATGAGGACTAAGGGTCCATAGACATTAGAGAATATTACTGTGAACCTGCCAATGGACTGGCCAAATATCTAATGTGTATGGGGGTCTCCCAACTCTCCTCCAACAAATGATGTCAGTACATACAACCTTCACCACCCCATCCCTTGGTTGTCTCTAGAAATAAGTTGCTTCTTCCTTAGTAGACATGTGGCCTCTGCTTTCTCTCCCGTCCATATTGTAAGCACATGCAGGCTTTGCCACGTCTACATATATAAGCAGGAATTGGAAGGAATAAGCTTCAACAGAAAGAGTGTTTGACTAATAGATTTGAATGTGTAAAATTGCGTTTACACTGAACGATTATCGTTAAAATTTTCTCAATAACGATCGCATTTGAGCAATAATTGTTCCGTGTAAACGCAGCGAACGATCAAGCAATGAGTGAGAAATCATTCATTTTGATCTTTTAACATGTTCTCAAATCGTCGTTGGTCGTTCGCTAAAAATTCGCGGATCGCTTTGTGTAAACAGTCTTTCACCGATTCATCCTATGTGTGAGGTGGGCTTAAAAACAATCAGAATAACAATTTTTCAAACAATTTATGTGTCTAAACGCTGATCGTTATAGAAACCAAACTGTTGCTTCAAATTTGTTAAACGATCGATTGGGCGAATTATCGCTTCGTGTAAACGGACCATTAAGCCACTTCAAAGGGGTACTCCAGCAAAAAACTTTTTCTTTCAAATCAACTGGTGTCAGAAAGTTATGTAGATTTGTACTTTACTTTTTAAAAATCTCAAATCTTCCAGTACTTATCATCTGCTGTATGCCCTGCAGGAAATGGTGTTTTCCATCTGACACAGTGCTCTCTGCTGCCATCTCTGTACTTGTCAGGAACTCTCCAGAGCAGGAGAGGTTTTTTCTTAATAGGGGTTTCTTACTGCTCTGGAAAGTTCCTGACAAAAGTGGCAGCAGAGAGCACTGTGTCAGACTGGAAAGAATACACCACTTCCCGCAGGACATACAGCAGCTGATAAATATTGGATTTTTTTAATAGAAGTAACTTACAAATCTGTAAAACTTTTTGACACCAGTTGATTTAAAAAGTTATTTTTTTCTCCTGAGTACCCCTAGATGGGTATCTGATGATATAAAGGGATGCAGTGCTGAGCCAGGCCAAGCTGTTTTGGTAATACTCTTATGTGTTACTATGACATGTGTTACAAGTTTCTTTGTTTTTTTTTTTAAAGAGACAGACACCTTTTATAAAGTCATTTACCGCAACTAATTCCTTTACTTCTTCAATTTTTGACAGAACCCAGAGCTTCGCCCATCGTTCTGCCGTCTGCTGAAAGAGATCACAGATATCTCGGAGATAGAAATGTGACCCGGATGGAGATGTCAGAATGTCGTGCTTGGAATTCCCTTTCCGTTTATCTGTGTGTCCATCTTTGCACTGTATAGCGGTCAATATATCCCGTCCATCATGGGGTATATGGTTATGGCTTTGGCTGTCCAGACATGATGGGAGTTGTAGTTTTGCAACAGCTGGGGAGCCAAAGATTCCCTACCCCTGGTATAGAAAGTCAGATATTGTGCCAGTCTAAAAACAAAATGCACTTTCAATGCCAGCAGAAAAGCATTCACGTCTTTGGGCAGTGCTCCCCGACCTGTTGCAGAACTACAACTCCCATCATGCCCTGACATGCCTGAATCTATCAGGGCATGATAGGTGTTGCAGCAGCCACAGGTTGAGGAACACTGCCTTTGGTTTGTACACATCAAACATGGTGTAAAGTGAAACTGGCTCAGTTGCCCCTAGCAACCAATCAGATTCCACCTTTCATTCCTCACAGACTCTTTGGAAAATGAAAGGTGGAATCTGATTGGTTGCTAGGGGCAACTGAGCCAGTTTCACTTTACACCATGTTTGATAAATCTCCCTCATAGAATACAGTTTGCAGTACCACCTGCAGGTCAGACATGGTACTGCAAGAGTCGCTAGGCGCCACTTTCTCTTTTTCCTCCATTGTATATGTAGTACAGTATTTATCTTCCATGTTTTAAATGCATTGCAAGAAACTAGTATTCTTATGTTATTTTCAGGTTTTCTTTTTTTTCCCCCTAAACTATAATCTATCTCAATGACTGGTGATGTCATACATGCTGTTCCTGATATGGTGTCCCTCAATAATAACATAGTCCAAGGGTAGGGAACCTTCGCTCTCCAAAACTACAACTCCCATCATGCCTTTAGCTTTGGCTGCCCAGGCATGATGGGAGTTGTAGTTTTGCAACAGCTGGAGAGCCAAGGATCCCTACCCCTGGGCTATTCATAGGGATTTTCTGGGGGTTCGATGGAGCATAGGGTGGAGGCACTACGACAGCTCACATTGATGATGCCCCACTAGCCCCCAATTGGGTAATCGGTACCTGCAAGGGTCTGTATAAGAAAATAATATTAGTTTTCTTTTCCGATAAATCTTTTTGCAAAAAACGGATGAAAAAACAGATGCATTTGTGTGCATCCGCTTTGATTCGTGATTCCAACGGATCAAAATGCATCTGTTTTTTTAACGTACCCAAAAATGCGGTCGGTGGCTGTAGTCAGTATGAATCTAAAGTGTTGCCACCACAGCTAACTATAGGTGTGCCTCTTATGTGAAACCCACTAGTCAGACCCCCTCATTGATTTGCTGGTTACCCCCTAGGCCAGGAATGGGGAACCTTCGGCCCGCCATCTGTTGCAAAACTACAATTCCCATCATGCCTGGATCAGCAATGATGGGAAATGTAGTTCTGCAACAGCTGGAGAGCAGGAGGTTCCCCATCCCTTGCCTAGGGGGTACCATACTTGGGGTAAGTGAGACTCCCCCTTTAAAAAGTCAATGTGACCATGGTTTTGGGTACTCTAAAAATAAACCTGATGCAGTTTTTATCCTTTTTTATATAGTGGAAGTCTATGGAAAACGGATTAAAATGGACGCACACAAATGCATCTGTTATTTTGCGTAAAATGGATGTAAAAATATTAGATCGACTGTCCATAGCCTTTTCACTATATATTTACTTCAATAGTAATATGGTGCCACCGCTCCATTGAGTACATGCTAACCACTTTCAGGCCCCCTTCACATTTCTGTGGCCATTTTTACAGACTTCAGAGAACCATCAGTGTTTCCTGACCTCAAAAACGGAAGAGAAAAAAAATACATACTTACCTGGTTCACGGCTGCAACGGTACTCCCGGCCAGCTTCTCCCTCTGTCTCTGTGAGCACACGAGTAACGTCACTCATGCGCCGCATCACTGGATGGAGAGAGAGCGACCTCTTGTTGGCCGGAGGCATAATGCTGCCTATGGCCAGAAGACTGATTGACAGGGCGGGGAGCTAATGGGTCCCAGCCCTGTCAGACACAGCACCACATTTACCTGTATGGGCTCTATAAGCCTGGAGTTGGGCAGGTGCTGGACTGGAGCACTATGCAGTACATGCGGAATTCCTGACAGTTTCTGGATAAGCATTCAGAGCTGTCCAAAATTCTGGATGCTGAAGTGTGAGGGAGCCTTGATTTTGCACTGGGTCCTGTCGCTCATGAACTTATATTCTGGAACTCAATGTAAGACCTCATGTACATGGCTGTAGCCAGTATGAAGTGTTGCCACCACAGCCAAATATAGGTGTGCCTCCTATGTGTTATCGACTAGTCAGACCCCCCCCCCCCCAATCCGTTTGCTTGTTACATCCTTAGGCAAGCATAGGGATACCTCAGACCTGCAATTCCCATCATGCCTGGATCAGGAATGATGGGAATTGTAGTTTTACAACAGCTGATTCTTATTCTTGTGAAACGTTACTATTAATAAAAGTTCAGAGACTGAATACACTTGTTTTAATTTTTTTTTCTCTTTACCCAATCACTGTCGGTCTATATGTACATACTATTCAAGGGGTACTCGAGCGGGAAAAAAAAAAATCTTTCAAATCAATTTGTGTCAGAAAGTGCCAGAGATTTGTAATTTATTTCTATTAAAAGATCTCTAGTCTTCCCGTACTTATCAGCTGCTGTATGTCCTGCAGGAAGTGGTCTGTTCTTTCCAGTCCTCTCTGCTGCCACCTCTGTCCATGTCATGAACTGTCCAGAGCTGTGGCAAATCGCTATAGAAAACCCTCTCCTGCTCTCAAGACTGGAGAGAATAGGCCACTTCCTGCAGGACAAACAGCAGCTGATAAGTATGGGAAGACTTGAGATTTTTTGATAGACGTAAATTACAAACCTATATAACTTTCTGACACCAGTTGATTTGATAGAAAACATTTTTAGACTATGTTTAAGTAAATAAATAAGTATGATGACACGTGATATATATCATTATATTGTCATATGCATGGGGCCCTATGGAATCATATTACATACATACCTGGAACTTACTGATACAAAGGCCAAACACCTTCCCTTACCACATTTTTGTGTATGTAAAAAAATTTTATCAAATTTCAGTCTTTTTATATTGTAAGTTAATGGGAAATGAATTCTGCAACAATGAAGGCCTGCAGTTCCCAACACAGCCACTGGTGGCAGCAGAGGGACAGTGTCCTCCTTTACTGCTGCCAGTTAAAGGGGAACTCTGGCAAATTTATGTTCCTTCAAATCATCTGGTTTCAGAAAGTTATATAGATTTGTAATTTACTTCTATTAAAAAAATCTCAAGTCTTCCAGTACTTATCAGTGGTTGTATGTCCTGCAGAAAGTGGTGTATTTTCAGTGTGACACAGTATTCTCTGCTGCCATACCAGGAACTGTCCAGAGCAGGAGAAGTTTTCTACTGGATTTGCTACTGCTCTGGACAGTTCCTGACATGGACAGGAGGTGGCAGCAGAGAGCACTGTGCCAGACTGGAAAGAATCCACCACTTCCTGCAGGACTTGCAGCAGCTGATAAGTGCTGGAAGACTGGAGATTTTTAAATAGAAATAAATTATAAAACTTTCTGAAACCAGTTGATTTGAAAGGGGAAAAAACGCTGCAGTACCCCTTAAATTCCCCCTTTAAGGCCATTTCTTTCTGTATTCTGTGACATTTCCTATAACAATCAGGCACCTATTTTCCTTATTGTTCCCCTAGCCGCCGGCCCTGTTATTCTATAGCGTCCTGTTCCTTACAGGGATTATTATGAGGTGTCAGATATCAGCTGGGAAATATCTATCAGAGGGATAAAGCTTCCTGTTGTTTTGCATAGAGAGGATCTCATTTCTATAGAAGAACAGCTGCTGCATGATGAAGCAATAACACACAGCACTACATCAGGGTGACAGCTGCAACGCAGAGGACAGGAGGGTATAATGCTGGAGACCCGGCAGCGGATAGGAGTGTATAGTGCTGGAGACCCGGCAGCGGATAGGAGGGTATAGTGCTGGAGACCCGGCAGCGGATAGGAGGGTATAGTGCTGGAGACCCGGCAGCGGATAGGAGGGTATAGTGCTGGAGACCAGGCAGCAGATAGGAGTGTATAGTGCTGGAGACCCGGCAGTGGATAGGAGTGTATAGTGCTGGAGACCTGCCAGCGGATAGGAGGGTATAGTGCTGGAGAACCGGCAGCGGATAGCAGGGTATAGTGCTGGAGACCTGACAGCGGATAGGAGGGTATAGTGCTGGAGACCCGGCAGCAGATAGGAGTGTATAGTGCTGGAGACCCGGCAGTGGATAGGAGTGTATAGTGCTGGAGACCAGGCAGCGGATAGGAGGGTATAGTGCTGGAGACCAGGCAGCGGATAGGAGGGTATAGTGCTGGAGACCTGACAGCGGATAGGAGGGTATAGTGCTGGAGACCCGGCAGCGGATAGGAGTGTATAGTGCTGGAGACCCGGCAGCGGATAGGAGTGTATAGTGCTGGAGACCCGGCAGCAGATAGGAGTGTATAGTGCTAGAGGCCCGGCAGCAGATAGGAGTGTATAGTGCTAGAGGCCCGGCAGCAGATAGGAGTGTATAGTGCTGGAGACCAGGCAGCGGATAGGAGTGTATAGTGCTGGAGACCAGGCAGCGGATAGGACGGTATAGTGTTGGAGACCAGGCAGCGGATAGGAGGGTATAGTGCTAGAGAATCAGCACGATACATGAACATGCTCTGTGATGGGTGATGTGTGATAAGTGATGAAGGGTCATGCTCTGTGATGGGTGCTGCTGTGTGATGGTTCATTCCTTGTGATAGGTGATGATCTGTGTATTATGTCGGGTGCTGCTGTATGGTGGGTGATAGAAGGTAATGCTGTGAGATTGGTGACATTTTGTGATGGATGATGCTGTGTGATGGCTCATACTGTTTGATGTGTGATGATGCTGTGTAATGGACTGTGCTGTGTGTTGCTGTGTGATGATGGTGTACAATGGGCTCTGCTGTATGATGCTATGATGGGCTCTGCTGTGTGATGGATGATGCTGTATGATGGATGATGTAGGACTCTGCTGTGTGATGATGGTGTACAATGGGCTCTGCTGTATGATGCTATGTGATGGGCTCTGCTGTGTGATGGATGATGCTGTATGATGCATGATGTAGGACTCTGCTGTGTGATGCTGTATGATGGTTGATGCTGTGTGATGGAGGCTGCTGCTACCGGCTGGCTGGGTGATGTTTGATGCTGCTGGCTGGGTGATGCTATATGATGGGCTCTGCTGTGTGATGCTGTATGATGGGCTCTGCTGTGTGATGATGCTGCTGGGTGATGCTGTGTGATGATGCTGACGGCTGGCTGGGTGCTGGGTGATGCTGTTTGATGGGCTCTGCTGTGTGATGATGCTGCTGGGTGATGCTGTGTGATGATGCTGCCGGCTGGCTGGGTGCTGGGTGATGCTGTTTGATGGGCTCTGCTGTGTGATGATGCTGCTGGGTGATGCTGTGTGATAGGGCTCTGCTGTGTGATGATGCTGCTGGGCGATGCTGTGTGATGATGCTGCTGGCTGGCTGGGTGCTGGGTGATGCTGTGTGATGATGATGATGCTGCCGCCTGGCTGGGTGCTGGGTGATGCTGTGTGATGATGATGATGCCGGCTGGCTGGGTGCTGGGTGATGCTGTGTGATGATGATGCTGGGTGATGCTGTGTGATAGGGCTCTGCTGTGTGATGATGCTGCTGGGTGATGCTGTGTGATGATGCTGCCGGCTGGCTGGGTGCTGGATGATGCTGTGTGATAGGGCTCTGCTGTGTGATGATGCTGCCGGCTGGGCTCTGCTGTGTGATGATGCTGCCGGCTGGGTGATGCTGTGTGATGATGCTGCCGGCTGGGTGATGCTGTGTGATGATGCTGCTGGCTGGCTGGGTGCTGGGTGATGCTGTGTGATGATGATGATGCTGCCGCCTGGCTGGGTGCTGGGTGATGCTGTGTGATGATGATGATGCTGGGTGCTGGGTGATGCTGTGTGATGATGATGCTGGGTGATGCTGTGTGATAGGGCTCTGCTGTGTGATGATGCTGCTGGGTGATGCTGTGTGATGATGCTGCCGGCTGGCTGGGTGCTGGATGATGCTGTGTGATAGGGCTCTGCTGTGTGATGATGCTGCCGGCTGGGTGATGCTGTGTGATGATGCTGCCGGCTGGGTGATGCTGTGTGATGATGCTGCTGGGTGATGCTGTGTGATGATGCTGCCGGCTGGCTGGGTGCTGGGTGATGCTGTGTGATGATGATGATGCTGCCGCCTGGCTGGGTGCTGGGTGATGCTGTGTGATGATGATGATGCCGGCTGGCTGGGTGCTGGGTGATGCTGTGTGATGATGATGCTGGGTGATGCTGTGTGATAGGGCTCTGCTGTGTGATGATGCTGCTGGGTGATGCTGTGTGATGATGCTGCCGGCTGGGTGATGCTGTGTGATGATGCTGCCGGCTGGGTGATGCTGTGTGATGATGCTGCTGGGTGATGCTGTGTGATGATGCTGCCGGCTGTGTAATGCTGTGTGGTGGATGCTGCCGGCTGTGTGATGCTGTGTGATGATGCCGGCTGGCTGGGTGCTGGGTGATGCTGTGTGATGATGATGCTGTGTGATGATGATGCTGCCGGCTGGCTGGGTGATGCTGTGTGATGATGATGCTGCCGGCTGGCTGGGTGCTGGGTGATGCTGTGTGATGATGATGATGCTGCCGCCGTGCTGGGTGATGCTGTGTGATGATGATGATGCTGCCGCCTGGCTGGGTGCTGGGTGATGCTGTGTGATGATGATGATGCTGCCGCCTGGCTGGGTGCTGGGTGATGCTGTGTGATGATGATGCTGCCGGCTGGCTGGGTGCTGGGTGATGCTGTGTGATGATGATGCTGCCGGCTGGCTGGGTGCTGGGTGATGCTGTGTGATGATGATGATGCTGCCGCCTGGCTGGGTGCTGGGTGATGCTGTGTGATGATGATGCTGCCGGCTGGCTGGGTGCTGGGTGATGCTGTGTGATGATGATGCTGCCGGCTGGCTGGGTGCTGGGTGATGCTGTGTGATGATGATGATGCTGCCGCCTGGCTGGGTGCTGGGTGATGATGCTGTGTGATGATGATGCTGCCGGCTGGCTGGGTGCTGGGTGATGCTGTGTGATGATGCTGTGTGGTGGATGCTGCCGGCTGTGTGATGCTGTGTGGTGGGGGGAGCCTCCCCGGCAGAGCCCAGCACTTCCCATCTGCCGCTGCAGCCATGTTGAGCTCTTTGTGAGGGGGAGGAGAGAGGAGGAGAGAGCAGAGAGCCGGAGGATGGTGGCAGACAGCAGCCCCTGAGCCCCGCATCACTGCCCGACACCTGCCGCCGGCTGCAGCCTCCCCCAGAGCAGCACTCCCCGGACCATGAGCCGCTCTCCTGCCTGGTGAGTCCCGGTGCCCCCCCCCCCCCCCCCGCTCCCCGGGCAGATGCTGCGCTACGGCCATCCAATGCAGATTAGATACAGTGTAGCGCACGGCCCATAAGATACATCCTCAGCATTAGATACATCACCCTCCTCATCATCATTAGATACATCCTCATCATCAGATACATCACCCTCCTCATCATCATTAGATACATCCTCATCATCAGATACATCACCCTCCTCATCATCATTAGATACATCCTCAGCATTAGATACACCTCATCCTCCTCCTCAGCATCAGATACATCTTCCTCAGCATCATCTCCATCCTCATCCCTGCAGCAATGTGCCAGCTGTCCCCCTCCACCCCTGGTGCCCATATCTTACCCTGGCTCCTCTCCATCTATTTGGATGGGTGGTTGGTTGCATTGGTTCCTGTGAATCCTGCTCCTTGCTGCCTGTAGCTGCTGGTAATGGCTGTCTGCATCCTGTGACTCAGTATATTCCTATACCAGGCAGAGCCCCATCTGTGCTGCTCCACACTACTAGCCAGATCTCTATGGCCCTTATAGGGATTACCCATCATCAGGTATATACTGTATACCAGTGGTTGATCGTCATTGGGATATATCCTTACTATCTGTACACCATATATCATTGGGTATATACAGTATACACCAGGCCCAAGCATCTATCTGTGTACCATATATCATCGGGTATATACTGTATACTCCAGGTCAGTGTCATATACCAGTCAGTGGTTGATCATCATTGGAACATATTTGGGTGTAGCTAGCTAGTATCTAATCCCTTCTATCTGTGCACCGACAGCATCATGTATATACTGTCCATGCATCTATCGGTGCACCATATAGCATCAGGTATATATAATGCATGGCCAAGGGCAGTGTCTACAAAGTATCTGGTCCTTACTATCTGTGCCCCAGTAAAATCTTTTCCTATAACCAGGTATATACAGTATATGCATCTGACTAGTGTAGCAGGTATATACAGTATATGCATCTGTCTAGTGTAGCAGGTATATACAGTATATGCATCTGTCTAGTGTAGTAGGTATATACAGTATATGCATCTGTCTAGTGTAGCAGGTATATACAGTATATGCATCTGTCTAGTGTAGTAGGTATATACAGTATATGCATCTGTCTAGTGTAGCAGGTATATACAGTATATGCATCTGTCTAGTGTAGCAGGTATATACAGTATATGCATCTGTCTAGTGTAGTAGGTATATACAGTATATGCATCTGTCTAGTGTAGCAGGTATATACAATATATGCATCTGTCTAGTGTAGCAGGTATATACAGTATATGCATCTGTCTAGTGTATGGATCCTTCCTACTTCTTCACCATCAGGTATATAGTTATCCACCTAGTATCCTTACAACCTGTTTACTATATACTCATAATGAGGATTATAAGCTTTGGGTGAGTGTCTGTCTGTACACTCCATAGTACTTACCTGTGGTCAGGTATAGATGCATCAGCCCAGTGTCTGGTTATCATCACACATCTCAGGCTACATAACACTGGATAGTGTATGTTCATCATCTGGATCCCTATAACATCTGTACCAACACAATGTCACCCGGTATATACCAACGTCTGTCTATTTCCACCTTAGTTTGCTGTGCACCAGACCTGCGCATAGTGACAGGCCGGTGCTTGGCACGGGCATCTTAAAGGGGTACTCCAGCTAAAAAAAAAACAACAACTTTCTTTCGAATCATCTGTCAAAAAGTTCCAAAGATTTGTAATTTACTTCTATTTAAAGAAATCTCCAGACTTCCAATACTTATCAGTTGCTGTATGTCCTGCAGGAAGTGGTGTACTCCTCTACCTCTGTCTGTCAGGAACTGTCCAAAGCAGGAGATGTTTTCTATGGGGATTTGTAACTGCTCTGGACAGTTCCTGACATGGACAGAGGTGGCAGCAGATATCACTGTGCTAGACTGGAAAGAATACACCACTTCCTGCAGGACATACAGCAGCTAATAAGCTGGGAATATTTTTATAGAAGGAAAGGAGGAACCGGTACAAGGATCATGGGCACCCAAGGCCCATTGATGTGCATAGGCTAGCCCAGGGGTAGGGAACCTTGGCCCTCCAGCTGTGCAAAACTACAACTTCCATCACTGCTTGATATATATATATATATATATATATATATATATATATATATATATATATAAACAGTATGTAATAAGGTTATGAAGGGGGAGATTTATCAAACATGGCGTAAAGTGAAACTGGCTTAGTTGCCCCTAGCAACCACACATCTTAATGTTATGGCTGATCAGTGTATTATTCCAGTGCCTGCTTAGCATTGAATTCTTTATTATTCTCTCCTATATCCTCATGTGAGAGCTAGGTATCACCTGATACTGTATACTGATCCTCTGGCGGCAATATATATGTATCCTGGGCATGTTGTTACAAATCTATCTGGTGCCAGGGCAATGCTTTTGCCTCCTCTGCTTTTCTATGCGTCTATGGTATTATATATCTGGTTATTGTATTGTATTGTATTATATATTGTATTATATTATATATATATTGTATTATATATCTGGTTATTGTATTGTATTATATATCTGCTTTTCTATGCGTCTATGGTATTATATATCTGGTTACTGTGTTTGCCCGTTCTCTGTCCCTTGCCCCCGGGCCCTGCTCCAGCAGTGCTGTACACCAGGCCTGTCGGTGTTATGATGGCCGGCCATGTGACTAGTCGTGCAGCAGGTGCTTGCACAGGAAGGGCCGGGCTTAGTCGTGCTGAGCTGACTGATCTCTTTACACATTCACATCTCACATCCGCAGCATCTGAGCCTGAACACATCCTCCCACAGCGGCCGGGTTCCTGCACGCCACCCACTGAGGTAATCACACAAGTGGGGAGACATTGTACGGGTGGAGATTGGGATGTACTATGCACAATGCAGAGAAAGCCCCCCCCCCCCCTGACATTCCCTATAAATATCCTGTTATTTATATGGACACAAGACGTCTTCCTTGTATATTTGACTACTGTATGGTTACGGTATTATGTGGGCGGACATTACAGCAGGAAGCCCTATTCTGCCTGATGCCCAGGGCTCCATTTTTTTTTAAATCCCCCCCGTACAGTGATACCTTATATTACATACAACTCATTCATTGGCTTGTAGAGTATCGCGCTTGTATCTCAGCTTTGTCGGTCTGGCCGCCTCGGTTTGCCTCAAGGCTTCCATTCATTGTTGGTGTCTATGGATCTTTGAATACTGAATAAATGACATTCATTGATATGTACACAGTGTTAGCTAAGAAGACACTAAGATGTCTTCAAGGAAAGGGATGGGGAACCTTCAGGCTGAAGGTTCCCCATCCCCGCTACTCCTCATGTCCATGGCTATGTTCATGCATAGTATTTGGTCCATATTTTCAGCTAAGACTAAAGTAGGTAAAAAAAAAGAAAAAGAAAAATTCTAATATTACTCCATGTCAGTTATACTATAACCAAACACTACCTATGAACCCAGTGTGAACATAGCCTTGGATTTATGTTAAAGGGGTTTTCCAGACAAAATTTTTTTGACAGCTTATGAATTGGTGGCCGAAATTACTGCTGCTGGTCCTGATCTATGTTAAAGCAACTCTGTACCCACAATCTGTACCCCCCCCCCCCCCCCCAAAAACGCTCGTACCTTCGGATGGCTGCTTTTAATCCAAGATCTGTCCTGGGGTCCGTTCGGCAGGTGATGTAGTTATTGTCCGAAAAAACAACTTTTAAACTTGCAGCCCCGTGCCAAACGGCCATGGCCTAGAGTGTCTGTGCATCAGACTGGCACAAGCTCTCTGTCCCTCCTCCCCGCCCTCCTCATCATTAGGAATGCCCCAGGCAGATTGTCTCCTATTCATCAGCTGTGTGAATACTGCACATGGGCTTGATAGTTATGGCGCCTGTGCAATGTTCACTTCAGAGCAATAGGAAATATCCTGCCAGTGGCATTCCTAATGATGAAGAGGGTGGATAGGAGGGCAAAGTTAGGGCACAGATACTCTCGGCCACGGCCGTTTGGCACAGGGCTGCAAGTTTAAAAGTTGTTTTTTAGGACAATAACTGCATTACCTGCTGAACGGACCCCAGGACAGATCTTGGAGTAAAAGCAGCTATCTGATGGTACAAGTGGTTTGGGAGGGGGGCAGATTGTGGGTACAGAGTCACTTTAAGTCAGTGGCTGAAGTTGGTAACAGCAGTCTTTTTAAAGGGGTTATCCAGCGCTACAAAAACATGGCCACTTTTCCCCCTACTGTTGTCTCCAGTTCAGGTGCAGTTTGCATTTAAGCTCCATTTACTTCAATGGAACCCAAACTGGAGACAACAGTAGGGGGAAAGTGGCCATGTTTTTGTAGCGCTGGACAACCCCTTTAAGATGAGGACTAGGGTTAGCAGAGAAAACCAATTTGAAGGGAATTCATCATATTGAAAATGCAGTTCAAGCCTGTTATAGAGCAGGAGGAGCAGAGTAGATTGATATACCTATTTGTGTGGAAAGGTTCAGTATAACTAATAATTTATTCATCTTAACCTTTGCTCATTCTTAGGCCCTGTTCCCACTGAGGAAAGGTAGCGGAATTCCGCGACGGAATTGTCCGCCGCGGAATGCCGTTAGCCTCCCGCTCATAATGGGAGTCTATGGGAGGCGCGCGCTCCTGCTCTGTACGCGCTGAAGAATGATTTTTTTAATGATTTTTTAAGGAGTCATCCCTGGGTTGTTTTTGGAGAGGGTTCAGTGTAGGCTGATAAGTGGCTGATTCAGATGTTCAGGCGGCCAGGGAGTGGAGTGCACTGTAGCTCATTCCCCCCGCCTATATCTCAGGGTCAGGAGTGAGACCCAGTGCAATCAGTAACTTTTCAAGTCAAAAGTTTTTACAAGTGACAGTAAAGCTGTAATGCGATCATGTTTTTGTACTTCTTTTATTATTATTGATAGGCCAAATGGGCTAGTAAGGGCAAAGAAAATAGCATGACAGGGTTTTGCCCGATATTAGATTGTATTGTTCGTTTTTTGGGGAGACTTCCCATATGTGAGAATGACGGTAATAGGTCGAGAACAATTGTATGGGATTTGCCCCATTATGGTCCAATAAAAATCTAAAATAACTGTATAAATGAAATAGTATATCAATGAAATGAACAGCAATAATCTACATCAGGGACTCTGTAAAATATTTATTAGATTTAACAGAATCAGAAATATATTCATTTTTTTTACTGCCTCTTAAGATGTCTAAAGTATATACACAACAATCCCGGGAGAAGAGGATGTAATAAATTAAAGGCATTAAAGGGAGAAAAAAAATTCCAAAGAAAAAATTAACCCTGATTTATAAGATTTATTTATTTTAACGTGCTTCATATAATATATATATATATATATATATATATATATATATATATATATATATATATAAATTTATTTTGAAAAAATTTGGAAAAAAATCTTAGGACTGTTGACAATATTGGCAGTGTTTTCTGTGAAATAAGACGATATATAGACGACATTTTTGACACAGAAATTTACTGTGGGCCTTATAGCAACATGATATAGTTTGTTGGGTGAAGATATCATGGTATACATGTAGATATGTGTAGAATCAGTATAACATCTATCCATTGGCGTAATGCAGCAGCGGTCAGTGTCCTTCCTGTGTACAACATGTAACCACCTGCTCCATTTTCTTCTGTCATTTAGAAAAATCGATGATCGGTCGCTCGTGAAGAGACGTGAAATTAAAAGAACCTCTAAAGACATTCCCATTTCTTCAGGTAAGGTGTTCTCGGTAGTCAATGCTTATTTTAGTGTGTGTATATGTAGAATATATATATATATATGTGCCAAGAACTGCGACTGAGCTTAGTAAACGTTCCTTTAAGTACGTTGCCATGGTAACGGGGAATAATGCCTTTCACTGAGCGGACCCCACACACAGCGGCATTATTCCCCGGGACCAGTGGGATAAAGCTTAGTCATGTCTCATTTCAGCTGTTTTATAGGAATAATCTTGAAGATTGTTGTGTAAGACCATGTATAAAATTGCCAGGTCAGCCATTTAAAATCTAGTAGACATGGCTGCTCTTCAAGGATATGTCACATGGCAGTTCAAAGATTAAAATAGCTGAAGTTTTATAGGACTAGAAAAACGTGGCTGCTTTCTTCCAAAAACAGCGCCGCACCTGTCAGCAGGTTTTGTCTGGTATTGCAGCTCAGCTTCTGTGAAGTGAATAGGGCTGAGCTGTAATATCATACAAACTGTAGATCTGTAAAAAAAAAAATTGGGGGGCTATATTATGGCTTCCTAAACTTTAAGGTTTATAAAGATCTCAAAAAGTGGAGTTGGTGATTTTTAGGTGGTTTGGTCTTGGATCTCTATGTATTTAGGTAGTCTAGTCTGCAATCTGTATTTATTTTTGTGGTCTGGTCTAGGGTCTGTATTTGGGGGCTGTTCTCTGGGATCTGTATCTAGTTGGGGATTTAGGGTCTGTATTCATTTAGGTGGTCTGCTCTGGGATCTGTATTTAGGTCAATTCCTCTGGGATCTGTATTTAGGGGCCTATTCCACGGGAGCGATAATCGGCCCGATTCGGTGGAATCGACCCGATTATTGCTCGGTGGAATAGAGAAAACGATCAGCCGATGATTGTGTCATTGACTCATTGTTATTTAGGGCCAGACCTAAAATCATCGGTCCCCCACCGCACATCGCTACTGTGGAATAGCGGTGCGCGGCGGGCGACAGACGATTTGAGAAGCAGCAGCATACATTACCTGGCAGGGCTTCTCCTCTGCTCCATCTTCCTCCCCGGGTCCCGCGGTACAGCATCAACAGCTCCGGAGCGGCCTGACTTAGCTGTCAGACCGCTCAGCCAATCACAGGCCAGGACCGCCGTGGCCAGTGATTGGCTGAGCAGTCTGACAGCTCAGTCAGGCCGCTCCGGAGCTCCTGATGCTGTGCCGCGGGACCCGGGGAGGAATATGGAGCGGAGGAGAAGTCCTGCCAGGTAATGTATGGTGCAAGGGCTGCAGGGACATCGGTAAAGATGTCCTTCAGCCCTCGCTTAATGATCATTGGGCCGTGAAATAGGCCCAGTAAACGAGCGACGATCTAGCAGATCGGCGCTCATTTACATTGTTGATCGGGCCCTGTTCGGCCCGTGAAATAGGACCCTTAGTCAGGGGGTCTGATCTAGGGTCTGTATTTATGTAGGTGGTCTGCTCTGGGGTCTGTATTCACTTAACTGGCCTGGTTTGGAGTTGATGATTTATAGGTGGTTTGGTCTTGGCCCTGTATTTATTTAGATAGTCTAGTCTGCAGTCTGTATTAATTTAAGGGGTCTTGTGCTGTAGATGAGATGGTGTTTTTTAGGTAGTCTAGTCTGCAGTCTGTATTTATTTAGGTGGTCTTGTCTAGGGTCTGTATTTAGATCATCTGGTCTGGGATCTGTATTTAGGGCCTCCGCTTTGGGATCTGTATTAAGTCAGGGGTCTGATCTAGGGTCTGTATTTATTTAGGTGGTCCCCTCTGGGATCTGTAGTTATCATCTGCTCTGGGATCTGTATTTAGGTGCTCTGCTCTGGTATCTGTATTTAGTCTGAGGGTCTGATCTAGGGTCTGTATTTATTTAGATGGTCTGTTCTGGGGTCTGCAGCCTGGTTTGGAGTTGGTGAGTTAAAGGTGGTCTGGTCTTGGCCCTGTATTTATTTAGATAGTCTAGTCTACAGTGTATGTTTATTTAGGGGGGCTTATCTGTAAATGGTCTTTTTCTCAGTAGTCTAGTCTGCAGTCTGTATTTATTTAGGTGGTCTGGTCTAGGGTCTGTATTTAGTTCATCTGGTCTGGGATCTGTATTTAGGGCCTTCGCTCTGGGATCTGTATTTATTTCGACGATCTGCTCTGGGGTCTGTTTTTACATAAGTGGCTTGATTTGGAGTTTTGTGATTTTCCAGTTGTCTGGTCTGAGATCTTTTTATTTTTTTTAAATGTCTGGTATGTTAGTGGGCAATCTTTTCTGTGGTCTGTAATTCACTGTATGCAGGCATACTGTAGGTACATCTAAGGGCTTATGCATAAGGGTATATACCATGTACACATCAGAGATAATATAAAGCTCATAGATTTTCATGATTTTTTTTTTTTTTGGTACCTCAATGATTACAGTGTTGTTGTATACATGAGAACTAATACATGTTTAGCAGTGCTACCTGGCCACTGCATGATATCTGTCCTCACCTGGCTATAAGCATCCCTGTGGTTTTCATGTAGGGGTTTACATTGAGTTGGCACATACCCATTTCTGGTGTGAGAGCTTTCAGTGTTGTTGGTTTAAGC
Organism: Dendropsophus ebraccatus; assembly: GCF_027789765.1. Classification (NCBI taxonomy): domain Eukaryota; kingdom Metazoa; phylum Chordata; class Amphibia; order Anura; family Hylidae; genus Dendropsophus; species Dendropsophus ebraccatus. The sequence continues at coordinate 21,508,257 of NC_091454.1, read as the reverse complement.
TCCGGCACGTCTATGTGCTTTGTTATTTTAGCGTTGTTGTTGATGGTCGGAGCCTATGATTGGCGTTCGTCACCACCGCACAACCACGTGTGATTAATTTCATTATATCTGCATCAGGGAATCTACGGGGGCAGTCTGCCGAAGTAAGGCCCTGCCAGGAGAACATGTAAGGCCTTTATATCTCTTACCCCTTAATTTGGAGGCCAAGGTGGAATTAGTAAATCATGCCAAATTTACAAATAGTATGTATTTATGGGACTGTATTTCTTAGGAGGTCTGGTCTGGGGTCTGTATTTTGTGAGATCTGGGATTAGTCTGGGGCCTGTAAACAAAGGGGCACTGGTCTGGGTCTATAAACAGATCAGGGGTGATTTAGCCAGTGTGGACTAGGGTCTAGGATTTTTATCAGGTCCGGAGTATGTTGTTTTTTTGGGAGTCAGGTGTAGGGGTCTGTATTTTTAGGGGGTCTGGTCTAGTGCCTGTATTTTCAGGTGGTCTTGGGTCTGTATTAAGATAGATTCTCTGAAAGAATCTATATGTATTCATGGTACTGTTTTTTTTCAGGGGTTTGGACTGGGATCTGTATACAGGGAGGTCTGGGGTCTGTAAACAAAGGGGGAATGGCCAGGGCCTATAAACAGTATGGGCCTGGCCAGGGGTCTTTAAACAGGGGTTTGATCTGTGGTCTGTATTTTTGAGAAGTTCTGTTCTGGTGTCTGTATTTTTAGGCAATCTGGACTAGGGGGTCTGTTATTTTTCTGTAGTCAGGTCTGGGGTCTGTAATTCTTCGGGAGTCTGGTGTGGGGGTCAGTATTTCAAGAGGGTCTGGTCTAGTACCTATATATTCATTATAGATACCCCTGTACTGAAAGGGTCCTATGAGTCAGTTCTTAGATCTGCAGGAGGAACCGCTCTGTCTCCTGTATTTCCTATGTGGAGGTTTGCATACATCCTTTGAGGTCAGATGAGACATGTTGTGAAGTGAGGCTTCCCATTCTACAGCCTTATATCAGATCATAAAAAGCTATATTTATAATATTATAATTGTACAATCTCCTCCGTCTCAAGAACTGCACAGATAAACTGATTATTACATAACTTCTTTTATTTTTCTACATTAATAATTTAACCACTGAACGATTACATATACACTGGTCAAAAAAATAAGGGGAACACTTAAACAACACAATATAACTCCAAGTAATGCTGCGTTTACACGAAGCAATAATCCGCACAATCGATCGTTCATTGCTTCAAAATCGTTAAACAATCGATTGGTTGAATTATCGCTTCGTGTAAACGTAGCAAGAGGGTCTATTTATGCTACGTTTACACAGAGCGATAATTCACCCAAACGATCGTTTAACGATTTTGAAGCAATGATTTGGTTTTTATAACAATCAGCTTTTAGACGAAGTGAAAAATCTTTAAAAAATCGTTATTGCGATCGTTTTAAGATCGCTTAAGCCCATCTCACACATAGGGTGAATCTGTGAAAGACTGTTTACATGAAGCGATCTGCGAATTTTTAGCAAATGACCAATGATGATTTGAGAACATGCTAAAAGATCAAAATGAACGATTTCTCACTCATCGCTTTCCTGTGTTTACTTAAGCCGATTATTACTCAAATGCAATCATTATGGCAAAAATTCGGTAATCGTTCCGTGTAAACGCACCATTACACAGAAAGATTATCTGCCAAAGATTTGAAAAGAGGAGAAATCTCAGGCTTTCCTTTATGACCTGATCTCTGTTTATAGTCTGTTTCTGGCTTTGGCTTCAAATCTTTGGCAGATAATCTGTCAGATAATCTTTCTGTGTAAATGGACCCTCACTCAATAAAGCAGTGGTTCTGCAGGTGGGGACCACAGACCACTTCTCAGTACCTATGTTTTCCGGCTGGTGTTTTGGTCACTTTTGAATGTTGGTGATGCTTTCACACTCGTGGTAGCATGTGACGGACTCAACCAACACAAGTGGCTCAGGTAGTGCAGCCCATCCATGCGAGCTGTGGAAAAAAGGTTTGCTGTGTCTCTCAGTGTAGTGTCCAGAAGCTGGAGTGGGGTGGCATTTCTTTGGAGGGCCGCACAACCCTCCATGTGTTGCTAGCGGTAGCCTGACTGCCATTAGGTGCCGAGATGAGATCCTAAGAGCCCTTGTGAGACCATATGCTGGTGCGGTTGGCCCTGGGTTCCTCCTAATGCAGGACAATGCTAGACCTTGTGGCTGGAGTGTGTCAGCAGATCCTGCAAGATGAAGGCATTGAAGCTATGGACTGGCCCGCTGGTTGCCCAGACCTGAATCCCATTGAGCACATCTGGGACATCATGTCTCCTCCATCCACCAACGTCACGTTGCACCACAGACTGTCCAGGAGTTGGCGGATGCTTAAGTCCAGGTCTGGGAGGAGATACCTCAGGAGACCATCCGCCACCTCATCAGGAGCATGCCCAGGTGTTATATAGAGGCCATACAGGCATGTGGAGGACACGCACAATACTCATTCTGACTTGTTTTAAGGACATTACATCAAAGTTGGATCAGCCTGGAGGGTGTTTTTCCACTTAGATTTTGTGTGTGACTTCAAATCCAGGCCGCCATTGGTTAACAATTGTGATCTCCATTGTGATTTTGTTGTCAACACATTTAACTTTGTACAGAACTAAATATTCAATGGGAATTTTCATTCATTCAGATCTAGGATGTGTTATTTAAGTGTTGCTTTAATTTTTTAATATATATATATATATATATATATATATATATATATATATATATATCACAGCTGGAGGCTCCATTGTTCTGCTCTGTCTAATAAAAGAACGGATCCAGATATAAAGAGCAGTCCAGATATAAATAGCATCCAACAGACGCCAGTGACTTTTATGTAGTCCGTCAGTTTTCTGCATTTTATGTTGCACCATTTTGTCTGGGATTTTCCATTGTACCATTAGGATCCTAATTTTGAGGCGCTGTCTTTGTATCACGTCTGCATTAGAGCTGTATGGGCACTTGATGGGGCTACTAGACCCTGTGTTTCTGCTGTTATTATAGAGCAGCGGTCAGAGTGAATAGCCTGGAGGTCAATCACAGCCTGTCACAGCGATCACTGAGGAAGCTGGCACCATCTCGCCGCTTGTCATTGATGTGTCAGATAGCGCTGGCTACTTGTGTTGACAGTGTTACCGCAGAATAATCCACCTATCATTTACTCCTTCCTGCCCTGTGTGTTATCATGTCTGGGCTAATTATAGTTAACAAAGTATTTTTAATTTTTTTTTTAGTACATGTATAGTACTTGTTTAGTACATGTATAGGAGCCGTGTCATGGAGGGGAGATCGTCACACTGGAGACTGTTCATGTAAAAACCATTGGATGTACATTGGCGCTAAAAACTGCTGTATACTGTTTTTATGGCAGTCGTTGAGTAGACATCTTCCAATGCGTTGTCTTTTTATGATTCCACGTTAAAAAAAAATTGCACCAATACAGGTTTTCTCTGATTGTTTAGCCCCTTAGATGCCACAGTCCATAGTGTCCACGGCATCCAAGGTGTTTTACAGAGAGGGGGGTGTCATCTGTCAGTCAATTAATGCCCCTTAACCTATAAAATAGAGTAAAAGCAAAGTAAAGAGCAGAAAACAGCAGTGGGCTTGCTGCTTTTTTTTCTTGCAAACCAGATTGTAAAGAAATTAGTTCTATAAATTATATACACCCCCTAAAAAAATGACCAATAAAATCTTTAACAAATTTTAAAAAAAATACAGTGTGAAAAAAAAAAAAAAAAATGCTTTCTTTTTTTTCAAAGTAGGCTAGGTTCACACTGCGTTTTTGCAATCCGTTTTTTGCAAAAAAAACATGAAAAAAAGGATGTATTTGTGTGCATCTGTTTTGATCCGTTTTTCCATTGACTTACATTGTAAAAACGGATCAGTTTTTTTTTTTATCGGACACAAAAACGTAGCCGACACTACTTTTGTTTCCGTTAAAAAAAAAAAAAAAACTGATCCGTTTTTTTTTACAATGGATCAAAACAGATGCACACAAACTGATCCGATTTTTTGCAAAAAAAAAACGGATTGCAAAAATGCAGTGTGAACCCAGCCGTACAGTTAAAAATAAAATAAAAAAAAAAGCTGTATTTTCCCAAGTACTTAAATTGTTTAAAGAAGAAGAAAAAAAAAACAACGAATTTGCTATGACCACATTTGTACTAACCTGTAGACTTTATGGGGGAGATTTATCAAACATGGTGTAAAGTGAAACTAGCTCAGTTGCCCCTAGCAACCAATCAGATTCCACCTTTCAATTTCCAAAGAGTCTGTGAGGAATGAAAGGTGGAATCTGATTGGTTGCTAGGGGCAACTGAGCCAGTTTCACTTTACACCATGTTGGATAAATCTCCCCCTATATGTTTTAAAATTGGTATGTGACCACCAGACTAGAAATTTAGGGACTTAAAGCTGAACTCACACAAAAAAATAACATCAGCTTCATATTGGAATTAACTGAAGATATTTCTCTTTTTGGAACAGATAAATTTGTCATCAAATCCCTAGAGACTGGTGCTACCGGATTTACTCAGCATGACCACCCACGTGACGCTGGAAGATGCGTTATCTAACGTGGACCTACTGGAGGAGCTGCCCCTCCCTGACCAGCAGCCATGCATCGAGCCTCCGCCGTCCTCCATAATGTATCAGGTAACATGACCCACAGACTCCTATACTTACCATAACTACTGATGTAATGGCGCTCCCGCACTAGGCGTCACATCTGCAGGTGCCCCATATTGGCTACTTTAAGGTCAAGACTCACTTTTTATTTTCATTTGGGCTTCTATGGAGAAACCTACCATACACCTTTTTATACTGCTTATTTTTTTTTTTTTTTTTTTTAACTTACCTTTGTTTTTTCTTGCAGGCTAACTTTGATACTAACTTTGAGGATCGGAATGCGTTCGTTACTGGTATAGCTAGATACATAGAACAGGCCACTGTCCATTCTAGCATGGTGAGTACTGGCGAAACGGAGGTCAAGCTCTGCGGTACACTATGCGAATCATGAGATGGTTTTGAGCATCAGATATATAAGACATAAGGAGCTGCGCTGTCCGCGGGGGAGCACAAGCCAAGGATAATGTGGAAGAATGATAATAAAGATACGACCACATCAGTCAGCAGAAGCTTGTTGGCGGATTCCAAGTAGCCGCTATTTATTTTCTATACTGCACCGAGATTTGTGTGAGTCTCCTGTGCTGCCCTATATGAAGAATAGGATACAGGAGAGATGCTGAGCTCAGGGATATATCGTCCCTATGATTTTATTTGATCCTGATTCCCCATTGTGAAAGCCTGTGAGTCCTATTTGCCCCACCACACATAGAGAAAGCCTGTGAGTCCTGCTTCCCCCACCACTCATAGAGAAAGCCTGTGAGCCCTGCTTCTCCATCACACATGGAAAAAGCCTGTGAGTCCTGCTTCCCCCACCACCATAGAGAAAGCCTGTGAGCCCTGCTTCTCCATCACACATGGAGAAAGCCTGTGAGTCCTACTCCCTCCTACTCATAGAGAAAGCCTGTGAGCCCTGCTTCTCCATCACACATAGAGAAAGCCTGTGAGTCCTTCCCCCACCATACATAGAGAAAGCCTGTGAGTCCTGCTTCTCCATCACACATAGAAAAAGCCTGTGAGTCCTACTCCACCCTACTCATAGATAAAGCCTGTGAGTCCTGCTTCCCCCACCACTCATAGAGAAAGCCTGTGAGTCCTGCTTCCCCCACCACTCATAGAGAAAGCCTGTGAGTCCTGCTTCCCCACCACTCATAGACAAAGCCTGTGAGTCCTGCTTCCCCACCACTCATAGAGAAAGCCTGTGAGTCCTACTCCCCCCTACTCATAGATAAAGCCTGTGAGTCCTACTCCCCCCACCACTCATAGATAAAGCCTGTGAGTCCTGCTTCTCCATCACTCATAGATAAAGCCTGTGAGTCCTGCTCCCCCCACCACTCATAGATAAAGCCTGTGAGTCCTGCTTCTCCATCACTCATAGATAAAGCCTGTGAGTCCTGCTTCCCCATCACTCAGAGAAAGCCTGTGAGTCCTGCTCCTCCACCACACATAGAGAAAACGTGTGAGTCCTGCTCCCCCCACCATACATAGAGAAAGCCTGTGAGTCCTGCTCCCTCCACCATACATAGAGAAAACCTGTGAGTCCTACTTCCCACCATACATAGAGAAAACCTGTGAGTCCTGCTCCCTCCACCATACATAGAGAAAACCTGTGAGTCCTACTTCCCACCATACATAGAGAAAACCTGTGAGTCCTGCTTCCCCACCACTCATAGATAAAGCCTGTGAGTCCTGCTTCCCACCATACATAGAGAAAGCCTGTGAGTCCTGCTTCCCCCACCACACATAGAGAATGCCTGTGAGTCCTGCTTCTCCACCACTCATAGAGAAAGCCTGTGAGTCCTTCCCCCACCATACATAAAGTCTATGAGTCCTGCTCCCCCCACCATTCATAGAGAAAGTCTGTGAGTCCAGCTCCCCCCACCACTCATAGAGAAAGCCTGTGAGTCCTGCTTCCCCACCACACATATAAAAAGCCTGTGAGTCCTGCTTCCCCCACCACACATATAGAAAGCCTGTGAGTCCAGCTTCCACCCCCACTCATAGAGAAAGCCTGTGAGTCCTGCTTCCCCCACCACACATAGAGAAAGCCTGTGAGTCCTTCCCCCACCACTCATAGAGAAAGCTTGTGAGTCCAGCTTCCCCCACCACTCATAGAGAAAGCCTGTGAGTCCTGCTTCCCCCACCACACTATAGAAAGCCTGTGAGTCCTGCTTCCCCCACCACACATATAGAAAGCCTGTGAGTCCTGCTTCCCCCACCACACATATAGAAAGCCTGTGAGTCCAGCTTCCACCCCCACTCATAGAGAAAGCCTGTGAGTCCTTCCCCCACCACTCATAGAGAAAGCCTGTGAGTCCAGCTTCCCCCACCACTCATAGAGAAAGCCTGTGAGTCCTGCTTCCCCCACCACACATAGAGAAAGCCTGTGAGTCCTTCCCCCACCACTCATAGAGAAAGCCTGTGAGTCCTGCTTCCCCCACCACACTATAGAAAGCCTGTGAGTCCTGCTTCCCCCACCACACATATAGAAAGCCTGTGAGTCCAGCTTCCCCCACCCCTGCAGCTCATGTAATGTCCTTTGATCAGGGAAGGTTGGACCATCTAAGTGTTAACTGGCTAAAGCGAAATACTGCCGAGGTTTACTACGCACGGCACTGAGCAGCAGCAGTGTATGTCCCGCCAGCGCCTCCTGGACATATATCCAACCCACCTCCTCTCCCCTCATGTGCATGAGATGCTCTGCAGCTTCCAGCTATAGTTACCAGCAGCAGTCGGAACAACAGGGTAATGTGGGGGACAATATTGTGCAAATGTCTGCTCACAAGTGAGACAGCCAGACCTCAGCCACCTTACATCAGCCTGCTGAGTTAACCCCTTGTAGACTGCACCCAGATGGATAAGTATGCTGTGTACACTGTGCAGTGCTATGTGTGATTTGATATGCATTGGTGATGCTTTCTATCTGTGTTGTTCTATGTATGTGTGATGTGCATACTGTGTACTGTATAATATACTGTATATATATATATATATATATATATATATATATATATATGTGTGTGTGTGTGTGTAAGAGCATATGTCTGACTATCCATCTATCTATCTTCTATCTATCTTCTATCTATTATCTATCTATCTATCTATCTCCTATCTATTATCTATCTATCTATCTATCTATCTATCTAAAAAACTTGTATATTGGAGCAGCACTACCAGATATCCCGAAGTGGGTGCCAGCGGGTGGCCGAGACCACGGCTTCAACTTGAATATATGTAGAAATCCCCACAGCACTCCGAATTGGCAAAAAACAAACGTGGTTTATTGCATAGTGTAACAGCACACAATAGTCAAAAGCGACGTTTCGACGACCTCCGTCGTCTTTTTCAAGCGAGCTTCAATCTATCTATCTCCTATCTATCTATCTATCTATCTATCTATCTATCTATCTATCTATCTATCTTCTATCTATCTTCTATCGATCTATCTATCTATCTATCTATCTATCTATCTATCTATCTATTGTCTTCCTTCCTTCCTCCCTTCCCTTCCTTCCTTCCTTCCTTCCTTCCTTCCTTCCTTCCTTCCTTCCTTCCTTCCTTCCTTCCTTCCCTTCCTTTCCTTCCCTTTCCTTCCCTTCCCTTCCTTTCCTTCCCTTCCCTTCCCTTCCTTTCCTTCCCTTCCCTTCCCTCCCTCCAGCTATGTTCATACAATGTACGTAAATTATTAATCACGGCCATTGTTGCCGATTTGCAACACGGCCGTGATTAATCCTTTACCCACTTTGTGCTGCATGCTAAGGGAATTCCAGCTGGAGTGTATACACATGGTATACACTCTGGCCAGGACCCCTAGCAGCGCCACATAAAACTGACATGTAAGTTTTCTGCGGCTGCTATTCAATGAATAGCGGCCACAGAAAACCCTGTCAGTGCCCACTATGGAGCATTGGGGAATTCTGATGCAGGCATGGACGGGATGATCTTTTCTGACGCTGGCCGTATACTTGGGGTTCAGAGATCAGAGAATACTTTTTGATGCAGTTATGTATTTATATGTAATGATTATTTGTGCTCTTATGCAGAATGAGATGTTGGAGGAGGGGCAGGAGTATGCCGTCATGCTGTATACATGGAGGAGCTGTTCTCGAGCCATTCCTCAAGTAAGTAATGTAGACTATGGGGGACATATATCAACACAGGCCTCTAGCATACGATCCACCCCTTTTTACGTGGTGTACACCAACCTTATCCTCTGGTTGCCTGATTGGCGGGTGGGGGGTGGGTCGTCAAGGCGGGGAGGAGGAATGGCCTCCTCCCACGCATGATTTATCATGATTTACGCCTGCTCGCAGGTAAATCATGATCCCCGCTGCGCCAAGCTGGGAAATGTGCCCGGGGAAAAGGGGGTGGGGCTTTATCTAAGACTCGCCCCCCTATATGTCATCTGACCTGATCATAAATATCCCCCTATATTAGACCTGAACGTATCAACCATTACTACTAGAAAAAAAAAATTCTTTCAAATCAACCGGTGCCAGAGATTTGTAATTTGCTTCTAATAAAAAATCTCAAATCTTCCAGTACTTGTCAGCTGCTGTATGTCCTGCATTAAGTGGTGTATTTTTCCAGTCTGGAGAGCAGGAGAGTTTTTCTATGGTGATTTGCTACTGCGCTGGACAGTTCCTGACATGGGAAGAGGTGGCAGCAGAGAGCACTGTGTCAGACTGGAAAGAGTACACCACTTCCTGCAGGACATACAGCAGCTGATACGTATAGGAAGAGTTGAGATTTTTTAGTGAATTACAAATCTCTGGCACTTTCTGGCACCAGTTGATTTGAAGTAATTTTTCTTTGGGTAAACAACCCCTTTAACTATTTCCCCATATCCCTTTCAAGGGAATCTCTTGTGTGCAATTTATGTTTTCCGAACTGCTGACATTGTTAGATGCAAGCTGTTAGAGCAAGGAGACACTTGTTACCTTTTATATGCCTGTCTGTGCTTCCAGAAGGTATAGACATGCTTTTATTCTCCAGTGCAAAGTGTCTAAGAGGCGTTCCTAAGCTCCTGATCTGCTGCAAGCTGGAATGCCTCCTCTCACCCCTGCTTGATTGATAGTCAGGGATGGGAGGGGGAGCGAGGAGGCTTATAGAAGCCGCACTCTGATCGCCATGCTTGCTTCCATCTGTATAGAAATTATCTTCATGAGTCAAGAAAATGGAAATGATAAATCGGTGTTCACTGTGTGTTTGTAGGTAAAGTGTAATGAGCAGCCGAACCGCGTGGAGATCTATGAGAAGACGGTGGAAGTCTTGGAGCCCGAGGTCACAAAATTAATGAAGTTCATGTATTTTCAGGTAAAATATTATTTTTTTTATAATAGACTAGAAAGGAATGAAGCTTGAGCACGCTTGGGTTTATCCAAAAACGGACTCTTAGCATTTGATCATCGGTGACTGAAGAAGTCAGATTTAGCCCTAGGGAGTCCTGGAACACATGGATATGGCTTAAAGTGTCACTGTCGTTTAATTTTTTTTTTTTTTTTTGCAGAAATCAATAGTACAGGCGATTTTAAGAAACTTTGTAATTGGGTTTATTAGCCGAAAAATGCATTTTTATCATGTAAAAGCAGTTTGAAGCTCTCCCCCCTGTCTTCATGGTTCTCTTATGGAGAGGGGAGGGGGTGGAGGGAGATGAGGCACCAAAGCAGGACAACAAAGAGTTAATTTACAGCTACATCACCAAGCTATCTCCTCTGAAGTCAGCACTGACCTCTGAATACCGCTTTCACACAGTTCCCTCTGTGTAATCCTTTGTTCTCTGCTCTCTGCTGGTGATTAATCTCCCTCCCCTCTCCATAGGTTACACAGGGCTCGACTGATGTAAAAAAAGAGTCGATATTTCCTGATAATGAGCAGTGAATGAGAGGAGGGGGGGGGGGACCTGGGGAAAGGCTTTTTGAATGCAGATAATGGCAAATTTGCCTAATAAACCCAATTACAAAGTTTCTTAACATCGCCTGGACTATTGATTTCTGCAAAAAATAAAAAAAAATACAGTGACAATTTAAGGCTGTATCCATGTTTTCCATCATTGTGTTGCTGAAGTCCTTGTTAGACTGCTATATTTCGGGTAATTCTGATACGCTTTGTTCTCCCTTGCAGCGTAAGGCCATTGAGAGGTTCTGCAATGAGGTGAAGCGTCTGTGTCATGCCGAGCGCAGGAAGGACTTTGTGTCGGAGGCCTATCTGCTCACCTTAGGGAAGTTCATCAACATGTTCGCTGTGCTGGACGAGCTCAAAAACATGAAGTGCAGCGTGAAGAATGACCATTCTGCGTATAAGCGGTGAGGAACCATGAGAGGTGTTAGTGCTCTGTATACTGTACCCTAATGCTTCAGTGGTCAGTCCAGGGCCGGCGCCAGCACAGGTCACCTTCAATGAAGTTTTACTTTCCTCTCAAGGGGACAGTCTGTGTATTGTCATCTATGTCCATGAGTCTTGCTGTAAAGCATGTGACTAAATGCTGTTAAGAACAGCCCAGGTCCCCATAACAATGTACAAAAAAGGAATTAAAATAAATTACAGCTTGGCTGTCCAGGCATGATGGGAGTTGTAGTTTTGCAACAGCTGGAGAGCCAAGGTTCCCTACCCCTGATATATGTTATACAGTACTCCTATTTTATGTTGTTATTAATATTATTATTATTACCGCTTCTTTGTAGAGCTGCCCAATTCCTAAGAAAGATGGCTGACCCTCAATCTATCCAGGAGTCACAGAACCTCTCCATGTTCTTGGCCAACCATAACAGAATCACTCAGGTATCTTTTGTTATATATTTTGTTACTATTATGCCTCTTATGTATGTTATCTGCGGTGTCCATTTACTTTTATGCTTTTTTTTTTCTTTAACTATTTCCTATACCTATAAGAACCTCCAACCCCCATTTATTCACATTAGGTTACATGCCCATTCTATGTCCATCCTATTATATTGTATTATAAGGTGTTTATGGTGTTAAAGGGGTATTCCCCCCAAAATTATTTTTGCATTAATACACTGCCCACCCGTAGCTTTCCATCTTTCCAATATAAAGTTATTATGGATTCTGCACAGTTTTGCTGTTATCCAGCTGCATTCACCCCCACGGATTGCAGAGAATCATCAAACCTCAGTCCACACCGACACGCTCCCTGCTCCTGGCCCCCACCCTCCGTGTCGGCATCACGTGTCCTCAGTCCCAGCACAGTGAAGTGACTGAGAACACTGATGTGGTGGCTGCTGTTAGAGAGGGAGACAGCGGCTCTGACTGTCTCCCTCTCTAACAGCAGCCACTCGGTCACCCCCAGCCCAGAGCTCACCCGGTGTCCAGAGCCTCCCGGCACCGTCCAGCACTCACCCGCGGGACCCCCCCCCCCCACGCACTCACCCGCCGTACCCAAATCCCCCCCCCCCCACGCAATCGCCCGCTGCAAGCTCGGCCCCCCGCGATCACCCGCTGCAAGCTCCGCCCCGGGCAAGCTCCGCCCCCGAGATCGCCCGTGACAAGCTCCGCCTCTCGCAATCGCAGCGTCACCGCCATCTCAGCTCTGCTACACCTTCCCCCCAACTCAGCTCTGCTACACCGCCAGCGCCAACTCAGCTCTGCTACACCACCAGCGCCGACTCAGCTCTGCTACACCGCCAGCGCCGACTCAGCTCTGCTACACCGCCAGCGCCGACTCAGCTCTGCTACACCGTCAGCGGCGACTCAGCTCTGCTATACCGTCAGCGCCGACTCAGCTCTGCTACAGAGTCACCGCCGACTCAGCTCTGCTACAGCGTCACCGCCGACTCAGCTCTGCTACAGCGTCACCGCCGACTCAGCTCTGCTACAGCGTCACCGCCGACTCAGCTCTGCTACAGCGTCACCGCCGACTCAACTCTGCTACAGCGTCACCGCCGACTCAGCTCTGCTACAGCGCTACCGCCGACTCAGCTCTGCTACAGCGTCACCGCCGACTCAGCTCTGCTACAGCGTCACCGTCGACTCAGCTCTGCTACAGCATCACGGCCGACTCAGCTCTGCTACAGCGTCACCGCCGACTCAGCTCTGCTACGCCGTCACCGCCGACTCAGCTCTGCTACGCCGTCACCGCCGACTCAGCTCTGCTACGCTGTCACTGCCGACTCAGCTCTGCTACGCCGTCATCCCCGACTCAGCTCTGCTACACCGACACCGCCATCTCAGCTCTGCTTCTCTGTCATCATCTCCTTCATTGTCTCAGCTCTGCTACTTCACCATCATCAGGCAGAAGCATTGCATGATGGGAAATGTAGTTTCCTATCTTGGATATAGATCGGCTTTTAGAAAAACTTGTAACTCAGGAACGGCAGCAGCTAGAAAGATGGGAGACGGCTCAAAATACTAAGGGGGACTTGGTGAGTAAGGCCCCCTTCACACGTCCGTGTCAGTTTTTACTGTCAGGAAATCCTGATCAGGAGACCTTAAATGTCATCAGGATAGTATCAGGATTTCCTGACAGTAATCCGTTTTTACCATCAGGAAACCATCAGGAAAAACCTTCAGGATTTCCTGATGAGATAATATTGTCTAGTATGCCAACATAAATCACAGGTACCCGTGTACCTGGATGGCCACAGGCTGCAGAACTACAACTCCCATCATGGCCTACCAGCAGAGCCATGATGGGAGTTGTACTTCTGCAACCTGGATGGCCACAGGCTGCAGAACTACAACACCCATCATGGCCTGCCAGCAGAGCCATGATGGGAGTTGTACTTCTGCAACCTGGATGGCCACAGGCTGCAGAACTACAACTCCCATCATGGCCTGCCAGCAGAGCCATGATGGGAGTTGTACTTCTGCAACCTGGATGGCCACAGGCTGCAGAACTACAACACCCATCATGGCCTGCCAGCAGAGCATGGTGGGAGTAGTAGCCCTAATCTCACCTGTCCCGGATCCTGCTCTGTCGGGGCCGCGAGGTTGGGGTCCGGGTCAGAGTGCAGTGCTGAGGTCCGGGCAGCGGCGGCGGTCGGAGGTGCGGAGCATCCGGCGGGCGGCCTGGTGGTGAGTTCCCGGGGGGGGGGGGGGAAGAGGGTCAGATGCGGCGGCGGGGGCGGCGGGGGCGGGGGCGGCGGCGGGGTCGCGGCGGAGGTACTGGAGCATCCGGCGGCCGGCCCGGTGGTGAGTTCCCGGGGGGGGGGGGGGGGTTGAGAGGGTCAGATGCGGCGGCGGCGGCGGCGGGGGGGGGATCTGTAGTGCCGGGCAGCGTGTGCGGTGCGGTGCGGGGGGGATGGGGGTGTGCGGGTGATCGGACGGCGGCCGGGGCTGGCTCTCTACCAGTCCGGAATCGCGGGCACTTTCCTGATATACATCAGGAAAATGCCCGTGATTCCGGCGCTCCCATAGACTTCTATGGGGGCGTCCGTGCCGGATTTCCGGACGAAAATAGGACAGGATCTAAAAAATCCGGTCCTATTTTCCGGAACGGACACCCTTCCGGAAAAATCCGGAAGGGTGTCCGTGTCTAATGTTAGTCTATGAGTCCGGAAATCCGTCCGGATTTCCTGATAGGAAATCCGGACAGATTTTCCGGACGTGTGAAGGGGGCCTAAGACCAGCTAGGTTTGGGAGCATTTCATTTTTTTAGCTCTTGGGGGGGAAAACACCTTTAAATCTATGGAGAGGGGAGGTGGAAGAAAAGAGGGCTGCTACCAAGAGAAAGACATAGATGCTCTTATTGAAGTGGTTTACCCTCCAACTTCAGTGCTTGATTTCAGAGCAACACTACTTATTACTGCCGTATAATGTCCTCTATGCAGCAGTGTATATCCACTGGATTAAGACCTTAGATTACTACTTACAAGAAGCAGCAGCATCTGTCTGTGTGGGCTCGTGTGTGTTTGTCTCTGCTGTTTCTTCATTCCCTTGTCTCTCCTTTAAGGGAAGATGTCGCCAGAAAAATTACTTATTGTTTAAATAATGTTTTTACTTTAAAAACATATTTTTAAGAATTTTTGGTGACATTTTTTTCTCATTTTCCATTTTTTCTATCTATATTATAAAATAATCCTGAGATCTTGCAGTTTTAATTCTCACCACTGGGGCTTTAGGGGGGCCCTATTCCACCGGACAATTATCGTTCAGATTATCGTTAAATCGTTCGAATCTAAACGATAATCGTTAGGTTGAAATGCAGTTAACGATTAACGACCGAACGAGAAATCGTTGATCGCTTTATAAGACCTGGACCTATTTTTATCGTTGCTCGTTCGCAAAACGTTCTCAAATCGTTCGCATTGAATAAGACATCGTTCGATCGTTCGCAATAGATATGAACGCAATAGCGAAGAAAAAATGATCTCAATTACTATCATAAGTAACAATTATCGTTCCATGGAAATGACTGAACGTTTTCAGGTCTTTCGCAATAGCGGTCGTTTGAAATCGTTAATCGTTAACGATTATGCAAACGATAATCGTCCGGTGGAATAGGGCCCTTAATCTAAGCTGAGACTTAATGTTGTGTCAGTGATGATAAGAGGAGACTGTTGTAAAGTGATCTGTACAGCATTGCAGCGTCATGTGACACCAGTAGATAGAGGAGCTCTCTGTGGAATGACCTCTTCACAGGTCACAGAGCACGCTCAATGATGTTTTACTTTCATCTCAAGGGGACAGAGTCTGTCTATTGTCGTCTATGTTCATGAGTCTTCCTGTAAAGCATGTCACTAAATGCTGTTAAGAACAGCCCAGGCAATATGACAGGCCTCATAACAATGTACAAAATGTAAAATAAAAAAAATTACAGCCAGAAAATAGAAACAGATTAGAATAAGAGAATACGTTTTAGTGTCGGACTCTAATCTGTAAAAGAAAATTTTGGTGATGCATTCTCTTAAACGTCAATGGACACTGTAACTTGATCCCTCAGTGAAGGCAAAAATCCATCTTGTCCCTAGCTCATCATGGGATGATTCTAAGGTTATGACCTGATTGATGGGAAGTTTTCATTGATGCGTATAATAATGTTGATGGCCGACTCTTAGACTGGTATGGTGGCTTCTGCCATATGATGGCTCCCTGTCTTTACAGTGCCTGCACCAGCAACTTGAGGTGATTCCCGGTTATGAGGAGCTCCTGGCCGACATTGTCAACATCTGTGTGGATTACTATGAGAACAAAATGTACCTGACACCAAGTGAGAAGCACATGCTGCTGAAGGTAAGCTGCTCTCAGGCCGTCAATGGTGACAGATTTGGGCATGAAAAATTGGGTCTGGCCTTATGGTATAAAGAGGTAATCCAGAGGAAAAAAAGTTCAAATCAACCGTTGCCAGAAAGTTATACAGATATGTAAATTACTTCTTTTTAAAAATCGTAAGTCTTCCAGTACTTATCAGCTGCTGTATGTCCTGGAAGTGATGTATTCTTTCCAGTCTTATCCAGTGCTCTCTGCTGCCACCTCTTTGAGGGAAGGTTTCCTATGGAGACTTACTACTACTTTGTCATGGACAGAGATGACAGCAGAAAGCACAGTGTCAGACTGGAAAGAAGACACCATTTCCTGCAGGGCATACAGCAGCTGATAAGTATGGGAATACTTGAGAAATTTAAATAGAAGTAATTTACAAATCTGAACAACTTTCTGGAACCAGTTACTTAACAAAGAAATTCTCCAGAATACCCCTTTAAGGATATCACTTACTTACTTGGGCTTCAATACACTGACTCCAGAGGGTGTGACAGCTACCTCCTGTGTTTCTTACAGGTGATGGGTTTTGGACTATACCTGATGGATGGAAACGTCAGTAACATCTACAAGCTGGATGCTAAGAAGAGGATAAACCTGAGTAAAATTGACAAATTCTTCAAGGTGATGAGTGAAGTTTATTACAGGAGACCATATGCTGGGTCTCAGTCCTGAAACCTGCTGAGATTTTGAGTTATAGGAAGGGACTTGTCTCCCATCCACCCCAACCAGATTGAAGAAACTATGGCACAGTGCCATACTTTTTTAGTGGCTATACTTGGTATTGCAACTCAGTCCTATTCACAGAGAGCTGCAGTACCATGCACTGCCATTAATAAATATGTGGCGCTGTGTCTGGCAAACAACTTCTTCAATCAGTTTATTGGTGCCAAGTCAGACCCTGAAATGATCTGATGCTAATGACCTATTCTAAGGAAAAGGCATCTCTATTAAAGTCCTAAAATTTTTTAAAGAGGTTATCCAGAATTGGAAAATCATTTCCACTTTCTTCTAGAAACTCTTGGGGGGAGATTTATCAAACATGGTGTAAAGTGAAACTGTCTCAGTTGCCCCTAGCAACCAATCAGATTCCACCTTTCATTCCTCACAGACTCTTTGGAAAATGAAAGGTGGACTCTGATTGGTTGCTAGGGGCAACTGGGCCTGTTACACTTTACACCATGTGTGATAAATCTCCCCCTTAGTCCTCAGTTTGTGTGTGTGATATTGCAGATCACGTCTATTAAGGCGACCATAGCCAAGTTGTAATACCACACCCAAACTGAGACAAGTGTGGTGCTATTTTTAGAAGAAGAAAGCTATGCTTTAGTATTATCATGAATAACCCTTAAAGGCAGGGATGATTAAACTTTGGCACTCCAGCTGTTTAAAAACTACAATTCCCATCATGCCTGGGCAGCCGAAGCCTTAGCATGATGGGAATTGTAGTTTTGCTACAGCTGGAGGACCTGATGGTAGTTCACAAAATTTTTTTTTTCAAATCAACTGGTCCCAGAAATTGCCAGAGATTTGAAATGTACTAAATCTCAAGTCTTCTAGTACTTATCACCTTCTGTATGTCCTGCAGAAGTGGTTTTCTGTTCAGTCTGACACCGTGCTCTTTGCTGCCAACTCTGTCCATGTCAGGAACTGCTCAGATCTGTGGCAAATCCCCATGGAAAACTTCTCCTGCTTCAGACAGGGGTGGCAGCAGAGAGCACTGTGTCAGACTGGAAAGAAAACCACTTCATGCAGGACATACAGCAGCTGATAAGTACTAGAAGACTTGAGATATAGAAGTAAATTTCAAATTTCTGGCAATACACCACTTACTGCAGGACATACAGCAGCTGATAAGTACTGGAAGACTAACGGTTTTTTTTTTTTTCATAGAAGGAATTTACAAACCTCTGGCACTTGCTGGGACCATTTGATTTGAAAGAAGAAAAAAAATTGGTGAACTATCCCTTTAAGGCTATATAGCTAATAGGCGTTTGTACCTCAGAACAGGAAATCTCTGTATTTTATTATTTATGAAGGAATAATAGCCAATCCCCAAAGGGAGGGTCTCACAAGGAAAGGCTCAGCCCTGATATGTCTTATGAGCATGACCCTTTCAAGGGGGAGATTTATCAAACATGGTGTAAAGTAGAATAGGCCCAGTTGCCCCTAGCAACCAACCAGATTCCACCTTTCATTTTCCAAAGAGTCTGTGAGGAATGAAAAGTGGAATCTGATTGGTTGCTAGGGGCGACTGAGCCAGTTTCACTTTACAGCATGTTTGATAAATCTCTTGTGTCTATGTTCGGTGGTCTCCCGTATGCCTCAGCGTCTCTTTGTTTTTCTCTTGCAGCAGCTGCAGGTGGTCCCGCTCTTTGGAGACATGCAGATAGAGCTGGCCAGATACATTAAGACCAGTGCTCACTATGAGGAGAACAAGTCAAAGTGAGTGCATGCCGTAATGTCTCTTGGCTCCCGGCGGTGTCTGGATGAAGGAAGCCGGAGAACAACCTGCTGGACCGCAGAATCGGGAGGAAATAATAAACGGCAGAACTAAGCAGCTTGTGGTTGTGAGGCCCAGTCATTGTCTTCCCGGCTTTACTGCCAGAAGCTGCTTAGTGAGTCAATAATTCTGCATAGTATCTGAGAACCAGTAATACTGCCCCGGGGTATTTTAGTATCAGCCACCCCAGTCCTGGTCCGCCTCCGAGCATATCTGGGACACACGGAATAGCTATGTTTCTCTGGATATGCTCAGTGGATCCGGGAATGGGAGCATTTACGTGCTGAAATAACCAGGAGCAGTATACGCTATAGTAGGTTTTTGTTTTTTTTGTTTTCTTTACTTTATTATTATGATGCATCTTATCCAGGCCTAGAAAAACATGTCCGCTTTCTTTCAGAAACAGCACTACTCCTGTCCCCAGTTTGGGTGCAGGTTTTTGCTTCTCATTTCCATTGATGTGAATGGAGCTGAATTGTAATACCACTCACAACCTGAGGACAGGGGTGGCGCTGTTTTTGCAAGAAAGTAGCTGTGCTTTTTTTTTTTTTTTTTTATTCCTGGATAACCCCAGGATTAAATAATTGAATGCATGTTTGCACTCACACTTTTATATATTACTGTCTATGAAGGTTCAGTAGTCTGTGATATATATATAACTTTAAGAAAGTCGCACCAAAGTTTGCCACAACCACAGCTTCCCTTGGGATTAACAGAGACAATTTCTTGGAGTTTAGGTTTACAATAGTCATATTTGTCTGTTTGCAATGCTATAAAATCATGTTTTCCTTCCAAGCTCTTCATTGATGGAGAAAGTTTGGCTTCCAGCCTTGTACATGAATCATGCAGGATGGCAGATGGAGGAGGCGTGCATTCTTCAGCTCGACCCGACTTCTGCAGTTCTTGCGCTTATAAGAAAAACATGATTTTATAACTTTGAAAAATCAGGTGTCTGTCCATGTTCGCAGCATACTATGCAGCTGACAAATCCTCTTTGGGGTTTATGTGGAGAACTGCAGTGAAAATCTTTTTCTTTCAAATCAACTGGTTTTAGACAATTCATTTACTTCTATTTAAAAATATCCAATGTTCCAGTACTTATCAGCTGCTGTATGTCATGCAGGAAGTGGTGTTTTCTTTCTAGTCTGACACAGTGCTCTCTACTGCCACCTCTGTCCATGTCAGGAACTGTCCAGAGCAGGAGAGGTTTTCTATGGGCATTTGCTACTACTTTAGACAGTTCCTGACATGGACAGAGGTGGCAGCAGAGAGCACTGTGTCAGACTGGAAAGAATACACCACTTCCTGCAGAACATACAGCAGCTAATAAGTACTGGAAGACTTGAGATTTTTAAATAGAAGGAAATTACAAATCTATAACTTTCTGAAACCAATTGACTTGAAATAAAAAGATTTTTTTGCTAGACAACCCCTTTAAGGAACACTATAAGAGGATGTAAGCTGCAGTATTTAGATTACACCTGTAAATCCGAGGGCTAAAAATAAAGCACCTTGCACTTCCCCTCATGTAACCACTGAAGAGGAATAGAGAACAAATAAAAAGTATATATGTTTATATATATATATATATATATATATATATATATATATATATAGATCAGGGGTCGGATTTCTTAGTGTAATATCACATGCACGTTGGTCATAGGATCACTGTGTAGCAGTCTCTACCTAACACATGCTCCTAGACTCTTTCTGCGCGCCCTAGTGAGGCTGCGGTCTGCAGGCTTTAAGCAGCTGTTTCCTGCCCAGGTGGACCTGCACCCAGAGCAGTATCAGCCCCCAGTACAATATCTGTGAGCAGATGGTGCAGATTCGGGACGACCACATCCGCTTCATCTCTGAGCTGGCGCGCTACAGCAACAGTGAGGTAAGGACACCCCCTGTCACCTTATAGTGACAGTACATATGATTCATACCAGGGGCAGAGGTTTTTTTTTTACTATTGTATTTATATTTGCAGTTCTGATATTTGATGTAGCTGTAGCAGGTGTAGCTTCTATTGTGAAAGGATCCATACCGGATCCGCAGAGTATTTTCTGCTGCGGATCCGCAGCAGATTTTATTTAAATATCTGAACACAGCATCAAATCTGCTGCAGATCCTGTAGGTGTAAACGCTCCCTAAGGGATTTTAAAGGGGTACTCCAGGGGGGGGGCACTTTTTTGGTTGGACCGGGGAGGAGGTGGCTGAGGAAAAAAACGTCCACTCACCTCCCCGGTTCCAGCGACGGGTCCCGCATCGCGGTGCTCCGGTTCCCAGCCGCTTCATGGTATCTGACGCGGGCCCGAGACGTGACGTGTAACGGATCCCGCCTCCTTCACTGACTGGCTGAGCGGACCTGAGACATCACGTCCGGCCCGGGCACCGGAGCGCCGAGATGCGGGACCCACCGCTGGAACCGTGGACGTCTTTTCCCTCAGTCACCTCCTCCCCGGTCCCAGCAAAAAAGTGCCCCCCCTGCTGGAGTACCCCTTTAATCATGGGTGTCCAACCTACGCATCTCCAGCTGTTGCAAAATTACAATTCACATTGTTCCCAGCTTTTGCTTTGTTTGTCCGGGCATGATGGCAATTGTAGTTTTGCAACAAGGTTAGATAGTGTATACATGTAATCCAGGCAATTCCAAAGGTTATATCTACTTTTAATAGATAGATAGATATGTAGATGATAGACAGACAGACAGATAGATAATGTGGCACAGTTGTATACAGTTAGATATGACACAAAGACTGTCAGCCGGCGAAGGTTATCAGTGTGTCCTGTTGTTGGCAGGTGGTAACAGGATCAGGTCTGGACAGTCAGAAGTCAGATGAAGAATACAGAGAGTTGTTTGACCTGGCGCTAAGAGGGCTGCAGCTTCTATCTAAGTGGAGCGCGCATGTCATGGAAGTGGTAAGTCTGGTATTTGTACTTAAAGGGGAGAATTTTTTTTTTACATCAACTGGTGTCAGAAAGTTGTACAGATTTGTAAATTACTTTTATTTAAAAATCTTGAACCCTCCAGTATTTATCAGCTGCTGTATGCCCTGCGGGAAGTGGTGTATTCCTTCCAGTCTGACACAGTGCTCTCTGCTGCCACCTCTGTCCATGAGTAATAGCAAATCCCCATACAAAACAAATACCAGTTGATTTAAATAAATAAAATCATCAGTAGTATCTTTTTAATTGTCTTAGAAATCTCATGTATCCTGTGTAATCAGTCATCAGAACATATAATTAGGCTCCTGGAAGCTTCCACCCCCTCCCCCCCTTTCCATATACCCCTGTCTACATGTACTCTATGTGATGTATATAACTCATAGCATTTTCCTGCATTTTCCATCCTTCAGTATTCTTGGAAGTTGGTTCATCCTACTGACAAGTTCTGTAACAAGGACTGCCCGGGCACAGCTGAAGAATATGAGCGAGCTACAAGGTATAACTACACCAGTGAGGAAAAGTTCGCCTTTGTCGAGGTAAGTTACACATAGCCAGGCTCCATATCCTAGTACAGCCATAGACTGTATTCATGTTTTCCAGACAGTCCCTGAACTTTCGGCAAGTACACTCATCTCTAGTCAAAACCCATTGTTCTTATTACCAGAATAGTATAGAACACTGAGATGTTACATATAGGTCTATAGGTTTTTTACATCTTGTATTGTTCTTACGATTTTTTTTTAAAGGTGATTGCCATGGTGAAGGGTCTGCAAGTTCTCATGGGCCGCATGGAAAGTGTATTTAATCAAGCCATTAGAAATACCATATACGCTGCCCTGCAGGACTTTGCTCAGAGTACCTTACGAGAACCGCTGCGGCAGGCCGTGCGCAAAAAGAAGAATGTGCTGATAAGGTGAGAGGAACCTAGCCTGTGCTATTGCAAAACTACTACTCCCACAATGCATGATGGAAATTGTAGTTTTGCAAAAGTTGGAAACAGCTGTCTGGGCATGATAGGAGTTGTAATTTTGTTGGCGAGCCACGGGTTGGGGCACCTTCTGTAGGCTCATAATGCCTGTCAGTAAATATACTTTACTATACTTTATTTTACTACACAACAGCATTTCTTAAACTGTGAGGCGTGGTTTGGGTTATACAGGTGGAGCAGTATGTATTTGTGCTGTGCGGCGTTGGGTTATACATGAAACCAGAAGGCCCACTTAACATATATACTTAATATAAACATCATACTAAATAAAACGCGACAAATTGCTTTGGTGAAACAGGCCACGGTGTTTTATTATGGCTTACTTTATTAAAACCAACCATTAAATATTATTTATTAATAAATATTCATAAATATAATAACTTCAAGACCAAAATAAAACCCAGTCCACAGAGATTACTTCTGTGACCACATCCACTAATAAAACACAGTGACGATTTTTTTTTTTTTTTTTATGGGGATAACTTGAGGGCCGGGGGGGCGGGGCGCTGTTACTGGTGAGGTAATTAACTGAGCCTCTTGTCACAGAGCGCTGATTTATATACAGGCTCCTTCCCGCTCAGTGCTGCGTCCAATCAGCGCTGCCCGGCTGTCACCATGGTGATCTAATCTGCCTGGATACAGCATTACTAAGACATAGTGGTGACGTCATCACTCCCGCAGCCAATAGACTCGGATCCTTACAACCATCACCTGCAAATAAAGAGAGACAGGGAAAGCAAACCTAGTCCAAAATAACATCACCTATTGGGGCCCCTGTTCTCATGTGTCCACCGTTCAATAGCACGGTGGCCTTCCAGGTGGAGCAGTGTGTCGGTGCAATGTTGTGTTGGTTTAAACAGGTTGAGTTGTGTGTTGGTGCAGTGTGATCTTGGGTTATACAGTTGGAGCAGTGTGTATTTGTACAGTGTTGGGTTCTACAGGTGGAGCAGTATGTATTTGTGCGGTGTTGGGTTATACAGGTGGAGCAGTGTGTTAGTGCAGTGTGGTGTTGGGTTATACAGGTGGAGTGGTGTGTTGGTGCAGTTTCATGTTGGGTTATACATATGGATCAGTATGTATTTGTGCGGTGTTTGGTTATACAGGTGGAGCAGTATGTATTTGTGCTGTGTTGGGTTATACAGGTGGAGCAATGTGTTGGTGCAGTGTGGTGTTGGGGTATACAGGTGGAGTGGTGTGTGGGTGCAATGTGATGTTGGGTTATACAGGTGGAGCAGTATGTATTTGTGCGGTGTTGGGTTATATAGGTGGAGCAGTATGTATTTGTGTGGTGTTGGGTTATATAGGTGGAGCAGTATGTATTTGTGCGGTTTTGGGTTATACAGGTGGAGCACTGTGTTGGTGCAGTGTGGTGTTAGGTTATACAGGTGGAGCAGTACGTATTTGTGCTGTGTTGGGTTATACAGATGGAGCAGTATGTATTTGTGTGGTGTTGGGTTATAGGTGGAGCAGTATGTTTTTGTGCGGTGTTGGGTTATACAGGTGGAGTGGTGTGTTGGTGCAGTGTCATATTGGGTTATACAGATGGAGCAGTCAGTATGTATTTGTGCGGTGTTGGGTTATACAGGTGGAGCAGTATGTGTTTGTGCAGTGTTGGGTTATATAGGTGGATCAGTATGTATTTGTGCTGTGTTGGGTTATATAGGTGGAGCAGTATGTATTTGTGTGGTGTTGGGTTATATAGGTGGAGCAGTATGTATTTGTGCGGTTTTGGGTTATACAGGTGGAGCAGTGTGTTGGTGCAGTGTGGTGTTAGGTTATACAGATGGAGCAGTACGTATTTGTGCTGTGTTGGGTTATACAGATGGAGCAGTATGTATTTGTGCGGTGTTGGGTTATAGGTGGAGCAGTATGTATTTGTGCGGTGTTGGGTTATACAGGTGGAGTGGTGTGTTGGTGCAGTGTCATATTGGGTTATACAGATGGAGCAGTATGTATTTGTGTGGTGTTGGGTTATACAGGTGGAGCAGTATGTGTTTGTGCAGTGTTGGGTTATATAGGTAGATCAGTATGTATTTGTGCTGTGTTGGGTTATATAGGTGGAGCAGTATGTATTTGTGCGGTGTTGGGTTATATAGGTGGAGCAGTATGTATTTGTGCGGTGTTGGGTTATATAGG
Organism: Dendropsophus ebraccatus; assembly: GCF_027789765.1. Lineage (NCBI taxonomy): Eukaryota > Metazoa > Chordata > Amphibia > Anura > Hylidae > Dendropsophus > Dendropsophus ebraccatus. Next base: position 21,483,796 of record NC_091454.1, on the reverse strand, counting down.
TGGAGCAGTATGTATTTGTGCGGTGTTGGGTTATATAGGTGGAGCAGTATGTATTTGTGCAGTGTTGGGTTATATAGGTGGAGCAGTATGTATTTGTGCTGTGTTGGGTTATACAGGTGGAGCAGTGTGTTGGTGCAGTGTGGTGTTGCATTATACTGGTAGGGCAGTATGTAATGGTGAAGTGTAACCTTGGGTTTTACAGGTGGAGCACTATTTATTTCTGCGCTATGGTGCTGCTCTGCGATATTCTGTGTACTACGTGGTGTTATCAGGCGCTGCATAGTAGTATGTGTTTGTTGGTGAGGCCCCAGCATGAAAAAAGAATGCCTGGCTAGACCCAAGAATAAAACGTTTGAGAAGCCCTGCTATACAGTATGAACGTACTGAATAAGGCTATGTTCACACTACGTATATTTGAGGCTGTATAGCAACCAAAACAAGGAGTGGATTGAAAACACAGAAAGGCTCTGTTCACATAATGTTGTAATTGAGTGGATGGCCGTCATTTAATGGCAAATATGTGCTGTTATTTTAAAACAACGGCTGTTATATTGAAATAATGGAAGTTATTTACCGTTATATGGCGGCCATCCACTCAATTACAACATTGTGTGACAGAGCCTTTCTGTGTTTTTAATCCACTCCTGGTTTTGGTTGCTATGAGGACCTAACATGAGGACCAAATACAGCCTCAAATATACATAGTGTGAACATAGCCTTAAACTGCAAAACTCGCTGACAAATAAGCCGCCCCTTCACACAAGTGGCCTTAGGCATGGGCTTCTTGTGCCTTATGAAGATTCTGGTCTTTTGTTAATCAGTTTAATAAAACTAAAGTGTCTCTGCTTCTCCTCAGTGTTTTGCAGGCAATTCGTAAGACCATCTGTGACTGGGAAGGAGGCCGAGAGCCCCCCAATGACCCCTGTCTCAGAGGAGAGAAGGACCCAAAAGGTGGCTTTGACATCAAAGTTCCTCGTAGGGCAGTGGGACCCTCAAGCACACAGGTCTGTATGATGTGTATGTTTTATGTTGCTTAGAAAATTTTTAAGTAGGATTATATTATATGTTTACCTTTTTTTTATTTGTTCCTGACCCCACTGATATCGGTGGGTTCAGCCGACTTAAATCTAATGTGTATGACCTGCTCCTTTAAGAGGAACCTGAACAGTCACTTGCTGGAGGAAGTGGCGAGGATGTTGCAATGGAACCTATATTGTTTGTCACTTAGTGACAATGACACTGGCTTAAATTTAAAGCTATTTTTAGTGGATAGGAGTTTGTTTTATTTAAAGGGAATCTGTCACTGGTTTGTGCTGCCTTAAATAGAAACAGTAATGCTGAACAGATCGGTGTATTACTTACATCTTTCTGTTCAGCCGTTCTCCTAATATGCAGGAGAATAAGATTCTTGCCACACCCCTCCCTCCGCCCTCCAGCTGCTGATTGACAGTTACTGCCTATACACAGCTTGGGTAGATAACTGTCAATCAGCAGCTGGTGGGCGGAGTTTTCTTCTCATGAATATTGAGGACTACTGGGCTCATGCACATAATGTAGAGGACCACTTGCAGCTGCTATGACTCTCTGTACAGTTAATGACCTGTATCTTTTCTGTAGTTGTACATGGTGCGTACAATGCTGGAATCCCTTATAGCTGACAAGAGCGGCTCTAAAAAGACGTTACGTAGCAGCCTGGATGGACCCATTGTACAAGCTATCGAGGAGTTCCACAAACATTCCTTCTTCTTCACTCACCTGCTCAACTTCAGTGGTGCGTACTGGGTGGGGTGGAATTATCCTTACACAAATCAATGCATTGCTCTGGGAAGATAAAACACCTTTACAAACTGAGACAGTAGCTGAAGAGTTTTCCACTTCCATTTATTACAGAGGCGCTCCAGCAGTGTTGTGACCTGTCCCAGCTCTGGTTCCGAGAGTTCTTCCTTGAACTCACCATGGGGCGACGCATTCAGTTCCCCATTGAGATGTCCATGCCTTGGATCCTTACTGACCACATCCTGGAGACCAAGGAGCCTTCTATGATGGAGTAAGAAATTGTTGGGCTTGTCACTTTGCTCCATACACAGTTTACATCTAACTCACCAAAAGTACTGATCAGTAGGGGTGCGGGTCATGATCTAGATGGCCAGTGTGGTGGATAGGTCATCAGTCTCTTTTTTATATATATATATATATATATATATATATATATATATATATATATATATATTCTCCTTTATTAGGTCTCAAATTTTCTGCAGATTTTTAGACTTTTGGAGCCACCACTAGGGGGAGCATAGGAGCTTAGTGCATACTGTTTTTACATTCAAGACAATAATACAGTGACCTTCAGGCAGCCATAATTTTAATGTATGTCTATACACAATTTTCAATTATATTGGCTGAATTCTATATATACTTATAGCAGCTTTACTATGTGCAATATCCTTCATTGTATTTGGTTGTAGAGATGCATCACTTGTATAATCGCTTTATTTTTCAGGTACGTTCTATATCCCCTCGACCTGTACAATGACAGTGCCTATTATGCTTTAACCAAGTTTAAGAAGCAGTTCCTTTACGATGAAATAGAGGCTGAGGTAAGTGGCACCAATGCAAAGAATGTGCCTAGACCCCACCCATAACCTAACTACACCACCACCCTTCTCACCTCCCCATATACTGTAAGTGATTCTAGTACAGTTAAATCCAGTGACTTACAGCGCTCTAAGTGAATTCCTGAGAATGATGTCTGTGATCGCAGTTGTTCCCTCTGACCTGGCCAAACATGAAGATCATGAACACCAAACAAATATTTTATGCTTCTCCCTTCTGCGACCTCCACATCTGTACAAACTCTCTTATGTATTGCCCCACATAGTAATTGTGCCCACAGTAATTGTGTGACACTATATAGTAGTTAGATCCCTCTACACCTCCATATATTTGTGTGGCACAGTCTAGTAGTTAGACCCCCCTATATGCCCCTATAAAATAGGCCCTTTGCCCCCATATCATAGCTAGAACCCCTTTTAACCCCATATAGTAATTGGCCTCCTCTCTGCCCTTATATAATAATTACACCCTCTCTTTACCCTCATATAGTAGTTAGTCTCTCTCTGTGTACTCATATAGTAGTTAGGCCCCCTCTGTTCCCCCTTATAGTAGTTAGTCTCTCTCTATGTACTCATATAGTAGTTAGTCTCTCTCTGTGTACTCACAGTTGTTAGCCCCCCCTCTGTTCCCCCTTATAGTAGTTAGTCTCTCTCTCTCTCTGTTTACTCAAATAGTAGGTAGTCTCTCTCTCTCTGTGTACTCATATAGTAGTTAGGCCCCCTTTTATCCCCCTTATAGTACTTAGTCTCTCTCTGTGTACTCATATAGTAGTTAGTCTCTCTCTGTGTACTCACAGTTGTTAGGCCCCCTCTGATCCCCCTTATAGTAGTTAGTCTCTCTCTCTCTCTGTTAACTCAAATAGTAGGTAGTCTCTCTCTCTCTCTGTGTACTCATATAGTAGTTAGGCCCCCTTTTATCCCCCTTATAGTACTTAGTCTCTCTCTGTGTACTCATATAGTAGTTAGTCTCTCTCTGTGTACTCATATAGTAGTTAGTCTCTCTCTCTCTCTGTTTACTCAAATAGTAGGTAGTCTCTCTCTGTACTCATATAGTAGTTAGGCCCCCTTTTATCCCCCTTATAGTAGTTAGTCTCTCTCTGTGTACTCATATAGTAGTTAGTCTCTCTCTGTGTACTCACAGTTGTTAGGCCCCCTCTGATCCCCCTTATAGTAGTTAGTCTCTCTCTGTTAACTCAAATAGTAGGTAGTCTCTCTCTCTGTGTACTCATATAGTAGTTAGGCCCCCTCTGATCCCCCTTATAGTAGTTAGTCTCTCTCTGTTTACTCAAATAGTAGGTAGTCTCTCTCTGTGTACTCATATAGTAGTTAGGCCCCCTCTGTTTCCCCTTATAGTAGTTTGACTTCTTCATGTCCATCCTCTGCGTTCCCATATACTGTTAGGCTCCCAAATAGTATACAGATTCTCCTTCTCTGTGCTCATATGGTATACACCCCCCTGTCTTTATCTAGTTTTATCGTTAGATATATATAAAGCTAGTAGTCACCACTAATAATCATGGAGTGCTAAACCAATACATATAAGTAGTACATCATCCTCTCAAAAGAAAAATAGCATATGCACAAAAATGGTAGCACATCACAAAAATCTTTATTATAACACTGACATAGATACAAAGTACCACATAAATATATGAATGTACAGGAGTAGTAGAATGTCCCATATAGTATAAGGCCTCCTCATATAGTCACACACACACAGTTGAAAGCTGTGCTTGTTGGAAATCTGGGAAGTGTGTCCTGGGTTTGTAAGAGGGTCTGCAGCATAGTAGAGAATCCCCCGGCTGCATCAGCAGAATATCCACCAATGGTAAGTGACTTACCTATTGTAAGGCAGATAGCTGATGGCTGTAATGCAGCAGAGTCAGCATGTCATGTTATACTGAACCAGATCACTGCAAGGTTTGGTTTGGTTCAGTAAAATCAGAAAGTCCAAAATTTGCATATCCTAAAGTATGGCAACATGCAGCAATGTAGGATACCATTCAGTTTAATGTTCTCCTTCTATTCCAGGTGAATTTGTGCTTTGACCAGTTTGTGTACAAGTTATCAGACCAGATCTTCGCCTACTACAAGGCCATGTCCGGCAGGTATGGATGAGAATGGACACTAATGAAATGGCAATGGGTGGTCCTCAGGGGCTTCTTCATGCCCCACTAGACTTGTTTTATAGAACGGGTATTGAAAAAGAGCTATCAATGGAGGCCAGCAGGGAGGGCAGAAGCCAGGGCCCGCCCTGATGACTCCTGGTCAAGTCAGCATTAAAGTGATGACAGCTTCACCTCTTTTGTATTCACTGCTGTGTGAATATACCCTTAGGGGTGCTGGGTGTTTATACATCATGGAACACATACAAAAAGACAAATTTGGTCAGCTCTCCTACAACACCATTATCAACACCAGATCAACTGGTTTCAGAATGTTATCTAGTTTTATAATTTACTTCGATTTAAAAATCTCAAGTTTTCCCATATTTATCAGCTGCTGTATGCCCTGCAGGAAGTGGTGTATTCTTTCCAGTCTGACACAGCGCTCTCTGCTGCCACCTCTGTCCATGTCAGGAACTGCCCAGAGCAGGAGAGGTTTTCTATGGGGATTTGCTGCTGCTCTGGACAGTTCCTGACATGGACAGAGGTGGCAGCAGAGAGCACTGTGTCAGACTGGATAGAATACACCACTTCCTGCAGAACCAGAACATACAGCAGCTGATAAGTACTGGAAAACTAGAGATTCTTCAAAAGCAGTCATTTACAAATCAACATAACTCATTGAAGTCAGTTGATTTGAAAGAAAGTACCCTTTTAACACTGGACAGGGGCAGACATCCAAAAATGGTCCAAATGTCTTTCTTTTTCCAGTGTCCTGCTGGACAAACGTTTCCGGGCAGAATGTAAGAACTATGGAGTAATCATTCCGTACCCGCCATCCAATCGCTATGAGACGCTTCTGAAGCAACGACATGTACAGGTGCGTAATATCTACTGTATATACAGAGGTCTGTGCCCTCATAGTACGGAACAGGATATTTCCCTATAACTATATATAAATATATATTTATATATGTATATTTACCCTCCTTACAGCTGCTGGGCAGATCTATTGACCTGAACAGGCTGATCACTCAGCGAATCTCTGCCGCCATGTACAAATCTTTGGATCAGGCCATCAGTCGCTTTGAGAGTGAAGACCTGACCTCTATTGTGGTGAGTGTAATCTGTTAGCCGTAACCGTATCGTTGGCACTGGTCTACTGAAGATCCCTGCCGAGATCCATAAGAATCACCTGTAATCTGATGGTATACTTGTCATCACTACAGCGCCACCACAGGGGACATGGAGTATTGCATGACGCCCTTTGTGATGTATGTTACTTCACTAACACTATCCTTCTTACCTATCGCTCATGTCTCCAGGAACTGGAGTGGCTTCTTGACATCAACCGTCTGACGCATCGCCTTCTATCCAAGCATTTAACACTGGACAGCTTTGACGCCATGTTCCGAGAGGCCAATCACAACGTATCTGCACCGTATGGAAGAAACACGCTGCACGTCTTCTGGGAGCTCAACTTTGACTTCTTACCCAACTATTGCTACAATGGTTCAACCAACCGGTGGGTTCATATACTTGTAGGTGGGATACCATCATCTAGTTAAACTTATTGTTTTTAACCCCTTATATCTTTATTGTTTTAGGTTTGTCCGTACTGCTATCCCATTCACACAGGAGCCGCAAAGAGACAAGCCAGCCAATGTACAGCCTTATTATCTGTATGGATCAAAGGTCAGTGACTTCCGGAATAGAAATTAGTCTATAACGGAACTGCTGTGATCGAATAGTGTGCCCATAGGCTACAGATACACATTAGTACAGTAATTGTCGTCCAACAGCTATCTCGATCCCCAGATATGGCTGAGAGTGTATGTGAGTAAGAACTCACTGGGCTGTCACAAAGTCTTATAATATCACCGGCACTACTCCTATAGTCCATTCAATTATATTTCTGTGCACTATAGGACCTCAGACACACTTGGGACTGCACAAATCGCACCAGAGGTGCACCTCTCAAGTAGACATATTGTACATACAACGAGTTCAGTAAAAAAGCTGAGGACACTCACCGGATCGTAGCGATACTTCTTTATTTCAGCATATGTTAAAACCTTCAGTGGCACATGTCATTATTCAGCAGACGTGAAACCTCTCCACATGCATGACACAAACATGACGGCCATTTTGCGCCCATGCACGCTTCATCAGAACATTCGATGAAGCGCGCATGCGCGCGAAATGGCCGTCATGTTTGTGTTATGCATGTGCAGAGGTTTCGCGTCTGCTGAATTTGACATGTGCCACTGAAGGTTTTAACATATGCTGAAATAAAGAAGTATTGCTACGATCTCGTGAGTGCCCTCAGCTTTTTTACTGAACTTGTTGTAACTCACTGGGCTGGATATGTTAAAATCCAGCATGCCCAATTCCCCTTTTTTTCCTGGCATGTGTCTGTTATCAGAGATTCCATCATTGGGACCACCATTTATCTGTTGTGTATAGCCGTCCTATAGCTAGGGCTACTCCACTACTTCGGTTGCATGACCTGAAGGTCATAATGTTAGTAAATGGTATCATGTTGTCACATACAACACATATTTGGCTGGGTCTACAATAGCAAAAATCACTTTGTTGCCTATTGTGGATTTATATATTATCAGAGGCCACCGTGATGTGAAGAATAATTGACTTCCCCTTGAGGCATAACTGGTGTTTAATATGTTTTTAATCTTTTCCTGTAGCCTCTCAATATAGCCTACAGCCACATATATAGCTCATACCGAAATTTTGTGGGTCCGCCGCACTTCAAAACCATCTGCCGTCTGCTGGGATATCAGGGGATTGCTGTAGTGATGGAGGAACTGCTGAAGATCGTCAAGAGTCTGGTAAGATGGTGTACTATATCTGGATGTGGTTATCTTATGGTCGGCCTGGGACTTCAGTAGATGAACATCTGCATGTAGTTAAAGGGAATGTGTCATCAGAAAACGACTTATTGTTTAAATAATGTTTTTTACGTTAAACATATTTTTTAAGAATTTTTGCTGACATTTTTTCTCATTTTCCATTTTTCTATCTTTATTATAAAATAATCCTGAGATCTTGCAGTTTTCATTCTCACCACTAGGGCTAAAACTAAACTTAGACTTCCTGTTGTGTCTGTGGTGATAAGAGGAGGGTGCTGTAAAGAGATCTGTACAGCATTGCAGCGTCATGTGACACCAGTAGGTAGAGGAGGCAATAGCAGCTCCCTGGAATGGCCTTTTAATGGTCACAGAGCACGCTCAATTATGTTTTACATTCATCTCAAGGGGACAGAATCTGTCTAATGTCGTCTATGTCCATGAGTCTTGCTGTAAAGCCCAGGCAATATGGGAGCCCCCATAATAGTGTACAAAAAATGAAATAAATAAAAATTTAAGTCAGAAAATAGAAACAGATTACAATAAAAGAACAAGTTTTAGTATCTGACTCTAATCAGTAAAAGAAAATTTAGGGGAAACATGCCCTTTAAGGTAATGCTGATCATTATTACCTAAACATAGGCTTCCTTTCACACACAGATATCTGACAGATTATTGAAGTCAAAGCCAGGAACAGACTATAAACAGGTCATAAAGGAAAGACTGAGATTTCTCCTCTTTTCAAATCCATTCCTGGCTTTGCCTTCAATAATCTGTCAGATATCTGTGTGTGTAAAAGGACCCTTACTAAGATACTGTATATTTTCATTGTTGTGAGATACATAGATGGGCCTATCTTGCTTGTTGTTAGGTGTTGGAAAACTACAACTCCCAGAATGCAGCTGTCAGGATATGTTGGTAGTTGTAGAATTGCAAGAGCCTAAAGGGGTACTCCAGCGGGGGGGGCACTTTTTTGCTGAGATGATACGTCTCAGGTCCGCTCAGCCAGTCAGTGAAGGAGGCGGGATCCATTTCAAGTCCGCTCAGATCCCGCCTCTGTCACTGACTGGCTGAGCGGACCTGAGATGTATCGTCTCGGGCCTGCATCAGACACCAGGAAGCGGCCGGGAACCGGTCACCGGAGCGCCGCGATGCGGGACCCACTGCTGAAACCGGGGAGGTGAGTGGACGTCTTTTCCCTCAGCCATCTCCTCCCCGGTCCAAGCAAAAAAGTGCCCCCCCGCTGGAGTACACCTTTAAGAGCCGTAGGTTAGAAGCCACTTATCTAAAAAACAGGCGACTTAAAGATGGGTTGCTACTTTATGGAGTTAAGATTATTTCTTGTCTGTGTCTTCCCTCTGTAGCTTCAGGGTACCATATTGCAGTATGTGAAGACTCTCATTGAAGTCATGCCAAAAATTTGCCGTTTGCCCCGCCATGAGTATGGATCTCCAGGTAAGAGCCAGATTGACTTTGTAAGGTGCTGGGGGAAAGGGAGCCCTTTGCTTGTCAAATATATAGGGCTTATGTGCACAAGTAATACAGTATATGTAATGGATGTGTCACAGTATAGTATTTATTGCTGACTTGTAGGTATTCTGGAGTTCTTCCACCATCAGCTGAAGGACATCATTGAGTATGCTGAGCTGAAGACAGACGTGTTTCAGAGCCTGAGAGAAGTGGGCAACGCCGTGCTCTTCTGTCTACTCATAGAACAAGCTTTGGTAAGAACTACTTGCATTGTATTAGTTCTTTTATGTTACGCCAACTATTCCAATTGACATTGAGATTTTTAATTTTGATGTTATTAAAAGTTTATTCTGTCAGAAAAAGTTATTCCTTATATATTTTCCAAATCCTGGTGGTTTTTAAAAGAATTCTTTTACTAGATTAATGCTGCCTTAACAGAGGGCAGCATAAACTAGTGATATAGATGCTAAACAGATTAGTGTATAACGTAGATCTTTTTGTTCAGCCGTTCTCCTAATATGCAGGAGAAGAGGATTCTTGCCACACCCATCCCCCCGCCCTCCAGCTGCTGATTGACAGTTGACTCCCTATGCACAGCATGGAGACATAACTGCCAATAGACAGCTGGTGAGTGGAGGTTTCTGCTTCTCATGAATATTGAGGACAACTGGGCTCATGCACATAATGGAGAGGACTACTTATTGTCCCTGTTATTCAGGAGGAGATCTCTGGATCAGCTGCACAGAACAATGTAAGTGATACATCATTCTGTTCAGCTTCTCTGTCACTAGTTTATGCTACCCCGAGATAGGACATCATAAACCTGCTGACAGAGACCCTTTAAGATCTCTGTTTGCTGTCATTTAAAAAGAACCTTCATAGCTTATCCTGGTCATGTGGCTTATCCAGTGATCAGAGCTGGGTCTTTTATGGAGCTATGCAGCTATGTGTCCATCACATGACCAGGACAGATGAATTGGAAGTAAAGCTATAAAATATATTGGTATGATACAAATATCTGCTCTATCTCCAGCAGTACAAGATAAGTATTCCACAATATACAGTCAAAAGGGATGCTGACGTATACTATGGCGTACTTGCAGTGAGTCCATTGAGTTTTCTGGACCAAATGTAGTCTACTAGTGACTGTGCTAGTGTTGGTCCATTTAATGAAGGTTTACTTTTATTTAGCAGTACATGAGACGTGCAGTGCACCACACTTTTAGGTGCCATAAAATAAAAGTATATATTTATATATATTATATTTATATTATATATATATTTATATTTATATATAAGGGGTATTCCAGGGAATTTTATATATATATATATATATATATATATATATGTGTGTGTGTGTGTGTGTATATATATTTACATCTCTTTAATAAAGTTATAAAATGTCAAAAAAAGTTAAATTTTTTCAAACATTTTTACATTGAGTAGGGACGTAACCTCTCTGCTGCCCCCTGTGGGCAGAGAGAAAGGGTTGCCCCTTATTGATAAATATGTAAAAAAAAAATAATAACTTTATTAAAAAAAATTTATAAAATGTATTCACCAGAAAACCCCTTTAAACTCAATGGACCTTGAACTATACCATGATATACATTGACTTACCTTTTTTTTTTTTTTACCTAATGCTACCGTATACTTCCACATACTACAGAACCTTATATTTGTTGTCACACATTGTTCTTGTTCATGTCTCCAGTCCCAGGAGGAAGTGTGTGATCTACTACATGCAGCCCCATTCCAGAACATCCTACCCCGTGTATACATCAAAGGTAAGTCCCGCTGGTTAACACACAGATACGCAAATAGAAAGACCCTACTGTAAACAGGGAAGCGAGGATGTCTATGAAAGATATCACAGACGCCAACTATTGTGAGAGCACCTCTAGAATATATCATGTATAGCACAAATATTGACTATTCAAAGGGAATCCGTCAGCTGCAACTCGGCTGATACTGTTAGATAGCTGTTAGGGCACCCAGGCAGCCCCTCCCATTGCTCCCCACGGCTCCTCCCCTTCTACCCTCGATGTCTGTGAGTTTAATAGTCCATCTATTGGCCCATCTAATAAGACCCTTAGGTCAAGGAGACACATGGTACTGTTCATAGATTCATATCGGTGATTCTCCCATTCTTTTATTATACAGTATGAAGAGTCAGAGAGGCTTTCCTGAGCTCCTGAAGTGCAGCAAGCTGTACCCCGCCCTCTCTCCCCCTCCCATACCTGAACCTGCTTGGGAGAGAGGAGACATTCCAGCTTACTGCATATCAGGAGCTTGGGAAAGACTCTTTGACTTTTTATACCAGAGAATAAAAGCATTATTCTACATCCTGGATATATGAAAGGTACAATGTGTCTTTCTGGCCTCTCAGCTATCTAACAGTGCCAGCAGTTTGTAATGTTAATGACAGCTGACAGATTCCCTTTAAATGAATAACTTTGTCCTTGGAGACTTTTTGACAGGCGGTGTAATCAGGCTGTATTCACATTGGATTTTTTTCTTATTAGAGGGGGAGCGTCTGGAGGTGAGGATGAAGCGGCTTGAAGCCAAGTATGCGCCTTTGCATCTTGTCCCATTGATTGAGAGACTGGGCACACCACAGGTATGGATATTACCAGCTATAATGGTACTGTCACCAGTGCATCAGTAACCTCTTCTCCCACCATATGTCCTCTATAATAGTGTACTGTGTATATTATCCCCCAAGCACAATGATAACCATGACTAGCACTATATCTATATGCCCAGATCATCACATGTTCCAATTTCCACAATCCAGATGCACAAAAAAGTCACACTCCCACATATTAGGTTTCAAAGAACAATTGTGTGACTTCTTATTTACTTACTATCTTGCAGCAAATCGCCATCGCCAGGGAAGGTGACCTGCTGACCAAGGAGAGACTGTGCTGTGGTCTTTCCATGTTTGAAGTTATCCTGACTCGGATACGCAGTTACCTGCAGGACCCAATATGGCGCGGCCCTCCCCCGACTAATGGAGTGATGCATGTAGATGAATGTGTAGAGTTTCATCGGCTCTGGAGCGCCATGCAGTTTGTTTACTGTATTCCTGTAGGGACCAATGAATTTACGGCAGAGTGAGTATCTGAGCCTTTTATTATAGAGAAGTGCTGGGTATTACCACTAGGAGGCGACCTTCAGGTGTCACATCACAATCTCAGAATTTAGGAATTTAGGAATCTCCTTCCTTTTTTCAATTTTTTCACTTAACATATATAATGGAATATATATATATATATATATATATATATATATATATATATTATGCCACACGGTATATGATGTCCTTTAGTCCCATGTAATACCTTGTTTCACCCATGGAGGCACTGTATTAAAATTAAACTCTTTCTGCTGGGTTTCCAGGCAGATTACAGCGGATCACTGGAACAATCCTATCTTGCTTTGGCTTATTTTAAAGGAACATTGGAAATTGTAAAAATTGGACAAGCCCTTTAAGAATTGTTAAATTTGGGGTCAAGAAATTCTTTATGATTTTGGATTTTGCATTTACCGTAATAAACAATTTTTTCTTAAAACATTTCCCTCCATCTAGACAATGCTTTGGAGACGGGTTGAACTGGGCAGGCTGCGCCATCATTGTGCTCCTCGGACAGCAGCGCCGTTTTGATCTCTTTGACTTCTGCTATCACCTTCTGAAAGTCCAGAGGCAGGATGGGAAGGACGAGATTATTAAGAATGTGGTAAGTACAGGCATGCGGGGGAGGAAATCTAATAGGGAAATACAAAAAAATTGGTTGTCATCAGCTTGTATCCGTATTAGAGATGAGCGAACCTGGAGCATGCTCGAGTCGATCCGAACCCGAACTTTCGGCATTTGATTAGCGGTGGCTACTGAACTTGGATAAAGCCCTAAGGCTATGTGGAAATCATGGATATAGTCATTGGCTGTATCCATGTTTTCCAGACAACCTTAGAGCTTTATCCAAGTTCAGCAGCCCCAGCTAATCAAATACCAAACGTTTGGGTTCGGATCGACTCGAACCCGAACCCGGTTCGCTCATCTTTCATCCGTATATTTATGAAAAACTAATCAGGTGTCCTAAAGGACGAGCTGTAGTACACACTTAGTGGCAGCAGGGGGCAGCACCTCACTTACTCATTGCTCATACAGGGACAGAAGCAGCTACCATTGTATTTATTCATACATATATAGCAGGGATGGGGAACCTTCGGCCCTCCAGCTGTTGCAAAACTACAACTCCCATCATGCCTGGACAGCCGTTGGCTGTCCAGGCATGATGGGAATTGTAGTTTTGCAACAGCTGGAGGGTCGAAGGTTCCCCATCTCTGATATATAGCTTTAGGACAGCAGTTTCTACTCTGCCAATCCATTACAGCTCTACAGGGAAAGCCATCTAGTGGCCACTATGTGAATGGCAAATAGCGTGTGCTATATTCCAACAAAGATGGGGAAGCACTAGGGTTATACAGAATTAAGACTACTCATATATACAGCAATGCACTTAATAAAGCTTTACATCATGTTTGATAAATCTCGCCCTAAGTGCTTACCCTCTCTAGCTCTGTTCCCGTGACTCCTAATGTAAGTCTATGGAATCATCTTGTAAACATAGAGAATGGAAAGAGAAGTTCTTAGCTGCGCTCTTCTCCCTGCTTCTACCAATCATTTTGAGTCTAAGCACTCCAGACCCTCACCTCTACAACCTCAGATACACTATCTTACCTCTTATGTTTCCCTCCAGCCACTGAAGAAGATGGCCGACCGAATACGAAAGTACCAGATCCTGAACAACGAAATCTTTGCAGTCCTGAACAAGTACATGAAATCGGTGGAGAGCGACAGCTCCACGGTGGAACACGTCCGATGCTTCCAGCCCCCCATCCACCAGTCACTGGCCACCACCTGCTGAAGGCTCACCGGACGATTTTGACAATTTCCATAATGTTGTGGTGCATGTTCGTCCTGTTTTCGCCGTACACCTACATGATGCTATGGAAACAACAGGACTGTACAGGAAGTAGCCATGTCAAGGGGGTGTATGCCGACTATCACTCCTATCAGGGTCTGCGGTGGTTAGTTACCGCCAGAGATTGCAGAGGTCTCGTGATGACAGAGCAGTATCAATGGGTTTTATACAGGTTTAAACCAAGTATTTTTTTTTGGGATTTAATGAACATAGACTTTAGTCCGGGGCTTCAAGGGATTGTCCATGATTGTGATGTAAAGCTAGGGGATGTGCTTGAACTTGCAATATATGTCCTGCACTTACAACCCAGTAGGCAATGGCGCCACTGCCACCTTAAAACCAGTCTTATTAGATTGCTGGTAATTACTGGGGGGTGTTATAGAGTCATAAGGGGGTGCTCTATGATGAGCTATGCAAGAACAAGGGTCCATATACTGCCCGTTCCCCATTTAGTCCTACATATGGACCAGATAATGGAGATCACTGCTCACTACCAGCATGCCCATAGATGAGGAGTGTGCATAAGTCTATGTACTGACACCTATATGGCGCCCTGGGATATGCCCCTCATATTCCTGCGAGACATATTACCCCCAAGCACATCTTTAGGTTCAGCTGTAAATTCCAGAGGACCCCTTTAACTGCCGCTCCGTCAATGTCTGACCACAGACGTCTTACCTGCCCTATTTATTGTGACTGTACAGTGTTGTGGTATCTCATCCGCGCTTGAAGAATCTTTCGCCAACCTATCTACTTATACATGTTATCGGTGGGTTCAGTTTACCAGTGAGGGGGCAGGGATAGGTGACCACTAACCGCCCCTCATATACAGTCCTATGGCATCGCTGGTCTATATTTTATTTTTTATCACCGTTTAACAGAACTGTATTCATGTGTTGTGGTACCTTTTAATTTTTTATAGTTTTTTTTTTTTTTCCGGTATTTGATTTGAAGAAAAAGTCACACGATTTAGTTCTTATGTTAAATTATTTTGCTTCCTGGCTTGTGAATAAAAAGAAAGTTAAATTCTCATATGTGATATATGGTTTTATTCATGATGGGGGGGATTACATTATATAAGTAATAATATGATGGAAGCCCCTCTACTGATTCCAACCTAGAACTGAATAGAACCCAAAGTGATCTAAGCTTAGGGCCCTATTCCACCGGACGATTATCGTTCGCATAATCGTTAACGATCTCAAACGACCGTTATTGCGAAAGACCTGAAAACGTTCACTCATTTCCATGGAACGATAATCGTTACTTATGATCGTATTTGCAATCGTTTTTTCTTCGCTATTGCGTTCATATCTACTGCGAACGACCGAACAATGTCTTATTCAATGCGAAAGTTTTGCGAACGAGCAACAATAAAAATAGGTCCAGGTCTTATAAAGCGATCGACGATTTCTCATTCGGTCGTTAATCGTTAACTGCATTTCAACGAACGATTATCATTTAGATTTGAACGATTTAACAATAATCTGAATGATAATCGTCCGGTGGAATAGGGCCCTAAGCTTAGAGCAGAGGTAGGTAAGCTTGGCTCTCCAGCTGTTGCAAAACTACAACTCCCATCATGCCTGGACAGCCAAAGCTTTAGCCCTATTCCACTGGATGATTATCGTTCAGATTATCGTTAAATCATTCGAATCTAAACGATAATCGTTCGGTTGACATGCAGTTAACGATTAACGACCGAACGAGAAATCGTTGATCGCTTTATAAGACCTGGACCTATTTTTATCGTTGCTCGTTCGCAAATCGTTCGCATTGAATAAAACGTCGTTCACTCGTTCGCAGTAGATACAAACGCAATAGCGAAGAAAAAACGATCGCAAATACGATCATAAGTAACAATTATTGTTCCATGGAAATGAGTGAACGTTTTCAGGTCTTTCGCAATAGTGGTCGTTTGAGATCGTTAACGATTATACGAACAATAATCGTCCGGTGGAATGGGGCACTTAGAGGGACCTTGAGGAAGATGGGGTGTGGTTTGGCGGTGTTAGGGATTAGCAGGTGAAAGGGGGTTATCCAAAGTTTAAAAGTTGACAAATAGCTACGTGGTCAGGGTCAGACCTCAATGACCCTCACTAATTATCAGAATGGAGGTTAATTGTCTCCAAAGTGAATAAAGCAGCAGTGCACTTGCTCCACCATTCACTGTCTGTAGGACTGCCTAACATAGCTGGGTTCAGCGCTCAGTCCCACAGAGAATAGCACATTGTCGCTCCATCCATGTTCAAGATGGGTCGGGATCCCTGTGGTCAGATCTCTATTGATCAACTAGTTGCCCCTATACTGTGGATAGGGATAACTTATAATCTTGTGACAGCCCCTATAAGGGGCTTGTGGGGCATGTGCCGGGGGTCACTACATTTTATTGCCATTTGCTTTTCATGAAAAAACACAGTCAATGGGAGCGGGGGAAACATGCAGAAAGGACTAGAGATGAGCGAACCTCAAGCACAAGCGGCATCTGAACTCGAACACTCTGCATTTGATTACCGGTGGCTGAAGAAGTTGGATGCCGCCCTAAGGGTCCTATTACACAGGGCGATTTTTACCGACAATAAACGATCGCAAACGAGATTGTTTATCGTTTACCATATTACACAAAACGATGGTCGTTATGGTGCGTTTACACAGAGAGATTTATCTGACAGATTTTTGAAGCCAAAGCCAGGAACAGACTATGAACAGAGAACAGGTCATAAAGAAAAGACTGGGATTTCTCCTCTTTTCAAATTTATTCCTGGCTTTGGCTTCCAAAATCTGTCAGATAAATCTGTCTGTGTAGATGCACCCTAAGGGTGGTATTACACGGGCCGAGCAGTGCCCGATAATACCTGTAAACGAGCAGCGATCTGCTAGATCGTTGCTCGTTTACTGGACCTATTACACGGCCCGATAATCGTTTGACAAGAGCTGCAAGGACATCGTTACCGATGTCCTTGCAGCCCTTGCTAAACTGGCATACATTACCCATCCACGTTCCAGGGCTGCTCCTGCGTCAGCTTCTCCCGGGGGTCCCGCGCGCTCTCTAGCGTCACAGCAGCCTGTCAGCTGGTAGGCCGCTCAGCCAATCACAGGCCGGGACCGCCGCGGCCTGTGATTGGCTGAGCGGCCTATCAGCTGACAGGCCTCTGTGACGCTAGAGCGCGCGTGGGACGCGAGGAGAAGCGGACGGCAGGAGCAGCCCGGGAACATGGATGGGTAATGTATATCGTTAGTCGCCGGCCACGCACTGCTATTACACGCAGCGGTGCGCGGTCGGCGCTCGACGAAAATAGGTTCTAACCTATATCAACGATCAGCCGAAGATCGTTGTCCTCGGCTGATCGTTGCATTTATTACACGGAGCGATAATCGTCCGAATCGGGCCAATTCGGCCGATTATCGTTCCGTGTAATACCACCCTAAGGGTCCATTTACACAGGGAGATTATCTGACAGATTATCTGCCAAAGATTTGAAGCCAAAACCAGAAATGGATTTGAAAAGAGGAGAAATCTCAGTCTTTCCTTTATAACCTGATCTTTGTTTATAGTCTGTTTCTTGCTTTGGCTTCAAATCTTTGGCAGATAATCTGTCAGATAATCTTTCTGTGTAAATGGACCCTAATGCTACGTTTACACTGAACGATTATTGGGCGAATTTTCGCGATAACGATCGCATTGAGCGATAATTGTTCCGTGTAAACGCAGCGAACGATCAAGCGATTAGCTAAAAATCTTTCATTTTGATCTTTGAACATGTTAATAAATCGTCGTTGATCGTTCTCAAAAAATTCGCAGATTGTTCCGTGTAAACAGTCGTTCACTGATTTTACCTATGTGCGAGATAGGCTTAAGCGATCGCAAAAAAATTTTCTGTACGATATATCGTTGCATCTAAACGCTGATCGTTATAAAAAAAAATTGTTAATCGTACGATCGGGCAAATTATCGCTCCGTGTAAACGTAGCATAAGATACGATCGTTACTATGATCGTTTATTCCTTCTGATCCCAGCAAAACAATGAACAATGCGCAATTACACTAAACGACTAGTGAAAAAATGCGGAACTTGAGCGAACGAATGTGGAATAATGCTGCGTTTACACGTAACAATTATCGTGCGAATTTGCGCGATAATGGTCAAATTCGAACGATAATCGTACGTGTAAACGCAGCAAACGATCGAACGACGCACGATAAATCGTACATTTTGATCTTTCATCAGGTCATCAAATCGTCGTTAATCGTACGCAAAAAATTCGCTAATCGTTCCGTGTGAACAGTCGTTCGCCGATTTAACCAATGTGTGAGATAGGCTTAAACGATCGCAAAACGATCACAGTGCGAATATTCGTACGATATATCGTACCATCTAAACGCTGATCGTTGTAAAAAAAAAAACGTAAATCCGACATCGCTAATCGTACGATTGGGCCAATAATCGTTACGTGTAAACGCAGCATTACAGCGAATGATTAACGATAATTTTAGGTTCAGGTCTAAATCAACGATTAACGACCTACTAACGATTTTTCGATCGTTGCCCCAAATTACACAGAACGATTATCGTTTAAATTCGAACGATATAACGACTCTTTGCACGATAATCGTCCCATGTAAGGCTAGGTTCACACTGCGTTTTTGCAATCCGTTTCTTTCATCTATTTTTTGCAAAAAACGGATGCATTTGTGTGCATCCGTTTTGATCCATTTTTCCATTGACTTCCATTGTAAAAAAAAAAACGGATCAGTTTTCTTTTTAACGGACACAAAAGTAGTGTCAGCTACGTTTTTGTGTCTGTAAAAAAAAAACAGATCCGTTTTGATCCGGTTTTTTTTACAATGGACACAAAAGGCATTCATTTTTTGCAAAAAACTGATTGCAAAAACGCTGTGTGAACCTAGCCTAATAGGGCCCTAAGGCTGCCTGGAAACATGGAGACAGCCATAAGTAATAGGCTATATCCATGTTATCCAGGACTATGCTAGGGCTGCATCCAACTTCTTCAGCAACCAGTAGTCAAATTTAAAGTGTCCGGGTTCGGACGACCCGCTCGTCCTTGAGGTTCGCTCATCGATAGAAAGGAGGTGACATGTCAGTTCTTTTCTGCGTGGTTATACACTGAAGTCAATGGGAGCTGTAGAGGTTGCCCTCCTTTCCCCTCACAGGCTGCCTATGGCTCATAAAGGTAATGATCCTACAGGCTTATTCCCACATTCCCTAAATTCAGACAGTAGTAAGGATGAATGATGATGCCGGGACCTTATCTCCGCGTTACTGTACTGACACGTCCAAATCATGATGCCGTAGTTCCATAGCCCAGAATGTGGACATAAGCCCTAATGCCTTATTCACACGTCAGTATATTTTTCCAATCCGCAAATTTCAGTCAGTAACAATCCGCAAATTCAGTCCGTATTGCATCCGTAATGCATCCGTAAAAAAATACGGACCCCATAGAGTTGTATTGGGTGTGTCAGTTACTGTCCGTACTAGGGCCTGTCCTTTTTTTTTTTGCGGAACGGATAGCAGCCCAGTACACAACACGGATGTGTATATGGGTCCATTGAAATACATTGGTCCTATTTTTCTGCGGATCCGCAATTGCGGACAGGAACAGGATGTGTGAATAGGGCGTAAGGGTATGTTCACACAGGCACAAGATGAGCCCATGTGACGTGCTACTACACATCTCTTTCTGAGCTTTGAGAAGCAAGTTATAAAAACCATGGGGGGTAGTTCTCAAAGCATGGGCAAATGTGCAGCAGAGCAGTTGCCAATAGCAACCAGACTCCACAGAAGTGCAGGCCCCATACCCCCCACTTAACCTAATAAATAACGACACAACAACCTTTAAAATGGATAAAATTTATGGCCGCGGAACTTCATAAGGGTTTACAGGAATAAGAATAAATAATGAAATAACCATATAAATAGCAGAATCTTAAAACACATAAGTCCATGACCTAAACATCCAACCCAGAAAAGACTGGGCGATTACACCCCACTATGAAGTCCGCGACAGTCTCAACAAATTATTCTCACAGGGGGGTAAACGCCGACTGAGCTTCAGCCGGCAAACAGCTCCTTAAATTTGAAACCGGCTTCCCGCACTTTTTCCCTACAGCCAATCAGGTGATCGTTCACCCTTGCCTCTTGACCGTTGACCAATCAGCTGATAACAGCAGAGAATATTCTCGAAACGGTCTGCACCACCTGTTAGGGAATAAGAAGGGGGGAGAGAGAGAGGTAATGGGACAGACCATTTCTGTCCCCATAGAGACTATAGCCAGAAAAAGGGGGGGGGTGCAATTCCGTGTGTCCCGGAAGTGCAGGCCCCATACCCCCCACTTAACCTAATAAATAACGACACAAAATTTATGGCCGCGGAACTTCATAAGGGTTTACAGGAATAAGAATAAATAATTAAATAACCATATAAATACATACCTCCCAACCGTCCCGGATCCAGCGGGACAGTCCCGATTTCGGGGTTCTGTCCCGCTGTCCCGGAACGGGCCTCAAGTGTCCCGCTTCCCAAAACATACCTGTCTCTTTAACTGCGACTGCTCTTGGTGAGCGCTCGCAGATGCGCTATCATCTATCATCTATCTATCTATCTATATCTATCTATCATCATCTCTATAGATAGATAGGAGATAGATAGATAGATAGGAGATAGATAATAGATAGATAGATAGATAGATAGATGGATAGATAGATAGATAGATAGATAGATAGATAGATAGATAGATAGATAGGATATAGATAGATAGATAGATAGGAGATAGATAGATAGATAGGAGATAGATAATAGATAGATAGATAGGAGATAGATAGATAGATAGATAGATAGATAGATAGATAGATAGATAGATAGATAGATAGATAGATGGATAGGAGATAGATAATAGATAGATAGATAGGAGATAGATAATAGATAGGAGATAGATAATAGATAGGAGATAGATAATAGATAGATAGATAGGAGAGAGATAGAGAAAGAAGTTTTTATTCCATCAACATGCAAAGCATTAACAAATAGTGCAGCACAGCAAACAGTCACAAACGCTACGTTTCGGCGAGTCTATCACCATTTTGAAGTGTGAAAATGGCGATCGACTCGACCAAAACGTCGCGTTTATGACTTATTTAGGGGTGTGTCTTGTGATTTAGGGGCGTGTCTTTGGGTGGGTTAGGGGCGTGTCTTTGGGTGGGGTTAGGGGCGTGTCCATGTCCCTCTTTCCTCTCACCTAAAGTTGGGAGGTATGTAAATAGCAGAATCTTAAAACACATAAGTCCATGACCTAAACATCCAACCCAGAAAAGACTGGGCGATTACACCCACAAGCATGTGACCAAAGGTCACAGCCCCCCCCCCCATGAAGAACCGCGGCAGCACCCTCAATCATGGACAGTAAATCTGAGTTAAATATATCCATGCCGATCTCTGACAGGTGAACCAGGTCCGATCAATAGAGCCCAGGTAAAAAACCTTCCAGCTCCAGGTGTTGGAAGGAAAACCCACCAACAGATTCAGGCCACGCCTCCGCTGACCACTTACCATCCCAAAATGCGCCATAACCCAGAGACCCCGCTGCATCTGTGAATAAAGCTAGTGACTCTGCATCCACAAACTCTTCCTGCCATACTGACCTACCGTTGAAACGACATAAAAACTCATGCCACATACTAAGGTCTTCCTTCAAGGGCTTGCTAAGCCGAATGTGCGCATAAGGCGACTTGAGCCCAGCCGTAGCTAAATACAGTCTCCTAGAAAAAACCCGCCCCATTGGAATTACTCTTAAAGCAAAATTTAACAGACCTAAGAGTGACTGCATTTCTTTCAACAAGACTTTTTTCTTAACTAAGAACTGTAACAATAACGCTTTCAATCTGGACAATTTATCTTGCGGCAAACGAAACTCCATATTAATTGAATCTATAGTTACACCCAAGAAATCTAAACAAGTACAGGGGAACACCGTCTTCTCTTCCGCTATGGGGATACCGAACTCAGATGTGACTAAACGAAACCTATCTAATAACTTTAAACATGCATCAGAACCCGCCTTCCCAACAAACAAGTAATCATCGAGGTAATGAATGATCCCACCCTCTGGCATCCCAAAACTAACTACCCATTCTACAAAACATGCAAAGCTTTCAAAGTAAAAACACGATAAAGTAAACCCCATAGGTAAACATTTGTCATAGAAAAAACTACCCTCAAAAAAGAAACCTAATGAATTATAACCCAGTGGATTAACAGGCAAGAGTCTGAAAGCCGACTTGATGTCGCTTTTTGCCAGCAGTGCACCTGTACCACAGCATCTCAATAAGGACAAGGTGTCCTCAAAGGATGCATATCCCACAGAAGCATCACTCTTGTCTGTTAATGCATTCAGTGAGTCCCCCAACGGAAAAGACAAGTGGTGTATCAAACGGTAAGAATTAGGTTCCCTCTTAGGGACAATCCCCAAGGGAGATATCCTGAAATCAGGAAAAGGAGGAGCCGGGAAGGGCCCAGCTACTCTCCCCTCCCTGACTTCTTTGAAAACTTTTTCTCTCACAATATTAACATGACGGGCTACTGATTTTAAATTTTCAACTATGACACATCCAGACCCATCAAAAGGTGGTACATGAAAACCTTGCGAGAAGCCAGTGTATATGAGCTCAGCTTTCCGTCTGTCTGGGTAAATTTCTAGCCATGGGGACATTTTTTGTAGCCTCACTGGCGTCGATACTTTTGGTAACAGCCTCCCTAGTGGAGGGCTGTTGTGCTGCCTGAGCGGCTTTTTTGAAACATCTCGCCATGGAGTGCTGCCCTCCACAGTGCGAGCACTCATGGCGGTATTTAAAGCTGGCAGCCCACTTACACTGGCCCTCATTATATGCAAAGCAATATCCTTTACGAAAATTAGAGTATTAGACGATTGTTTAAACGTTCCAGATTTTTGTGGTAACATTAAGTTTAGCCATAAGCCAACATCTTTAGTACCAAGCCTCATAATAGGGTGAACAGCTAACTTTTGACGAAACATCTCGTCATATGTGTACCAGGCCATACCGCCAAAATGACGGTATGCCTCTAAAACGCTATCCAGATGTTGGAATAGAGCCGAACACAATTCAGGGCGTTTCTCACCCAAAACAGCACTATAAATGGAAAAACCTTGTATCGAGTTAAATATGGACCGTGGCGCACGCCTGCGGTCATCCTCTTTATCATTATCTTTTTTATCAGCCTTAACCACTGTTTCTTTAGCAGATGGTAATAATGAAATAATATCAACAAACTCCCCTTTCCATATTTTTTCTTTAACAGCCGCACTTAAATGGTAACCAAGAGGGGATAACTCACATGTAAGCGCTTCCTTAGCGCAAATCTCAGAAATACCGGCACCCTTTTCAAATGAAGGGGGCACAGACCGTTCTGGTAACAAAGTCGGCATGGCCGTATTATCCCACACATTGGCCAAAGGCGGCATAACTGAAGCCCCCTTTGCCAATATACTGCAGAACTGCTTAACTGATGGATTACCAATTAACATGGACAATTCGGACACGGCAGGGTTAACTGCCGACTCACCCACAGCTGAAGATGAAGCTCCTGGTTGCTGCGGTGCTGGACAGAATGAGGTAGGAAGCGATGGCTCAACAGCTGGAGACCTGGCGTGACCCCTGGAGTGCCTATGAGAATGCCTGGAGGAGTGTCTGCCAGAGCGCCTGGAGTGACTACTGGAATGCCCGCTACTGTGCTGCCTTTCTGATCTGCCCGAGCCTCTGCTTGCCGACCTGCCATATCTGGAACCACCTGTAGACTGTCGGCTTGCTGCGGAGGCTGCCATAGCTGCAGGTTCTCTGCTTCTCGGGCGGGCTTCAGGGGGGGCCGACGGAGGCGGGGCATTTGTAGCTCTTTTACCCCTCTGCCTCCTTTTTGCCGGCCGTTCCCCCCTCCGCACACCCTCACCAATCTCGGTCTCACCGGCCGCTTCACCACCTTGCTCGTCAGGTCTAGGGGGCAGGATCCGACAGATCACTCGATAGGGACCGGCTCTTCTCCTCTGGGCACATCCTCCAGACACCTCCGGAGCCAGGCCTCGCCGCCGGAGCTCTCCGCTTTTCTGATGAGGGCCGCCAGCAGCTCTCCCGTTGCCGACATCCCGGACCGGATACAAGGGGGCTGGGAACAATGACGCCACCGGAACTCCTCCCACCGCTTCCTCCGCCAATCACTGAACTGGATGCCGGCGCGCCTCACACTTCCCAAACGCGGGGACGGCTTGACCTCGACGTTCTCCCAGAATAAGACGGCTTAACCACGTCGCGCTCCGCCCGCTCCTCTTGTCTAGCCGCTGCCGCCGCTCACTGGTCCGGACCGCGCTGACGCTTCACCTCACAGCTGCGCACCAGGTAATCTCTTCAGCTTCTCACAGGGGGGTAAACGCCGACTGAGCTTCAGCCGGCAAACAGCTCCTTAAATTTGAAACCGGCTTCCCGCACTTTTCCCCTACAGCCAATCAGCTGATCGTTCACCCTTGCCTCTTGACCGTTGACCAATCAGCTGATGACAGCAGAGAATATTCTCGAAACGGTCTGCACCACCTGTTAGGGAATAAGAAGGGGGGGGGAGAGAGAGGTAATGGGACAGACCATTTCTGTCCCCATAGAGACTATAGCCAGAAAAATGGGGGGGGGGCGCAATTCCGTGTGTCCCCTCAATAATTTGG